>NW_028270168.1:526443-896701 GCF_037043375.1 Chiloscyllium plagiosum | reverse complement strand
AGTGGGAAGTTGTGTGTGGATCCTGTGGAGATTGGAGAGGTGTGAAACGAATATTTCTCATATGTTTGCACTGAGGAAATGGAGAATATTGTAGAGGAGAAGAATGAGATATGGGCAATGAGACTTGAAAGGATTGAGGTTAGTAAGGAGGAGGTGTTATCAATTCTAGAAGGTGTGAAAGTGGATAAGTCCTGGGCTGGATGGGATTTTTGCTCTGGGAGGCTGGGAAGGAGATGGCCGAGCTTTGGCCTTGATATTTGAGTCATAATTGTCTACAGAGAACTGGAGGATTGCAAATGTTGTGCCTTGTTCAAGAAGGGCAGTAGAGATAACCCAGGTAATTATTGACCAGTGAACCTTATGTCTGTTGTAGGAAAATATTTGGAAAGGATTATAAGAGATAGGATTTATAATCACCAAGCAAGCAACAATTTGATTGGAAATAGTCAACATGGATTCATCAAGGGCAGGTCGTGCCTCACAAACCTCAGAGAGTTTTTTGAGAAGGTGACCAAGCATGTGGAAGAGGGTAGTTCAGTTGACGTGGTATACATGGACTTCAGTAAAGCCTTTGATAAGGTTCCACATGGTAGGCTGATGGAGAAAATGCAGAGGCATGGGATTGAGGGTGATTTAGCAGTTTGGATTAGAAACTGGCTTTCTGAAAGAAGGCAACGAGTGGTGGTTGATGACAAATATTCAGCTTGGAGTCCGGTTATTAGTGGTGTGCCACAAGGATCTGTTTTGGGATCACTGCTGTTTGTCATTTTTATAAACAACTTGGATGCAGGCATAAGGGGATGGGTTAGTAAGTTTGCAGATGATACTAAAGTCGGTGAAGTGGTGGATAGTGTGGAAAAATGTTACGGGTTGAATGGAGACTTGGATAAACTGCAGAACTGGGCTGAAAGGTGGCAAATGGAGTTTAATGCAGATAAATGTGACGTGATGCACTTTGGGAAAATTAACAGGAAGGCAGAGTACTGGGTCAATGGAAAGATAGTTGGTAGTGTGGATGTGCAGAGGGGTCTTGATGTCCATGTACATAGATCCCTGAAAGTTGCCACCCAGGTTGATAGTGCTGTTAAGAAGGCATACGGTGTGTTTGGTTTTATTGGTAGAGGGATTGAGTTCCAGAGCTGTGATGTCATGCTGCAACTGTACAAAATGCTAGTGTGGCCTCACTTGAAGTATTGCATAAAGTTCTGGTCGCCCCATTACAGGAAGTTTGTGGAAGCATTGGAAAAAGTGCAGAGGAGATTTACGAGGATGTTGCCTGGTCTGGAGCGAAGGTCTTATGAGAAAAGGCTGAGGGACTTGGGTCTGTTCTCATTGAAGATAAGAAGGCCAAGAGGGAATTTGATAGAGACATACAAGATGATCAGAGGATTAGATAGCGTGGACAGTGAGAGTTTTTTTCCTAGGATGATGACATCTACTTGTACGAGGGGGCATAGCTGCAAATTGAGGGATGATAGATTTAAGACAGATGTTAGAGGCAGGTTCTTCACTCGGAGAGTGGTAAGGGCGTGGAATGCCTGCCTGCCAATGTAGTTAACTCAGCCACATTTGGGGCATTTAAACAATCCTTGGATAAGCATATGGGTGATGATGAGATAGTGTAGGGTGATGGGCTTAGATTAGTTCACAGGTCAGCACAACATCGAGGGCTGAAGGGCCTGTTCTGTGCTGTATTGTTCTATGTTCTATGATGCGATTAGGCAAGATTTAGGATGCATAGGAAGAGGAAGGAAAGTGCAGGGATGGGCACAATTGAAATGTGGAGCTTGTTCAAGGAACAGCTACTGCATATCCTTGATCAGCATGAACAGCAGGGAGGAAGCAGTCGAGTGAGGGAGCCATGGTTTACTGAAGAAGGTGAATCTCTTGTCAAGAGGAAGTGAAGGCTTATGTTAGGATGAGACGTGAAGGCTCAGTTAGGGTGCTTGAGATTTACAAGTTAGCCAGGAAAGACATAAAGAGAGAGCTAAGAAGAGCCAGGAGGGGACATGAGAAGTCATTGGCAGATAGGATCAAGGAAAACCCTAAAGCTTTCTCTCAATATATCAGGAATAAAAGAATGACTGGAGAAAGATTAGGGCCAGTTAAGGATGGTAATGGGAAGTTGTGTGAGGAGTCCAAGGAGATAGGGGAAGTGCTAAAAGAATATTTTTGGTCAGTATTCACACTGGAAAAAGAGGAGAATACTGAGATACAGGCTACTAGACTAGATGGGATTGAGGTTCACAAGGAGGAGGTGTTAGCAATTCTGGAATAATGAAAATAGATAAATCCCCTGGGCCAGATGGGATTTATCCTGGGATTCTCTGGCAAGCCAGGGGGGAGATTGCCAAGCCTTTGGCTTTGATCTTTATGTCGTCATTGTCTACAGGAATAGTGCCAGTAGATTAGAGAATAGCAAATGTTGTCACCTTGTTCAAGATGGGGAGTAGAGACAGCCCTGGTAATTATAGACTGTGAGCCTTACTTCGCTAGCATGTAAAGTATTGGAAAAGGTTATAAGAGATAGGATTTATAACCATCTACAGAAGAATAAGGACATTCAACACGGTTTTGTGAAGGGTAGGTCGTGCCTCACAAACCTTATTGAGTTCTTCAAGAAGGTGACAAAACAGGTGGATGAGGGAAAAGCATTTAATGTGGTGTATTTGGATTTCAGTAAGGCATTTATTAAGGTTCCCCATCATAAGCTATTACACAAAATATGGAGACATGCAATTGAGGGTGATTTAGCGGTTTGGATCAGAAATTGGCTCACTGAAAGAAGACAGAGGGTAGTAGTTAATGGGAAATATTCATCCTGGAGTTTAATTACTAGTGGTATACTGCAAGGATATGTTTTGGGGCCACTGCTGTTTGTCATTTTTATAAATGACCTGGATGAGGGCGTAAAAGGATGGGTTAGTAAATTTGCGGATGACACTAAAGTCAGTGGAATTGTGGATAGTGCCGAAGGATGTTGTGGGTTACAGAGGGACATAGATAGGCTGCAGAGCTGGGCTGAGAGGTGGCAAATGGAGTTTAAGGCAGAAAAGTGAGATGATTCACTTTGGAAGGAGCAACAGGAATAAAGAGTACTGAGCTAATTGTAAGATTCTTGGTAGTATAGATGAGCAGAGAGATATCAGTGTCCATGTACATAGATCCCTCAAAGTTGCCACCGAGATTGATAGGGTTAGAATATAGAACATAGAACAATACAGCGTAGAACAGGCCCTTCGGCCCTTAATGTTGTGCCGACCTGTGAACTATTCTCAGCTCGTCCCCCTACATTACCCCATCATCATCCATGTGCTTATCCAAGGATTGTTTAAATCTCCCTAATGTGGCTGAGTTACCTACATTGGCAGGTAGGGCATTCCACGCCCTTACCACTCTCTGAGTAATGAACCTGGCTCTGACATCTGCCTTAAATCTATAACCCCTCAATTTGTAGTTATGTCCCCTCGTACAAGCTGACGTCATCATCCTAGGAAAATGACTTTCACTGTCTACCCTATCTAATCCTCTGATCATCTTTTATGTCTCTATCAAATCCCCCCTTAGCCTTCTTCTTTCCAATTAGAACAGACCTAAGTCTCTCAGCCTTTCCTCATAAGACCTTCCCCCTCAACAAGGCAAAATCCTGGTAAATCTCCTCTGTACCTTTTCCAACACTTCCACATCCTTCCTGTAATGGGGCGACCAGAACTGTACACAATATTCCAAGTGTGGCCGCACCAGCGTTTTGTATAGTTGCAGCATGATATTGCGGTTCGGGAACTCAATCCCTCTACCAATAAAACCCAACACACCTTATGCCTTCTTAACAACATTATCCACCTGGGTGGCAATTTTCAGGGATCTCTGTACATGGACTCCAAGAGCCCACTGCACATCCACACTACCAAGAATCTTTCCATTGACTCAGTACTCTGCCTTCCTGTTATTCTTCCCAAAGTGCATCACCTCACATCTAGCTGCATTGAACTCCATTTGCCACCTCTCAGCCCAATTCTGCAGTTTATCCAAGTCCCCCTACAACCTGTAACATTCTTCCAAACTGTCCACTACTCCACCGACTTTAAGAAAGTTGTTAAGAAGGCATACGGTGTGTTAGTTTTTATGGTAGAGGGATTGAGTTTCAGAGCCATGAGGTCATACTGCAGCTATACAAAACTCTGGTGCAGCCATACTTGGAGTATTGCGTACAGTTCTGTTCACTGCATTATAGGAACGATGTGGAAGCTTTGAAAAGGGTTCAGAGGAGATTTACTAGGATGTTGCCTGGTATGGAGGGAAGGTCTTATGAGGAAAAGCTGAGAGACCTGAGGCTGTTTTCATTAGAGAGAAGTTTGAGAGGTGACTTAATTGAGACATATAAGATAATCAGAGGATTAGATAGGGTGGACAGTGGATCAGAGGATCCTTTTTCCTTGGATGGTGATGGCTAGCACGAGGGGACATAGCTTTAAATTGAGGGATGATAGATATAGGACAGATGTCAGAGGCAATTTCTTTACTCAGAGTGTAGTAGGGGCATGGAATGCCCTACCTGCAACAGTAGTAGACTCTGCAACTTTAAGGGCATTTAAATGGTCATTGGATAATCATAAGGATAAGAATGGAATAATGTAGGATAGATGGACTTCAGATTGGTTCCACAGGTCGGCGCAACATTGAAGGCAGAAGGGTCTGTAGTGCGCTGTAATGTTCTATTTAGTATCTTGTTTCCAGATTTTCACCCTTGCAAAACCTACAAGTTTTGAAATTAATATTTCATCTTTTTAATTTGTATCTTTACAATAATCTTCTGTCAGTTTGATATTACAATTCAGTGACACACAGAGTTGATGCTGATTCGTTTACAGTGAATTCTCAGTGAAAAGCAAATCAACCATTTAATTTGATTGCATGGTTGCACTAATTGAAATAATTGGCTGTTTACATTTGCTCAAGACTGGCTGCTTTCTTTCCCTGGTTAAACCTTTCTGAGGCTGTGGGTAATAACAGGAATCTCTGAATCCTAAACCTGCTCCAGCACAGGATGGTGTCGCAGAATAGTCATTATCATATTGGTAGTTGGTTGAACATGCAGTCCCAAATCCTGATTAGTCCAGACAGCATCAGTTTAACCCCTCAAGTGTCCAGTTTACTTTTTAGAAATTGTCCTTACAATCACCCAAAGATTAAACTGTCCAGTCCAGAAGTTCCTTTAAAAAGAGGTGACAATTCCAAAAGGTGTTGGTTTGTTTATTCACAATGAAAATGTTATTTTTAGCAGATTTACATGGCAACAATATGTTTATCTGCCCTGTGGTATTTACACCGTTGATGTCCTCATATGACAACAGTGACTTTTTTAGTAGTGAAGCGCCTCTAGATGCTATATAAATATGTCTCTTTTTATTGTGATGCCTATATGTGACAACCAACTTAATTAACTAGTAACATAATTACTCACCTCGTGACTCAGAAGGTCTCCTGTGTATACTGTGCTCATAATTCACTGCACCCAGAGTCCAGCACAACATCCTGCCTGGATTATTATCGTATCAGTCACCTGCTCAATCACATCATTCATTCTCACTACGCCAAGTTCCTCATTTGGGCACATTCTCAGTACATTGCTCTATGCTAAAAGCTGCTAACTATAGAATGAGGTTTCATCTCTGACAAGACATCCAACAAATTCCTAGAACTTCTGCACAAGCAAAAATGTCAGACATTTTTCATACAGTGTAGTCTTGCTCCTGTTCCTTATATTCTTAATTTCTTGTACATTCAACTGTCTTCTCACAAGGAAACCAGGAACCCCAAGAGGAATATCAGAGATTTTAAATAGAACATAGAACATGACAGTGCAGTACAGGCCCTTTGGCCCTCAATGTTGCAGCACCTGTGAAACCAATCTGAAGTCCATCTAACCTACACTATTCCATTCTCATCAATATGTCTATCCAAAGACCATTTGACTGCCCATAAAGTTGGCGAATCTACAATTGTTACAGACAGTGCATTCCACACCCCTACTACTCTCTGAGTAAAGAACCTACCTCGGACATCTGTCTTATATCTATCACCCCTCAATTTAAAGCTATGTCCCCTCGTGCTAACTTTTACCATCCGAGGAAAAAGGCTCTCACTGTCCACATGATCTAACTCTCTGATTATCTTATATGTCTCAATTAAGTCACCTCTCAACTTTCATCTCTCTAAAGAAAACAGCCTCAAGTCCCTCAGCCTTTCCTCGTAAGACCTTCCCTCCATACCAGGCAACATCCTAGTAAATCTCCTCTGAACCCTTTCCAAAGCTTCCACATCCTTCCTATAATGCAGTGACCAGAACTGTACACAATACTCCAAGTGCAGCCAAACCAGAGTTTTGTACAGCTACAGCATGACCTCATGGCTCTGAAACTCAATCCCTCTACCATAAAAGCTAACACACAGTATGCCTGTTTAACAACCCTATCAACCTGGTTGGCAACTTTGAGGGATCTATATACATGGCCACCAATATCTCTCTGCTCATCTACACTACCAAGAATCTTACTATTCGCCCAGTACTCAGCATTCCTGTTACTCCTTCCAAAGTGAATCACCTCATACCTTTCTGCATTAAACTCCATTTGCCACCTCTCAGCCCAGCTCTGCAGCTTATCTGTGTCTCTCTGTAACCTACAACATTTTTTAGGACTATCCACAACTCCACCAACCTTAGTGTTGTCTGAAAATTTACTAACCCATCCTTCTACGCCCTTATTCAAGTAATTTATGAAAATGACAAACAGCAGAAAATCCAAAACAGATCCGATAAAATATACAAATTAACTATGGCAATGAAAATTCCTTTGAAGTTCCTACCAGTGGTCCCCTACGCTAATGTGTGAAAACAAATTGCTTTGGTTTTTGTGGCAATCTGATGCCTGGATTTGTGTGAGTGATCGACAGGCTTTATTAAACCTAAATATTTCCAGGACATTGTAAGAGAGGATATTCAGACAGTCCCAGGATCCAATTCTATGTGATCTGGTGTCAATATGATATAACGGCTTTTGCACGTGCTCAGTAGTTATCACAGTCATAGATTCACAGAGATGTACAGAACGGAAACAAGCCCTTAAATCCAACTTGTCAATGCCAACCAGATATCCTAAATTAATGTAGTCCCATTTGCCATCACTTGGTCCATATCTGTCTAAACCCTTCCTATTCATGTATCCATCCAGATGTCTTTTAGATGTTGTAATTATGCCAGCCTCCACCACTTCCTCTGCCAGCTCATTCCATACACACACCACCCTCTGTGTGAAAAAAGTTGCCCCTTAGATCCCTATTAAATCTTTCCCCTCTCACCCTAAACCCTCTAGTTTTGGACTCCCCCAACAGAGGGAAAAAAACATTGTCTACTTATCCTATCAATGCCCTTCATGATTTTCTCAACTTCTCTAAGGTCACTGCTCAGCCTCTGATGCACCAAGGAAAACAACTCGAGCCTATTCAGCCTCTCCCTATAGCTCAAACCCTGCAACCCTGACAACTTTATTGTAAATCTTTTCTGAACCCTTCCAAGTTTCAAAACATCCTTCCTATATTCTTAGAGCAAATGTGTGATTAAGCCTTTACTATACATCTCCCAAGTTTCTTTGCAATCCCTCATTTAGCCATTGAAATTGTGAACATTTAACTCTCCATTCCCACAGTGTAATGCATTCAAATTTCCTGATGATACAGAAATACTTGGGAGGGCATGTTGAGATGAGAACACAGGGAAACTGCAAGCGGTATAGATAGGTTGAGTGAGTGGGTGAAATAAATCACATTACTATTAATAGAGCTCTTTAAATTGTAGAAGTCGGGAGCTTTCTAGAGGGGGAATGGTACAAGGATTACACTGAGATACGGCAGGAGTGTAGGGCAGCGAAGTAAGTAATGATACCCAGTGTGGAACACTGTATAAACATAAACAAAAACAGCAAATAAGTATGAAAGGGGGAAAATAACGAAAAGGCAAAGTAGTTCCTCTTTATTTAAAAGCATATAATATTTGTAACAAGATAAATGAATTAAGCAACTTGCCTGTGAATTGGTGACCTCAGTCTATATTGAAGGTGTTGTAAACTGAATGCAACATGAATTTTTTTATTCATACATGGGATACGGGCTTCAGTCACTGAGCATACGATATGTAATCACAGATACTTTATTACCATCTGAGAATTATTTCTGATGAGATAATTATACAATCACAAATGAATAATAGTTTGGATTGGATACTTTTAATACTAAGTAATGTTTTCATTGAACCCCATACCATCTCTAATCAACATTAACATCAACAGTTAATCAGTGGTTAGCATTAATGCCTCACAGTGCCAGGGACCTGGGTTCAACCGCAGCCTCAGATGACTGTCTGTGTGGAGTTTGCACGTTTTCCCCATGTCTGTTTGGGTTTCCTCTGGGTGCTCTGGTTTCCTCCCACAGTCCGAAGATGTGCAGATTAGGTGGATTGGTCATTCTAAAAATTGCCGATAGTGTCCAGGTTAGGTGGGTTAGCCATGGTAAATGCAGGGTTATGAGGATAGAGTAGGGAGTTGGGTTTTTAGATTAGATTAGATTAGATTACAGTGTGGAAACAGGCCCTACGGCCCAATAGGTCCACACCGACCCGCCAAAGCGAAACCCACCCATACCCTTACATTTACCCCTTACCCAACACTACGGGCAATTTAGCATGGCCAATTCACCTGACCCTGCACATCTTTGGACTGTGGGAGGAAACCGGAGCACCCGGAGGGTGCTCACGCAGATACGGGGAGAATGTGCAAACTCCACACAGTCAGTCGCCTGAGGCGGGAATTGAACCCGGGTCTCTAGCGCTGTGAGGCAACAGTGCTAACCACTGTGCCACCGTGCCACCCACTGGATTTTTAAAAATTTATTCATTCATGGGAAGTGGGTGCCACTGAGTGGCCAGTACAGAGGAGCCTCGATTATCTAAATGGCACGGGTGGGGAGTATTTTATTGGATAATCAGTTGGAGGCACTGGATTCTGCAAAGGCTACGGCCTTGACAACATTCGGGCAATAATACTGAAGACTTGTGCTCCATAACTTGCTGCTTCGCTAGCCAAGCTCTTCCAGGACAGTTACAACACTGGCATTTGACTGACAATGTGGAAAATTGCCAGGTATGTCCTTAGGTATACAAGATAATGAGAGGAATAGATAGAGTCAATAGGCAGAGACTTTACCCCAGGGCAGGGTTGACTGGTACGAGGGTCATAGTTGTAAGGTATTAGGAGAAAGGTATAGAGGAGACATCAGAGGTAGGTTCTTTACGCAGAAAGTTGTGAATGCATGGAATGCGTTGCTAGCTGTGGTGGTAGAAGCAGAGTCATTAGGGACATTTAAGCGACTGCTGGACATGCACATGGATAGCAGTGAGTTGAGGAAAGTGTAGGTTGTTATTATATTTTACATTAGGATTAATCCTCGGCACAACATCGTGGGCCTAAGGGCCTGTTCTGTGCTGTACTTTTCTATGTTTTGTGTTAATATAAAAGCCGGGATAAATCTAACCAACCAGTTGCCGCCCCATCAGTCTATTCTCGATCATCAGGAAAGTGATGGAAGGTGTCATCAACACTATCAAGCAGCACCTGCTCAGCAATAACCTGCTCAGTGACACCCAATTTGGGTTCTGCCAGGGCCACTCAGCTGCAGACCCAGTCTAGCAACTATGTCCTTTAGGACCCAACTAGCTCGATCAGTAATGCTGCTGCTGAGCCACTCTTGGTGGTGGACATTGAAATCCCCCACCCAGAGGACATTTTGTGTCCTTACCACCCTCAGTGCTTCCTCTAAGTGTTGTTCAGCATGGAGGAGTACCGATTCATCAGCTGAGGGAGGATGGTATGTGGTAATTAGCAGGAGGTTTCCTTGCCAATGTTTAACCTGAAACCACAAAACATCATGAGGACTCCCAGGGCAACTCCCTCCCAACTGTATCCCACTGTGCTGCCATCTCTGCTGGGTCTGTCCTGCCGGTGGGACAGGACATATCCAGGGATGGTGATGGTGATGGTGATGTCTCGGACATTGCCTGTAAGGTATGAGTCTGTGAGTATGACTAAGTCAGGCTGTTACTTGACTAGTCTATGTGACAGCGTTCTCAATTTTGGCACGCGCCCCTAGATGTTAGTAAGGAGGACTTTGCACGGTTGACTGGGCTGTTTCTGCCATTGTCTTTTCTGGTGCCTAAGTCAATGCTCGGTGATCCGTCCAGTTTCATTCCTTTGAGACTTTGTAGCGATTGGTACAACTGAATGGCTTGCTCAGCCATTTCAGAGGGCAATTAAGAACCAACCACTTTGCTGTGGGTCTGGAGTCATATGTAGGCCAACCAGGTGAGGATGGCTGCTTTTCTTCCCTAAGAACATTAGTGAACCAGGAAAGGATGCTTTTCAGAGGACTAGTGCAGACTCAATGGGCTGATTAGCCTGTTTCTGCACTGTAGGGATTCTATGAAGATAATCTCATTATTTCACTTTTGTATCCCAGAATACAATGAATGACTTCCAAGAGGATCCTACTGCTGACATTATCACGACTGTTGATTCACTGCAAGCAGTAGGAAAACATTTCCAGGAATGTATAGACAGTGTTGGAGAACTTCTGGAAGAAAGGGAGAATCTTATGAAAGAATTAAACTTCATGAAGGAGCCAGTGCATAAAGAGATTGGTAACCTTAGGACTGAACTCTTGAAACTTTACCAAGCTAAATCAAAGACAGAGATTGAATGTGATAACTTCAAGGAAGAAATAACGTGCACAAAAAGAAACTTGTTTAAGATCACTAAAGCTCAAATTACTTGTAAATATGAACTACACATCAATAAACAGGACTTGCCCCTAATTACATCGCAACAGGAAGTACTGGAATCTGAGGCACAGAGACTTGCTGATGAATTGGCTGTACTTAAACATTGCCATCAGAAAGAATTAAACCAAATGATTAATCGGTTGGAGAGTATTAAAAATGAAAGGAATATGCTGTCCCTGACAAACAGTCATCAAACAAACGAAGAATTTCAAAGTTTGTTTGGAGAACAGTGGCAATGGCTGGAGAAACACTATGAACCTAAAGTGAGAAATCTCCTGAACTGGAGTAAGACCAGGGCTGAATCACTTAAACACACACTGCATGAAATTGAAAGCTTCAGAAAACAGTTGCAACCTCTGCAGGAGCAGGTGACAAAACTAAACATAAGGAGACGATGTCTTGAAGAGCAGATGCAATTTATTCAGAGAAAATGGGCTGAGGACATTCTGCAATATCAGGTAAAGAAACAGAATATTTTAAGAATTCATTGTATCCGAGGTGAGAGTTAAGCAAAACATTCAAAAAACATTCTCACTTTGATTTTAGTTTGATCTTCCTTATTTTAATTTCTAATAGGATCTATAGACTATAAATACATTATAAAAACTAAAAGAACTGCAGGCACTGTAAATCAGAAAGAAAAACAGAAATTGCTGGAAAAGCTCAGCGGGTCTGGCACCATCAGAACACAAGAGAAAGGGTCACTGGACCCTAAACGTTAACTCTGTTTTCTTTTCTTGGATGCTGCCAGACCTGCTGAGCCTTTCCAGCAATTTCTGTTTTGTTATCTACAAATACATGTTCTGTTGTCATACAGAAGTTAAATCTTACTGAAATGAGAGATGTGGTTTTTTTGAAGACTTTCTTCTAACACTCACCAGGACAAATGCAATATTTCAAACAATTGGCAAATTGACTCCGGCTGCGTCATTGTTATGGAGAAAGCAAGAGTGCGACAGGTTCTCAAAGCTCCTGGGTAATTTGGAAAACAGGTTTAACACACCATTCCATGCTGCTACAGGGGGGCAGATTTGCAAGTGGTATTTTCTACTAGTGGGAGGCTTCTATTATTCCATAAAGACATTGTCCCCCACCCCAACGTTGAATAACAGAGGGTATGGATTTTAGTGTTAGTTTGGCATCAGTTATATTGGGACTAGTACAGATTTATCAATGGCCAGAATGCTACTGTGTGATTCTCAGCAATTAGCAGCTTTTATTCCTGGGTTAATATCCCAGACAGGGCAACAAGGGATGAGCAATAAAGGCTGACCAGCCAGTGATGTCCACATTCCACAACATGAATATGTTTTTTAAGAATTGCTGAACTGAATTCAGACTAAGGATGAAATTTGAACTCCTGTCGCCAGGACCTTAGCCTGCGCCTTAGGATTCTAACCCCTAGTGACATGACCACGACACCACCATCTGCTCCTGCTGAAGTAAGGGAGCATTAATCGTATGGCATAGGGAATGGGTGCAACCATATCCAGAGTAATGTACTGTTTTGTCTCTTTATATAAAAATGATGTACCAGCGTTAGAGACAGTTCAGAGAAGGATCACCAGGCAGATTCGTGGAATGAATGAGGAAATGTTGAGCTGGTTTGGTTTTAACTGATTGACATTGAGAAACATGGGAGGTGGCCTAATTGAACCATATAAAATTCTATGGGGAATTGACAGGGTAAACATAGAGAAGAATTATCCCCCTTTGAGGGATGTTGTATAAATAACCATAACCCGCTCATCATGGTGTCTGAGCTCTCTGGACCATTGTTCAATATAAGGTACTCTCTTTCAGGGTGGCGGTCTACAATAGGACTTACAGAGTCTGCTGTGGGAGAGGAAAACCACAAGGGGGTCTAATGAGAACAGGCTCCAATCATAAACAAAATGCTGTTTGTTGCAGATAGCAACAAGTTACACCAATGTGAGTGACACTGTGACAGAAATTGGGTGGGAGATTGTGCATCTTACTGCTTTGGGGATTCTGAAGCTGTTGTCCATGTGAGTGTACATGAATAACATCAGAATGGACAGTGCTTAAGACATTGTTAGATCTCATAGTTTCCAATAAGAGTCCAAGTGGAGGGGTGGTTTCAGGTTGTCTTTATTGTAGCTTTGTTTTCAGTACAGCTTCATTTCTTCAATAAGACACACAAAAAGCTTCAGAATGTCTTAACTTATACAGTTAAAACTTAGGGCGCACATGCACATCTGCACCCCCACCTTGTTTGCTATTGGTCAGCAGTGAAAGTTATCCCTTCGCACTTGGCTCTCTGGTACAGTAACTTATACAGTTCAAGCTTGCCTCAGCAATTTACCTGACACTGTGTAACTGTTGATGGTCTTTAACCTGAAGGAAGTATTGCCACGCTCAGCAATTTCAGTGTATTTCCAAGTAAGCTAATCATATCACTGAACAACAAAGAGATGGACAGGCTTGTGGCTCACCTCTGGTTCTCCGTAGATTCATGGTGTTACCAGACTCTCTTATCTCCCTTCTTGAGGCTTTTCAAAATGGATAGTTATTCGGTGATCATTTGCCAGCTGAACCTGTTAAGTTATTTTTTTCTGAGATTCTTAGGCACTTAATGCAACTGCAATATGCCAACTTCTGAGAACAACAATCAAATTTTATTAAGCAAATACAGTACAAACCTTTGAGAAATTCTTCACACTCTTTGCCATGCTTGTGAAGTGTGTCGAAAGTTTCTCTGAACAAAGGAAACAGTCCTTCCTTTATACAGAATCTTCACATCACAGTCAGTAATGCCCACAAGACAACCCCAGCTTCTCCCCCACTGTCACATGCCACACAATGTAGTGACCCAATCATCTCCAGAAACAATATAATGTAAATCATCCTTTAATAGTCAAATCTGTTGTGAATCGTTTCTTAAATACAGGGAGTAGTCGGAATTCCAAATGTAATGTTCTTATTGATTTCGGAAAAGGAGATGGTGACAATGTAACTGGTTCTGAGTGGCAAGGGATGGTAATATAACTTCCTTACAATCTACCTGTAAGTCAGAGACATTCTACCCTGGCCTCAGGACTTCTAATTTCCTGCAAGTCGGCAGAGCAAATTAACTCTTTAATATCACTAACTGTATTAACTGCCAATTAATTGGATACTTGCCTATTACTTCAGGACCATTTAAATTTCTCATTACAGGAAATACAGAAGAATAAGTGGATCTAAGTGGATCGATAACTACTTTGGAATCTACATCTATGATTATCTAAAGAATCTTAACTAAAGCCTACTCTTAATATTACAATAGATTGACTAAATAATTCAAGAGAAACAACTAATTAGTGTGAAATGTTCTTATCTATGTCTTATGTGTAAGCAACTGCAGCTGTATATTCTATCTTAGTCCAATAACCTTGAGTCTACAGAGCTACTATTGTTCCACTTGTGAAGACTATATTAAATAAATATATTCCCAAGGGCTCTAACTACTATCAGCCACGTTCTGCTGCATTATCCATAGATAGCCGGCAGCCATTTTGAGCTGCTCAGTCATGGATTGGCCGAACAGGCACTCCTCAACATTAACCCTTTCAGCCCTTTACATCCTCACACACTATTTCTCCCAAATTTTTCCCATGATGAATGCTTATATATTTTGGATTATAGTAAATATATATTGTATAATATACAGATAATGTATGTAATTACTTTAACCACAACTGCATCTCCCCCAAGTCTCTGACCTCACAGCTTCAGGTCTCGAGATTTCACTTATCTCCCAGAACAATTCAACTAGATAACATTTTATTGCTTAGATTTCCTTCACGGAGCAACGGCTTCATCAGGTATACTCCCAGTTGTAGAAGAAGTGTATGAACTTGTTCAGCTTCTTGTCTAATATTGAATTTGGAAGCTATTCTGTATTCATAAAGTCTTCTGATCCAAAGGTTCAACACTGTGTTCAAATTGGCCCATCTCTGAAATGAAATCTTCTGAGCAATGCTGTTACTGGCAAAGACCTAGCGGTATTATTACAGTATTAATCTAGAGACCCAGGTAATGTTTTGGAGAATTTGGGTTCAAATCCTGCCATGGCAGATAGTTAATTTGAATTCAATTAAGAATTTGGAGTTAAGGGTCTAATGATGACCTTGAAACCATTGTCAATTGTCAGAGAATCCATCTGGTTCACTAATGTCCTCTCGGGAAGGAAACTGCCAACCTTACCTGGTCTGGCCTACATGTGACTCTAGACCCACAGCATTGTGGTTGACTCTTAACTGCCCTTTGGGCAATTAGGGATGGGTAATGCTCACATCCTGTGAGTGAATTTAAAGAAAAAACGTCATTCTAAGGACTTGCCTGAAACAATTTCTGTTTCCTTAACAGACTTCACTGAATTAATCACACTGTCTTCAGCTTTAACAAACAATTCTTGGAGGGATCTTGGAGTTCATGTGCATAGATCTCTGAAAGTTGCCACCCAGGTGGATAGTGCTGTTAAGAAGGCAAACGGTGTGTGTTAGGTTTCATTGGTAGAGGGATTCAGTTCCGGAACCGCAATATCATGCTGCAACTATACAAAACGCTGGTGCGGCCGCACTTGGAATATTGTGTACAGTCCTGGTTGCCCCATTACAGGAAAGATGTGGAAGCATTGGAAAAGGTGCAGAGGAGATTTACCAGGATGTTGCCTGGTCTGGAGGGAAGGTGTTATGAGGAAAGGCAGAGAGACTTGGGTCTGTTCTCATTGGAAAGAAGAAGGCTAAGAGGGGACTTGATAGAGACATACAAGATGATCAGAGAATTAGATAGGGTAGACAGTGAAAGACTTTTTCCTAGGATAATGACGTCAGCTTGTACGAGAGGGCATAACTACAAATTGAGGGGTGATAGATTCAAGACAGATGTCAGAGGCAGGTTCTTTACGCAGATTGTGATAAGGGCATGGAATGCCCTACCTGTTAATGTAGTCAGCTCAGTCACATTAAGGAGATTTAAACAATTCTTAACTAAGTACATGGATGATTTTGGGATAGTGTAGGGAGACGAGCTGAGAATAGTTCACAGGTCGGCGCAACATCGAGGGCCAAAGGGACTGTTCTGCGCTGTATTGTTCTATGTTCTATTCCCTTTCTAATCACCATTTCTGTAAATAGCTCTCAATATTCATGTTTTTATGAGATAAATTCCCTTCCCTTAATCATTTTTCTAGATAATTCCTGTTGTCTGCAATTTGAATAACTACTTCCCACCCTTACCACAGTTTAGCTTAAATTTCTTCTTCCACTAGACTTAGAATCATCAATATCATAGAATCTTTACAGTGTAGATAGAGGCCACTCAGGCCATTGAGACTGCACCAACCTTCAGAATAGCATTCCCAGACAGACCCGCCTTATCCCCATGGCTAACCCACCTAACCTGCACATCCCCGAACACTATAGGGCAATTTAACATGGCCAATCCAACTGACCTACACATTTTTGGACTGTGGAAGGAAACCTGGAGCACCTGGAGGAAACCCACGCTGACTGGGAGAGAATATACACACTCCACACAGACAGTCACCCGAGGCTGGAATTGAACCCAGGGCTCTGGTGCTGTGAGGCAGCAGAGCTAAGCACTGTGCCATATAGAGTCATAGAGATGCACAGCATGGAAGCAGACCCTTCGGTCTAACCCATCTGTGCTGACCAGATATCCCAACCCAATCTAGTCCCAATCTACCTGTTTATCAGGTAAAAACAATGACTGCAGATGCTGGAAACCAGATTCTGGATCAGTGGTGCTGGAAGAGCACAGCAATTCAGGCAGCATCCGAGGACAGGCAAAATCGACGTTTCAGGCAAAAGCCCTTCATCAGGAATAAAGGCAGAGAGCCTGAAGCGTGGAGAGATAAGCTAGAGGAGGGTGGGGGTGGGGAGAGAGTGGCATAGAGTACAATAGGTCAGTGGGGAAGGAGATGAAGGTGATAGGTCAGGGAGGAGAGGGTGGAGTGGATAGGTGGAAAAGGAGCTGGGCAGGTCGGACAAGTCCGGGCAGGTCAGGGGATCGAGTTTCTGGAGGTTAGAAGCTAGGATGAGGTGGGGGAAGGGGAAATGAGGAAACTGTTGAAATCCACATTGATGCCCTGGGGTTGAAGTGTTCCGAGGCGGAAGATGAGGCGTTCTTCCTCCAGGCGTCTGGTGGTGAGGGAGCGGCGGTGGAGGAGGCCCAGCACCTCCATATCCTCGGCAGAGTGGGAGGGGGAGTTGAAATATTGAGCCACTGGGCGATGTGGTTGATTGGTGCGGGTGTCTCGGAGATGTTTCAATGAATTTAATACACGCCGTGACATCGAACAATTCTTCCGTCGCCTCCGCCTCCGAGCTTACTTTCACAATCAGGACTCCCGCCCACCTTCCGAGGACCCCTTCGCCCACCTCCAACACACTGCATCCACCTGGACACCCCGCGCTGGCCTATTACCTGCCCTCGACCTCTTCATTTCCAACTGCCGCCGGGACATTAACCGCTTCAACCTGTCGACCCCCCTCCCCCACTCCAACCTCTCACCCTCACAACGCGCAGCCCTCCAATCCCTCTGCTCTAATCCCAACCTCACCATCAACCAGCAGATAAAGGGGGCGCAGTGGTAGTCTGGCGCACTGACCTCTACACCGCTGAAGCCAAACGCCAACTCGAGGACACCTCTTCCTACCGCCCCCTTGACCATGACCCCACCCCCCATCACCAAACCATCATCTCCCAGACCATACAGAACCTCATCACCTCAGGAGATCTCCCACCCACAGCTTCCAACCTCATAGTCCGGGAACCCCGCACTGCCCGGTTCTACCTCCTTCCCAAGATCCACAAGCCTGACCACCCTGGCTGACCCATCGTCTCAGCATGCTCCTGCCCCACTGAACTCATCTCTACCTACCTCGACACTGTCCTATCCCCCCTAGTCCAGGAACTCCCTACATACGTTCGAGTCACCACCCACGCCCTCCACCTCCTCCAAGACTTCCGTTTCCCCGGCCCCCAACACCTCATCTTCACCATGGATATCCAATCCCTCTACACCTCCATCCGCCATGACCAGAGCCTCCAAGCCCTCCGTTTTTTCCTCTCCAGACGTTCCCAACAGTACCCCTCCACCGACACTCTCATTCGTTTGGCCGAACTGGTCCTCACCCTTAACAATTTCTCCTTTGAATCCTCCCACTTCCTCCAGACCAAAGGGGTAGCCATGGGCACACGTATGGGCCCCAGCTATGCCTGTCTCTTTGTTGGCTACGTAGAGCAGTTGATCTTCCGTAATTACACCGGCACCACTCCCCACCTCTTCCTCCGCTACATTGATGACTGCATTGGCGCCACCTCGTGCTCCCGCGGGGAGGTTGAGCAATTCATCAACTTCACCAACACATTCCACCCTGACCTTAAATTTATCTGGACCATCTCTGACACCTCCCTCCCCTTCCTGGACCTCTCCATCTCCATCAGTGACGACCGACTTGACACTGACATCTTCTACAAACCCACCGACTCCCACAGCTACCTGGATTACACCTCTTCCCACCCTACCTCTTGCAAAAATGCCATCCCGTATTCCCAATTCCTCCGCCTCCGCCGTATCTGCTCCCAGGAGGAGCGGTTCCACCATAGAACACACCAGATGGCCTCCTTCTTTAGAGACCGCAATTTCCCTTCCCACGTGGTTAAAGATGCCCTCCAACGCATCTCATCCACATCCCGCACCTCCGCCCTCAGACCCAACCTCTCCAACCGCAACAAGGACAGAACGCCCCTGGTGCTCACCTTCCACCCTACCAACCTTCGCATAAACCAAATCATCCGCCGACATTTCCGCCACCTCCAAACAGACCCCACCACCAGTGATATATTTCCCTCCCCACCCCTCTCCGCCTTCCGCAAAGACCGTTCCCTCCGTGACTACCTGGTCAGGTCTACGCCCCCCTATGACCCACCCTCCCATCCTGGCACTTTCCCCTGCCACCGCAGGAACTGTAAAACCTGCGCCCACACCTCCTCCCTCACCTCCATCCAAGGCCCCAAAGGAGCTTTCCACATCCATCAAAGTTTTACCTGCACATCCACTAATATCATCTATTGTATCTGTTGCTCCCGATGCGGTCTCCTCTACATTGGGGAGACTGGACGCCTCCTAGCAGAGCGCTTTTGGGAACATCTCCGAGACACCAGCACCAATCAACCACATCGCCCAGTGGCTCAACATTTCAACTCCCCCTCCCACTCTGCCGAGGATATGGAGGTGCTGGGCCTCCTCCACCGCCGCTCCCTCAGACGCCTGGAGGAAGAACGCCTCATCTTCCGTCTCGGAACACTTCAACCCCAGGGCATCAATGTGGATTTCAATAGTTTCCTCATTTCCCCTTCCCCCACCTCATCCTAGCTTCTAACCTCCAGAAACTCGATCCCCTGACCTGTCCGGACTTGTCCGACCTGCCCAGCTCCTTTTCCACCTATCCACTCCACCCTCTCCTCCCTGACCTATCACCTTCATCTCCTTCCCCACTGACCTATTGTACTCTATGCCACTCTCTCCCCACCCCCACCCTCCTCTAGCTTATCTCTCCACGCTTCAGGCTCTCTGCCTTTATTCCTGATGAAGGGCTTTTGCCCGAAACGTCGATTTTGCCTGTCCTCGGATGCTGCCTGAATTGCTGTGCTCTTCCAGCATCACTGATCCAGTACCTGTTTATCAGGTTAATTCTGGCTCCATGCCATTCCCAGGTATAAAGCCTCATTTTAAATTGCTTTTATGCCCTTTGATTTCCCTTACTGTAGCACTACCTTGTGTTGCCCACTCTGTATGAGCTGTAAGTTCTTTTCTTCACTTCTCACTATCCCAATCTGGAAATCTGTCCCATTTGTTAATGTCTTCCCTTGGCCACCAGAGATTTTTACTTCACTCACAGATCCTCTGATGTAATCTGGAACTTAGTGAGAGATCAATACTCAGCTCCAGGGAGATCTGAGCTCTCTCTTGCTGCAATGTGTCTCTTCACAGGTCTGGAATGCTTTTACCACTGACTGTAGAGACTCACAGACCTCATAGAAATCTAGAAAACAGGACTAGACAGAGTAAACACAGGAAGAATGTTCCAATGACCAGGGAGTCCAGAACCAAGGTTCATTGTCTAAAAAAACAGGGTAAGTCATTTAGGACTGAGAGGACAAGCAATGTCTTCACCCAGAGAGGGGTGAGTCCTTGGAATTCACTGCCACAGAAAGCAGTTGAGGCACAAAACATTGAACATTTTCAAGGAAAAATCAGATGTAGTTCTTGGGCTAAAGGGATCAAAGGGTAGAGGGAGGAAGTGGGCACAAGGGAATGAGTTGGATGATCACCCAAGATCATATTGAATAGCAGAGCAGGTTCAAAGGGGCAAAAGGCCTACACCTGTTCCAAGTTTCTCTGTAAACTTCACTGAATTTTACCACAAGGCTCCCTTCTGAAGGGGCTGTGAAAGTTGAGCTCTTCCAGCTTCCATGTGTCTGAACGTGCAGCTTCTTAAATCTGTGTCTGAAGATACCACTAGGCCGTTATTGCTCCCACAGTGTAGGAGCCTGCACCAGGTGCTCCCAATTCATATGAGCAATCTGTACCCTGCTCACAAGCAGGTCAATTTGCTGCTACCATTCCCTTTCCTGGTAGGGATCTACAACACAATCTGCTTTGCCTGATGTGGGACAGAGAAATTGCTTAGTAATCAGAGAACAGGATCTTGTCTTAACAAGGTGGAGTTTATTGTAGGATAGCAAAAAAAAAGTACATTAATATGAGAAATCATGACAGAGACAATGAGAGACCCAAGTGGTCAGCCTTATTCCTGCTCTCTCCATGCACACTTATGAGATCATCATAGTTGGTGATATTAAAGCCACTCTTTGACATTAACTTTTTCAGACCCTTATATAACAGGGAAATCAAGAGCAAGCCTGCAGAATTTCAAAAGAAGGAGACTCCAATTTAAAACAGAGATGAAAAAGAATCTGTTCTCTCAGAGAGTTGTTAGATTGTGGAATTCTCTTCATAAAGAGCAGCACAGGCAGGGTCATCCAATATTATCAGTGGTGAAGTAAATGGTTTTTGACATCCAAGGAAGTCAAAAGTTACGTGGTATTTGAGATCTGCGGGGTGGGGTGAGGATTGCTGGCCGCATGGTGCACAGGATGGTGGAGACGAGAGCATCACTTTCTGGAATGCTAGAGCAGGCTCAAAGAGCTCATTGACCTAATTGTGTCCCCATTGTTTATGTTTTGAGATTAGAAAACTTCCAAGTTCACATTCAGGTCTATGTTGATTAATATTTGTCATCCTTGTTGAGCTTAGAGTTCCTCACGGAGGGAGAAGCAAACAACAGAAGTGCAGACCTCCCACTCTTGTTGGCTATTGCATGATCCCAGCCAGGAACTGGCATGTTGAATATCAGACGAGAACAGGAGTAGGTTCAACCCATACTGCAAAACAGCTTCCTTCAGCCTAGGAAAGCAGTCACTTTGACCAGATCCTGAAACCTCACTATTATCCTTGGATCTTCCTGACTGACTGTGAGTGAGGTATTGGCCTCAGCCTGAGGAGTGACCTTCAAGGAAGGGAGTATGAGGAATGAGCAAGACTTCTTATAGAAAATAGGCAGACACCAATGAAACCAATCTCTACATAAAACCTTGAATTTATTTCACTTGTTAAATGATGGTTAATGATTATACAAAGATGTCCTTGTATTTACAGAAATAAGCCACAAGATGGAGCTTGTGCCACTTCAAACAAGCTTTTAACCTCAAACTCAATTTTAACCCAAAAGGTGGGAGGGGTTTATGGACAGTGTTGGTGTTGATGACGGGAGGATGATGGGGATGTGGGAGGGGGTTGTGATGGCGCTGTAAGTGGGGACTGGAGTTGGTGATGGTGAGGATGGTATAGTGGATGGTATAGTGGGGAATAGTGGCAGAAGGGGTTCAGGATGGTAGTGGTGGAGATAGTGAGGGTGTTGAGGGAGCAGGATGGGCTGTTTGGGAGGTAAATTCTTTAAAATTCTTCTTCAAATCTTTTTATTTATGGTTTGAGCTGAGGCCGGAAGGAGAGAAGTGACCAATCAGCTCCAAGGAGGAGACTTGCATATTCAAAATGATAATGAGACAATGAGCTTCATTTGTACAGAACCAAATAACTTACATTACCGAAGAATTGATGATTTTTATTATTATTCTGATTTTAGAATATCACTGTTGACTGAAGATTGGGAATTCTGACAGCTGCCCAAAGGAGGGGGCCTAGTGGATTGAGCTGGTCAATGGCTTCCCTCCATTTTCCTGAATCCAGAGAACCTCTGGGCTTGAGGAAACTGCCAAAGTACCTTGTCACCCATCTCCATAAGACTCAAATCCACCATCCTGCGTCAAAGCACCTTCCTGACCAACCCCGGGATCCAAATGGATTGCCCATCAACCAACATCCCGTCCCTTGCAGTTGACCTGAACTGTGCAGTCATCCATAGCTTTTATTGTTGATTCTTTCACTGTGTGGGAATCACTGACAATATATTCATTGACCATCTCTGATGTCCTTGAACTGAGTGTCTCACTCGGCCATATCACTGTCAATCTAGAGCCACATGTAGGCCAGACCAGGTAAGCACAGCTACAAATCATTTGGATTTTGGTAATTAATAGTTTCATAGACACTATTACTGAGAATAAAGGCAAAATACTGTGGATACTGGAAATCTGAAACCAACACAGAATGCTGGAGAAACTCAGCTGGTGCAACAGTATCTGTGGAGCAAAAAACAAAGTTAACATTTTGAGTCTGGTATGACTGTTCTTCACAACATAATATCTTACAAAGCTTGATAAGTGCGGTGAGGAGGTGAATGGCTTCATTCTGAACACAATGCCAAGACAGGTTGAGTGTGTAAAATACCCAAGAATGACATCACAGGAAATGTCTGGGTTCATTGATGAGAAATTGTTGTCAGGGTATGAGGTCAAATTGCTTAAAGCTAAACATTTATAACAAAGAAGCAACTACTTGGATTTCGGAAAGGAACACTAACAAAAGGGACGTAAAAATTAAATTAAATCAAGTCAAAGTAAAATAAAATCATGAAATAAAATGGAAGGAAATGAGAGTTAAGCCATGGCAAGTAGAATTAACTTACTGGTAGGTTTTTACAGGAAATTTACTTTTATTCTAAGTGTAACTAATATTTCTCAGTGTTACTGCAACAGCAAGTCAGTGGAGTGTACACTGTGCAGTGTGTGAAGTCATGGATGCACCACGTGTCCCAGACAAACATCTGCAGGAACAGTCACCTACTGCATAAGCTTGAGAAGTGGCATATCCAGGAGACAGACAATTATGTCACACCATAGATTAGAATCTTAGAGGCAGAGAGAAAATGGGGTGTCTATCATGCTTGCTAATTCCATTTTGGAAACTGGTAAGAGTGATGGTTCATCAAGGAGAGCAGCCATAGGCAAATTCATGGCTCCAAGGGCATTTCACTTACACAGTAGGTGAGAAAGGGTTAGGGATCAGAGAGACATTGAAGGCAATGTGAAAACACAACTCCAAGATGGTGTGCTGACTCCCTGTTTCCAGGGCCAAGGGTGTCACAAAGTGGCCGCAAGAGATCCTGCTAAGGGAGTGATCCACATTGGTGCCAACGTCAGCAGCAAGAGGGATAAGCAGACTTCAGGGGAACAGGATGGAAATTAAAAAGCAGGATCCCATGGCAGGACAGGTATCCACCTATTTCGAATAACGTGCTTTTCGCCCTTCTGTCTTCCAGAGAACCCTCTGCTGTACCATTCCATTGCTCGAAACCTACCCCCCACCCCCCCACCCCGCACCAAACACAATAAAGACAGGGGCCCCTTGTCCTCACCTACCAACTCACCAGTCTCTGCATCCAACGCATCATCCCGAAACACTTCTGCCAACTCCAACTAGACCCCACTACCAAGAACATCTTCCCTTCCCTACCTCTCTCTGCTTTCCACAAGAACCGTTCCCATCGACAGTCCTTGGTTAGCGCCACTCTCCCCATCAAGCCTCCAGATACCTTCCTCTGCAACCGGAAAAGATGCAAAACCTGCTGGTACCCCACCCCACCTCAACTCCATCCAGGGCCCCAAACAGTCCTTCTAGGTGAGACAGAGGTTCACCTGCCTCTTCTCCAATCTAATTTACTGTATCCAGTGCTCCCGATGTGATCTTCTCTACATCAGGGAGACCAAACTCAGTAAACTCAGGGAACATATTCTGGATCAGTGGTGCTGGAAGAGCACAGCAATTCAGTCAGCATCCGAGGACAGGCAAAATCGACGTTTCGGGCAAATGCCCTTCATCAGGAATAAAGGCAGAGAGCCTGAAGCGTGGAGAGATAAGCTAGAGGAGGGTGGGGGTGGGGATAGAGTAGCATAGAGTACAATAGGTCAGTAGGGAAGGAGATGAAGGTGATAGGTCAGGGAGGAGAGGGTGGAGTGGATAGGTGGAAAAGGAGCTGGGCAGGTCGGACAAGTCCAGACAAGTCAGGGGATCGTGTTGCTGGAGGTTAGAAACTAGGATGAGGTGGGGGAAGGGGAAATGAGGAAACTGTTGAAATCCACATTGATGCCCTGGGGTTGAAGTGTTCCAACGCGGAAGATGAGGCGTTCTTCTTCCATGCGTCTGGTGGTGAGGGAGCGGCGGTGAAGGAGGCCCAGCACCTCCATATCCTCGGCAGAGTGGGAGGGGGAGTTGAAATGTTGAGGCCCGGGGCGATTTGGTTGATTGGTGCGGGTGTCTCGGCGATGTTCCCTAAAGCGCTCTGTTAGGAGGCGCCCAGTCTCCCCAATGTAGAGGAGACCGCATCGGGAGCAACGGATACAATAAATGATATTAGTGGATCAGCAGGTAAAACTTTGATGGATGTGGAAGGCTCCTTTAGGGCCTTGGATGGAGGTGAGGGAGGAGGTGTGGGTGCAGGTTTTACAGTTCCTGCGGTGGCAGGGAAAAGTGCCAGGATGGGAGGGTGGGTCGTAGGGGGGCGTGGACCTGACCAGGTAGTCACGGAGGGAACGGTCTTTGCGGAAGGCGGAGAGGGGTGGGGAGGGAAATATATCCCTGATGGTGGGGTCTGTTTGGAGGTGGCGGAAATGTCGGCGGATGATTTGGTTTATGCGAAGGTTGGTAGGGTGGAAGGTGAGCACCAGGGGCGTTCTGTCCTTGTTGCGGTTGGAGGGGTTGGGTCTGAGGGCGGAGGTGCGGGATGTGGACGAGATGCGTTGGAGGGCATCTTTAACCTCGTGGGAAGGGAAATTGCGGTCTCTAAAGAAGGAGGCCATCTGGTGTGTTCTATGGTGGAACTGCTCCTCCTGGGAGCAGATACGGCGGAGGCGGAGGAATTGGGAATACGGGATGGCATTTTTGCAAGAGGTAGGGTGGGAAGAGGTGTAATCCAGGTAGCTGTGGGAGTCGGTGGGTTTGTAGAAAATGTCAGTGTCAAGTCGGTCGTCACTGATGGAGATGGAGAGGTCCAGGAAGGGGAGGGAGGTGTCAGAGATGGTCCAGGTAAATTTAAGGTCAGGGTGGAATGTGTTGGTGAAGTTGATGAATTGCTCAACCTCCTCGCGGGAGCACGAGGTGGCGCCAATGCAGTCATCAATGTAGCAAAGGAAGAGGTGGGGAGTGGTGCCGGTGTAATTATGGAAGATCAACTGCTCTACATAGCCAACAAAGAGACAGGCATAGCTGGGGCCCATACGTGTGCCCATGGCTACCCCTTTGGTCTGGAGGAAGTGGGAGGATTCAAAGGAGAAATTGTTAAGGGTGAGGACCAGTTCGGCCAATCGAATGAGAGTGTCGGTGGAAGGGTACTGTTGGGAACGTCTGGAGAGGAAAAAACGGAGGGCTTGGAGGCTCTGGTCATGGGGGATGGAGGTGTAGAGGGATTGGATATCCATGGTGAAGATGAGGCGTTGGGGGCCGAGGAAACGGAAGTCTTGGAGGAGGTGGAGGGCGTGGGTGGTGTCTCGAACGTATGTGGGGAGTTCCTGGACTAGGGGGGATAGGACAGTGTCGAGGTAGGTAGAGATGAGTTCAGTGGGGCAGGAGCATGCTGAGACAATGGGTCGGCCAGGGTGGTCAGGCTTGTGGATCTTGGGAAGAGGTAGAACTGGGCAGTGCGGGGTTCCCGGACTATGAGGTTGGACGCTGTGGGTGGGAGATCTCCTGAGGTGATGAGGTTCTGTATGGTCTGGGAGATGATGGTTTGGTGATGGGGGGTGGGGTCATGGTCAAGGGGGCGGTAGGAAGAGATGTCCTCGAGTTGGCGTTTGGCTTTCAGCGATGTAGAGGATTAATGCGCCAGACTACCACTGCGCCTCCTTTTTCCGCTGGCTTGATGGTGAGGTCAGGATTGGAGCAGAGGGATTGGAGGGCTGCGCGTTGTGAGGATGAGAGGTTGGAGTGGGTCGACAGGTTGAGGCGATTAATGTCCCGGTGGCAGTTGGAAATGAAGAGGTCGAGGGCAGGTAATAGGCCAGCGCGGGGTGTCCAGGTGGATGCAGTGTGTTGGAGGTGGGCGAAGGGGTCCTCGTAAGGTGGGCGGGAGTCCTGATTATGAAAGTAAGCTCGGAGGCGGAGGCGACGGAAGAATTGTTCGATGTCACGGCGTGTAATAAATTCATTGATGCGTGGACGGAGGGGGACGAAGGTGAGTCCTTTGCTGAGGACTGATCGTTCGTCCTCAGTGAGGGGGAGGTCTGGAGGGATGGTGAAAACTCGGCAGGGCTGGGAGCTGGGAGCTGGTATGGGTGTAGAGCTGGGAGTGGGGTCGGAGCCAGTACCTGGAGTGGGTGTGATGGTGGGGGGAATGGGGGTAGAGTCATGAGCAGGGGTAGTGTTCCCCTCGGGGTTCTGGGGGGTGGGGATAGTGACAGTGGGGGGCGTGTCAGCAGAATGCAGGTGAGTGGCGCTGGTGGGGGCGGAAGTGGTGGCAGACACGGCAGTAGGGGTGGCAGAAGTCACTGAGCGTGTGGCATCGGCGATGATGTGAGGGCCGGAAGTGGCTGTGGGAGTGGCCATGATGGGGGCAGAAGTGACATCATCAATCAGCGTGGGGGTGGTAGCTGCATCAGCCGCATGGCTAATGGTGTTTCCGAGGCCAGGGGAATCTTCTGGAATGTTCGAGGAGCGCTGGTTATGGAGGTGGGTAGATAAAAGTTTGTTGTACTTACAGTTTTTGATGTTTGAGATGGAGTTGAAATACTGTTTGTTGAGAGTATGGATTCTCCTGAGGATGTAGCACAGAGTGGGTCCTTTGCAATTCTGAGAGAGTGTGGCCCTCAGCTGAGGCAGGGCAGACTGTAGAGAGGTTAGGTACTGGCGCATTGCTGCAAGCATGGAGCGGAGGATCTTGATGGAGAACCGTTGCTGGTGTTTTTGAATCTGTAGTCTGTACTGTTTGTCCTGTTCGGGTCCGAACTCTGCTGGTTTAAAGGTGATCCGGAGTCCGTGTGGGATGAGTTGGTTACGGAGACAGGCACTGAGGAAGCAAATGTGGCTGTGATAGCGAGTTTGTTTCAGGACATGGTTGAAGAGCTTCAGGGCTGAGGAAATGACCTGGGAGTTGCAGTGGAAGAGAGACTCCCTGAGATTCTTGTAGAGAGAGGAGGAAAACTTCTTCAAGGCAGGCATCCTTGCAAGAGGATTCGCAGTAGGGTTAAAATCAACGAGGTAAAAACAATAACTGCAGATGCTGGAAACCAGATTCTGGATCAGTGGTGCTGGAAGAGCACAGCAATTCAGGCAGCATCCGAGGACAGGCAAAATCGACGTTTCGGGCAAAAGCCCTTCATCAGGAATAAAGGCAGAGAGCCTGAAGCGTGGAGAGATAAGCTAGAGGAGGGTGGGGGTGGGGATAGAGTAGCATAGAGTACAATAGGTCAGTAGGGAAGGAGATGAAGGTGATAGGTCAGGGAGGAGAGGGTGGAGTGTATAGGTGGAAAAGGAGCTGGGCAGGTCGGACAAGTCCAGACAAGTCAGGGGATCGTGTTGCTGGAGGTTAGAAACTAGGATGAGGTGGGGGAAGGGGAAATGAGGAAACTGTTGAAATCCACATTGATGCCCTGGGGTTGAAGTGTTCCGAGGCGGAAGACGAGGCATTCTTCTTCCATGCGTCTGGTGGTGAGGGAGCGGCGATGAAGGAGGCCCAGCACCTCCATATCCTCGGCAGAGTGGGAGGGGGAGTTGAAATGTTGAGCCACGGGGCGATTTGGTTGATTGATGCGGGTGTCTCGGAGATGTTCCCTAAAGCGCTCTGCTAGGAGGCACCCAGTTACCTCAGGGAACATATTGCCAAGCATCTGAGCTGACCTGATCTCCCATTTTAATTCCCCTTCCCACTCTCTTTCTGACATGACCATCCTTGGCCTCTTCCATTGTTACAATGAATCAAACCGCAAATTGGAGGAATAACACCTCATCATCCATTTGGGCAGCTTACAGCCCAGAGAATTCAACATTGAGTTCTCTAATTGCAAATAGCCTCCCTTCCCTTCCCAAACTCCCTTCCCATCTCCTCTCCCTCCCCTTCCCCTCCATTTTTCTCATCCACCTCCCAGATTCATCCCTCTCATTGACTAACCAGGTCATACCCTCTTCCTGTTTCCACCTGTCCCCACCTCACCACCCTGCCCCCCCACCCCCTTTATCTGCAGCTCCCCCTACACCCACCCCCAGTCCTGAAGAAGGGTTAAAGCTGAAATGTCGACTTCTCCACCTCCTGATGCTGCCTGGCTTGCCGTGTTCTTCCAGCCTCCTACTTATCTACCTAAGATACTAAGACCAGCAACCTTAGGATTACTCCAGGTGCCATGTGCTTGTGAGTATAAAAACAGGAGGATTCATCAATTGAACATGTGGCTGGAGAGCTGGTGCAGAAGGGAGGGCATCAGATTTCTGAGGCATTATAACGAGTTCTGGGACAATTGGGATCTATAATCCATCCAGTCTGTACATCTTAACAGGACTGGAACTGATGTCCTCGCATCAGATTTATTCATTCTGTTAGGGTGCATCTAATCTAGTGTGTCAGGGGAACGGGAACTTGAGAGCAAGCCAAACTGGAAAACAATCAAATTAGTAATAGGAAGTAGAAAAGTGATAGGGAGAATAGAAGACAGGAAAAACAAAGCCAAGTGGAGTGTCTGCTTTGATTACAGAATGATGTTAAACAGACCAAGTGAAGGGCATTCTAACAGAATGTATGCAGCATTCACAATAAGGTCAATGATCTAAAGGCACAAATAGAGAGACATGGGTATGACAAGAGAGTGTGGTGCTGGAAAAGCACAGCAGGTCAGGCAGCATCCGAGGAGCAGGAGAATTGACGTTTCCGGCATAAGCCCTTCATCAGGAATGAGGCTTGTGTGCTGGGGCTGAGAGATAAATGGGAGGGGGTGGGGACTTCCTATCTCCCCGGTGTAGAGGAGACCACACCGGGTGCAACGGATGCAGTAGGTGACATTGGTAGACGTGTGGATAAATTTCTGATGGATGTGGAAGGAAGAGGAGACAGGACGTCTTCTTGCAGATCATTTCCACCCCGACCCACATGATTCATTCCTGATATAGGGCTTACGCTCGGAATGTCAGTTTTCCTGCTCCTCAGATTTGCCTGACCTGCTGTGCTTTTCCAGCACTATGCTCGTGACTCTGATCTCCAGCATCTGCAGTCCTCACTTTCTCCTAGACATGGGTATGATCTAATTACCATTATAAAAACATGGCAGCATGGTGACCAGGGCTGGAACTGAATATTCAAGGTTATTCAAAGTTTTGAAAGGACAATAGACAATAGGTGCAGGAGTAGGCCATTCTGCCCTTCGAGCCTGCACCACCATTCAATATGATCATGGCTGATCATCCTTAATCAGTATCCTGTTCCTGCCTTATCTCCATAACCCTTGATTCCACTATCCTTGAGAGCTCTATCCAACTCTTTTTTAAATGAATCCAGGGACTGGGCCTCCACTGCCCTCTGGGGCAGAGCATTCCACACAGCCACCACTCTTTGGGTGAAGAAGTTTCTCCTTATCTCTGTCCTAAATGGTCTACCCCGTATTTTTAAGCTGTGTCCTCTGGTTCGGCACTCACCCATCAGCGGAAACATGTTTCCTGCCTCCAGAGTGTCCAATCCTTTAATAATCTTATATGTCTCAATCAGATCCCCTTTCAGTCTTCTAAACTCAAGGGTATACAAGCCCAGTCGCCCCAGTCTTTCAGCGTAAGGTAGTCCCGCCATTCCAGGAATTGACCTCGTGAACCTATGCTGCACTCCCTCAATAGCCAGAATGTCTTTCCTCAAATTTGGAGACTACAACTGCACACAATACTCCAGGTGTGGTCTCACCAGGGCCCTGTACAGCTGCAGAAGAACCTCTTTGCTTCTATACTCAATCCCTCTTGTTATGAAGGCCAGCATGCTATTAGCCTTCTTCACTACCTGCTGTATCTGCATGCTTACCTTCATTGACTGGTGTACAAAAACACCCAGATCTCTTTGTACTGCCCCTTTACCTAAATTGATTCCATTTAGGCAGTAATCTGCCTTCCTGTTCTTGCCACCAAAGTGGATAACCATACATTTATCCACATTAAACTACATCTGCCATGCATCTGACCATTCACCTAACCTGTCCAGGTCACCCTGTAATCTCCTAACATCCTCCTCACATTTCACCCTGCCACCCAGCTTAGTATCATTAGCAAATTTGCTAATGTTATTACTAAGACCATCTTCTATATCATTAATATATATTGTAAAAAGCTGCGGTCCCAGCACTGATCCCTGCGGTACCCCACTGGTCACTACCTGCCATTCCGAAATGGAGCCGTTTAGCACTACTCTTTGTTTCCTGTCAGCCAATCCAAGTTTCAATCCAAGTTAGTACTTTGCCCCCAATACCATGCGCCCTAATTTTGCTCACTAACCTCCTATATGGGACTTTATCAAAAGCTTTCTGAAAGTCCAGGTACACTACATCTACTGGATCTCCCTTGTCCATCTTCAGAGTTACATGCTCAAAATATTCCAGAAGATTAGTCAAGCATGATTTCCCCTTCAATAAATCCATGTTGACTCTGACCTATCCTGTGACTACTATCCAGATGTGTCTTAATTTCATCCTTTATAATAGACTCCAGCATCTTTTCCACCACTGAGGTCAGATTAACTGGTCTATAATTTCCTGCTTTCTCTCTCCCACCTTTCTTAAAAAGTGGTACAACATTAGCCACCCTCCAATCCGCAGGAACTGATCCCAAATCTATCGAACTCTGGAAAATAATCACCAATGCATCCACGATTTCTCGAGCCACCTCCTTCAGTACCCTGGGATGTAGACCATCAGGCCCCGGGGACTTATCAACCTTCAGACCTAACAGTCTCTCCAACACCAATTCCTTCAGTTCAGGTCCTTCAGCCACTGTTACCTCAGGGAGATTGCTTGTTTCTTCCCCAGTGAACACAGATCTGAAGTACCAATTCAATTCTTCTGCCATTTCTTTGTTCCTAGTAATATATTCCCCTGTTTCTGTCTTCAAGGGCCCAATTTTAGTCTTAACCATTTTTTTGCCTTTCACATACCTAAAAAAGCTTTTACTATCTTCCTTTACATTTTTGGCCAGTTTACCTTTGTACCTCATTTTTTCTCTGCGTATTTCCTTCTTAGTAATCCGCTATTGTTCTTTAAAAGCTTCCCAATCCTCCGTTTTCCCACTTATCTTTGCTATGTTATACTTTTTCTCTTTTAACTTGATATATTTCTTTACTTCCCTCGTCAGTCACGGCCACCCATGCCTCCTCCTAGGATCTTTCTTCCTTTTTGGAATGAACTGATCCTGCATCTTCTGCATTATACACAGAAATATCTGCCATTGTTCCTCCACTATCATCCCTGCTAAGGTATTGCACCATTGAACTTTGGCCAGCTCCTCCCTCATAGCTCCATAGTTCCCTTTATTCAACAGAAATATTGTCACTTCCGATTGTACCCTCTCCCTCTCAAATTGCAGATTGAAGCTTATTGTATTATGGTCACTACTTCCCAATGGCTCCTTCACTTCGAGGTCCCTGATCAATTCTGGTTCGTTGCACAATACAAGATCCAGAATTGCCTTCTTCCTGGTAGGCTCCAGCACCAGCTGTTCTAAGAATCCACCTCGGAGGCACTCCACAAAGTCTCTTTCTTGAGGTCCAATACCATCCTGATTCTCCCAGTCTACCTGCATGTTGAAATCCCCCATAACAACTGTGGTATCATCTTTGCGACAGGCCAATTTCAGCTCCTGATTCAACTTACATCCGACATCCAGACTACTGTTTGGGGGCCTGTAGATAACTCCCAAGAGGGTCTTTTTACCCTTAGAATTTCTCAACTCTATGCATACTGACTCTACATCCCCTGATTCTAGGTCCCCCCGCGAAAGGGACAGGATATCATCCCTTACCAACATGGCCACCCCACCTCCTCTGCCCGTCAGTCTGTCCTTACGATAGCACGTGTAGCCTTGAATATTTATTTCAAGGCCCTGTCCACTTGAAGCCACGTCTCAGTTATCCCCACAATATCGTATCTGCCAATATCCGAAAGAGCCTCAAGCTCATCCATTTTATTTCTAATGCTTCGTGCATTCATATATATTTTTAATTTGTTACTGCCCTCACCCTTCCCATCAACTCCTATTTCACTCAACCTTACAGCATGATCCCTTTTTGAGTTTTCTGCTTCATTGATACAGTTGTCTTTTTTGACTTCCCTTGTTCTAACTTTCCCTTCAATTTCCTTTTTAAACATCCAGTATGTCCCCTCCTCCCCGCTACTTAGTTTAAACGTAGCTGTGCTGCAGTAGCAAACCTGCCTGCTCGAATGCTGGTCCCTAACCTATTAAGGTGCAAACCGTCTCTCTTGTATAATTTATGCTTACCACAAAACATACCCCAGTGATCCAAGAATTTAAATCCTTGCTTCCTGCACCAGTTCCCCAGCCACACGTTCCAGTCCATTATCTCCCTGTTTCTGGCCTCACCAGCCCGAGGAACTGGAAGCAAACCAGAGATAACCACCTTGAACGTCCTGCTTTTCAGCCTTCTTCCTAGTTCTCCAAAGTCCCGCTGTAGTATGATCCTCCTCTTCTTCCCGACATCATTTGTGCCGACACGTACCACCACCTCTGGCTCTTCACCTTCGTCCTTGAGGATTTCCTGCACTCTGTCTGTGATGTCTTTAATCCTGGCACCAGGAAGGCTACACACCATCCTTAAGTCCCACCTGCTGCCACAAAAACCCCGGTCAGTTCCTCTCACTATGGAGTCCCCTATCTGTGCGATGTCCGACTCTTCCCCTCTGTCTCCACGCCAATTTTTGATTGACAGACCTGGCCGCCTTGCAGACTGGCAGTGTCATCTGTCTCTACTGTTTCCAAAAGATTCAACTTGTTCCTGACAGGTATTTCCCCCGGAGTCTCTTGCACCTGTCTCCTCTCTGCCTTCCTCATCGTCTGCTCTCTTCTGGTATGGTCGGTGTAATAACCTCGCTGAAGGTCTTGTCCAGAAAGATCTCGTTCTCTCGGATGAGCCTAAGGTCCTCGAGTTCTTTCATCAGTGCTGCAATATGCTCTGTCAGTAGCGGAACGTGCACACACTTTCCACACTTATACGAGCCAGACATACTAGAGTCGTTGACCTCCCACATCAAGCATGCAGCACACTGAACCAGCATGGCAGTCATGTCTTCACCCTCTTCAACTGTGGCGTACTCACTTCACTCAACCTCCTTGTCAAAGAGTCCTGAGCTAAAGCCTCACTCTTCAATCCACAGGAACTTCCTTGGACCCTTTTTTTGGGGCAAGTCTGTGGACGTTTAATTTAGGTTAGAGGAGGCCCTACTTTGTAGGACCTGGGGTTTAGAACACACCCACTCAAATAACAATCACTTACCTTCCCGACCGGCTTTGCGCTCCGGCTTCACTTCTGCCCAGCTCCCGCCGCTCTCTGCTGCAAAAAGGAAGAGGTGGTGGAGTCAGACTGATAATGTAAGATGGGATCAGTACATTAGTAAAGGATCTTCAGGCAGGAGGCTATATGAAGTCTGTTTGGGTGGAACTTACTCTTGGAATAACTCCAAGGCCACTAAACAGTAGTGATAGAGGGAGATAAGATATTAATCAGGAGATGAGAAAGATTTGTAGCATATATAATGGTTATCATGGATGACTTCAATCTTCATATAGGTTGGGTAAACCATATGGGACTAGAAAACACATTAAAAAAATAGCTGTACATTAGCTATGAATGCAAAACTTGCGCCCACACTTCCCCCCTAACTTCCCTCCAAGGCCCCAAGGGATACTTCCATATCCGCCACAAATTCACCTTCACCTCCACACACATCATCTATTGCATCTGCTGCACCCGATGTGGCCTCCTCTATATTGGGGAGACAGGCCGCCTACTTGCGGAACGTTTCAGAGAACACCTCTGGGACACCCGGACCAACCAACCCAACCACCCCGTGGCTCAACACTTCAACTCCCCCTCCCACTCCACCAAGGACATGCAGGTCCTTGGACTCCTCCATCGCCAGACCATAGCAACACGACGGTTGGAGGAAGAGCGCCTCATCTTCCGCCTAGGAACCCTCCAACCACAAGGGATGAACTCAGATTTCTCCAGTTTCCTCATTTCCCCTCCCCCCACCTTGTCTCAGTCAAATCCCTCGAACTCAGCACCGCCTTCCTAACCTGCAATCTTCTTCCTGACCTCTCCGCCCCCACCCCACTCCGGCCTATCACCCTCACCTTGACCTCCTTCCACCTATCGCATTTCCAACGCCCCTCCCCAAGTCCCTCCTCCCTACCTTTTATCTTAGCCTGCTGGACACACTTTCCTCATTCCTGAAGAAGGGCTTATGCCCGAAACGTCGATTCTCCTGTTCCTTGGATGCTGCCTGACCTGCTGCGCTTTTCTAGCTCATTAGCTATGAATGGCCTTGCAAGAACTATTATATGGATTACAGCAATTGTACATTCTTTCAATGTGCAAAGACTCAATCACTGCAAAAATGGCACCAAAACCTAAATGGATGCAAGGAAGATGTTTCCCCTGGTTGGGGATTCTAATACCAGGGGTCAAATCTTAAATATAAGACATTTAGGACCAAGGTGAGTTTTGTTTTGACACAGAGGGTTGTGAATTTGTCCCAGAGGGCTGTAGAAGCTCAGTCCTTGAATATGTCTAAAAGTAAAGGTTAATAAATTTTTGATTATCAATGGTGTAAAGGGTCATGGAGATAATGTGAGTAAAAGGCTTTGAAGTGTTTGATCAGCCATGATCGTATTGAATGACAGAGCAGGCTCTATGGGCCTACCCCTGTTCCTATCGATCTAACTTTAAAGCAGCTCAATTTGTTTTACTATGCCAAAAGTAAGAATTTTCTGCACCTTTACTCTGGAGGTATTGTATACTTCTGTATTGTATATTTCTGCAGCATTATTGTTTTAAGATGTATGAGATTCCTGAAATGCTTTAAAGTGTCACATCCAATGGAGGTTTATGATTTTAACAGGAACAAAAAAGGCAACTGCAAGAAAAAGTCAGTCTCTTGAAAACTGAACTTGGTGTGCAGAAGCAAAAGAACAACAACATTAAACACTTGAAAGAGAGTCTCTCTGAGGAATTATTTGTTTACAAGTAAGTGCCAGATCTACATTTAAAACTAGCTGCAGTTTGAAAAACACAGCCAAGCAATGTTTTGAAAGGTTTTTGCCATGAAATAAAATAATTGAATATTTAAAAGTGTGTTTGATAGATTGTTGACTGAAAAGAGATTCAAAGGTTATAAGAAGTAGGCAGAAAAGTAGACTTGCTGCTATAATCAGTACAACCACATAATTATTATGGCAGAACAATCTCAAGGGACTGAATGGCCTCTTCCTACTCCTAATTCGTAGGTTTGTATGAAAAATAATTCATCTAGATGGTGCTTCCCAAAATTTATATTGGGAAAAAAGTATACAATTCCATTTTCACAAGAATGACATGAAGCAAGTGTCATTTTCTATCAGTAATGAGAGCCTAAACAATTAAAAAACAGCATTTTCTCATCCCATCTATTCTTAATTCCTTACCCAATTTATACAAATTAAGTTCATTATTTTCAATTCGTATTTTCTGAATTTACAAGAATATAGGTTACTATTATTAGGTCCACCAGGCAGTCAAAGCAAATCAAGCAAGTCGTGCAGGAGTCCCCTGGGGTCCCGCTCATAAGTCAGTTTTCCATATTGGAAGCTGATGATGGTTTTCAAGGGAATGCAGATAGAGCCAAGCTTCTGGCACAAACAGGCCAACTGTACAGAAAAGGAGGAATAAGAAAGCAGAAACAACAGTGGTAGGGGATTCATTGGTTAGGGGAAGAGACAAGTGTTTCTGTGGTGGCAGATGCAACTCCGGATCATAGAACACATTTATACCATAATTATTGATAGAATTAGGGATGAGGTCTTGCATCAACAACTTAGGGAGCTATGCAGTGAACTAAACGGTAGAACCATAAAGGTTGCAATCTCTGCCAATCCTGGTGCTATGTTTAAGCAAGTACAGAAATAGGAGAACAAGATAGGCGAATACCTGGCTCGAGCATTGGTGCAGGAGGGAAGGTTTTAAGTTCCGGGATCACTGGGACTGTTTCTGGGGAAGTTGGGACTTCGATCTGACTGCATGGTGATCAGGAGTAAGAACTGAATATCCAGGAGTATTCAGTACTTAGGAAGGACAGACAAAAAGAAAAAAGCAGTGGAGTTGCATTACTAATTAAAGAAGATATAAACACAATATTGAGGAAAGATATTAATGCTGACAATGTAAAAGCTAAAAATCACACAACACCAGGTTATAGTCCAACAGGTTTAATTGGAAGCACACTAGCTTTCGGAGCGTCGCTCCTTCATCAGGTGATAGTGGAGGGCTCAATCCTAACAGAATTTATAGCAAAAATTTACAGTGTGATGTAACTGAAATTATACATTGAAAAATTAATTGTCTGTTAAGCCTTTCACCTGTTAGAATACAGTGATAGTTTCACTTCTTTCATGTGTAAATCACAAAACCTTTTTTTAAAAAGTTGCATTCTCGGGTTAGCTGTTAATAATCGTGATAGCTAGACAATATGTTGAAGGTGTTAGCCCCCTGTGTTCTCTGTCTATGCCATGATGTTTAGATTGATTTTAATCTAAAAAGCGAGATAACAGAGTTTTACATGAATTCATGCAGTTTTTGAGCTCAGAGTTCTACATGAATGCATGCAGTTTTTGAGCAAAGTACAATGTAACCCTGAAAGTACAAATTCACCCCACAAAATATATGTGTGCATGTGGGTCTTTGTCTGTGTGTGTGTGTCTGTCTGGGTTGGGGGTTGTGAGTGTGAGAAAGTGTATGTTGTATGTAGTCAGTGCAGAATGTCTTAAGTCTGTGAGGGGGTGCATATGTGAGTGTGTGTAGGTGTCTGTGTGTGCATCTGTGTGTATGTGTGTCCGTGTGTATGTGTGAGTATGTGTGTGTGTGTGTAGGAGTATCTGTGTGTGTGTAGTGCAACGGTGGTCACCTGTAATGTGACATGAACCCGAAGTCCCGGTTGAGACCCTCCCTATGGGTACCGAACGTAGCTATCAGCCTCTGCCCGGCCACTTTTCTCTGCTGCGTGTCCCAAAGTCCACCTTGGAGGATGGTCACCCGAAGGTCCGAGGCTGAATGTCCTGGACCACTGAAGTGTTCTCCAACTGGGAGGGAACCCTCCTGTCTTTTGATTGTTGGTGCCCATTCATCCGTTGTCGTAGCCTTTGCTCGGTTTCCCCAATGTACCATGGCTCCGGGCATCCTTGCCTGCAACGTATAAGATAGACAATATTGGCTGAGTTATATGTGTAAATGCCATGTACAAGGTGGGAGGTGTCCCCACGCGTAATAGTGGTATCTATGTCCACACTCTGCCCGGCTCTCAGGACAACTCCATATAACCCTGTCACAGTGGGCGCTGCAAGATGTGTTGCAGGAAGTGCAAAACCTGTGCCCACCCCACTCCCCTCACTTCCATTCGAGGCCCCAAGGGATCCTTCCACATCTGTCAGAAATTCACCTGTACCTCTCCCAATGTCACCCATTGCACCCGATGTGGTCTCCTCTACAACGGGGAGACAGGACACCTCCTTGCGGATCATTTCAGAGAACATTTCTGGGACACCCGCACCCACCGATCCCACTGCCCTGTGGCTGAACACTTCAACTCCCCCTTCCACTCCATCAAGGACATGCAGGTCCTGGGCATCCTCCACCACCAAACCGTTACCACCCGACGCCTGGAGGAGGAATGCCTCATATTTAGCCTTGGGACCCTGCAACCACATGGCATAAATGTGGATTTCAACAGCTTCCTCATTTCCCCTCCCCCCACATTACCCCAGTTCCAAGCCTTCAACTCGGCACCGCCCTCCAGACCTGTCCATCGCTCTCCCCTCTGCCCTATCACCTTCTCTCTCACTTTCATCCACCTATAACTTTCTCAGCTATCTTCCCCCTAACCCCACCCCCCTCCCATTTATCTCTCAGCCACAAGACTCATTCCTGATGGAGGGCAATTCTCCTGCTCCTCGAATGCTGCCTGACCTGCTGTGCTTTTCCAGCACCACACACTCAACTCTGATCTCCAGTATCTGCAGTCTTCACTTTCTCCCAGATCTGAGTATTGGCAACAATTTAGAAGTCAGGAAAGGAGGACCAGTAGCCTGATTAAGTAGGGGAAAATAGAGTATGGAAATCCTTCGGGGAACCTAAGAACTGACTCTAAAAGTTTCTATAGGCTTGTAAAGTGAAAAAGACTGCTGAAAACTATTGTAGGTCCTTTCCAGTTAGAAACAGGGAACTTTTAATGGGGAACAAAGAAATGGCTGGGATGATGCTAGAGTCCATTATCAATGAGTTTAAAGCAGAGCATTTAGAAAACAATAGAATCAGATACGTTCTGCATGGATTTACAAAAGAGAAACCATACTTGACAAATCTACTGGAATTTCTTCAATTACGTAACTAGTAGAGTTGATCAAAGGGAGCCAATGGACATGTTTTATTTGGATTTTCATTAGGCTTTCAACAGACTCCCACACAAGAGATTAGTGTGTACAATTAAAGCACATGGGATGAAATAGCGTATTGAAATGGAGAGAAAATTATTTAGGAGACAGGAAACAAAGAGTAAGAATAAATAGGTGTTTTTCCAAATGGAAGGCAATGGCTAGGGGGTACCACAGGACCTGGGTGTCCTCATGCTACAGTCACTGAAAGTAAACACATAGCAGTAGGCACCAATATGTTGGCCTTCATAGCGAGAGAGTTTGAGTACAGGAACAGGGATGTCTTGCTACAATTGTACAGGACTTTGGTGAGACCTCACCTGAAATGTTGTGTGCAGTTCCTTATCTGAGGAAAGATGTTCTTGCTATAGAGGGAATGCAGCTAAGGTTTACTAAATTGATTCCTGGGATGCCTGGACTGAGGAGAGATTGAGTCAGTTATGATTGTATTCACCAGAATTTAGAAGAATCAGGGGGATCTCAAAAAATCCTATAAAGTTCTAACAGGACTTGACAAGGCAGATGCAGGAAGGATGCTCCTGATGGTGGGGGAGCCTGGACCAAGGATCATGGTTTAAGGATAAGAGGTAAACCTTTTAGGACTGATTTCAGGAGAAATCTCTTCATTCAAAGAGTGATGACCCTGTGGAATTCACTACCACAGAATGTGGCTGAGGCTAAAATGTTATATGTTTTCAAGGAGGGGATAGATACAGCTCTATTGGCTAAAGGGATATTGGGGGATTGGGGTTAGGGTACTGAGCTTGATAATCAGCCATGATTATATTGAATGGTGGAACAGGCTTGAGGGGTAGAATGGCCTGCTCCTGCTCCTCTCTTCTATGTTTCTATACAGGTCGTTCTGCAATAAAACGACAGTTGTGTTCCTTTGCAACCTCATACTACAGAGAAAGTAGCGCTGCAAAAGTTCACTAATAGAAAATTGCTATACCCATCCAAGAGAAAGTTTGCATTATCCAAACAACATTGACAATTCATCAATCACATTATAGCCAATTTGTGCTGACAAAACATTGCATTATAGCAGAATGACCTATATTTATAAGTGGTATGGTCTGCACCTGAACCAAAATGAAATCAACATCCTCGCAGGAGAGTTTGCTTCTGCTATTGGGAAGAGTTTAAACTAGTCAGCAGAGACAAGGGACACAGTGCATTAGTTCAATAGCAGCACAAGATAAGTTTTGATTCCTTTTCTAAGAGAGTGAGTTTAGACATGTTGTGTCTCAAGGAAGGAAGGTGAGGCTGCACGACCTCTACTTTAATGTTAGAAGTATTGGAAGTAAGAGAGACAATTTAAGGATATGAACTTATATGTGAGAAGAGGATTCTGGGTAATCCAAGATGGAGGACAGGAAACATTTCTGACTGGAACAGGCTGCTCCTTTCTTGAAGTATTTTAAGTGTTGGAGGTGATTTTCTCGAATTCCAGGAGCAGCAATTACTGTTTTATATGCTGTTGCATTGTTTAGAACTTTGGAGAAATAAAGAAGTCAAAACAACGGCACTTTTAAAAGGGAGAAGGACAGACAATAGGCAGCACATGGTCTGTGCAGGACAGAGAGAGAGAAAGAAACCCACATTGCTCACTGACACAGCAGTGAACCTGTGCAGTTACCGCCTTTGCTGTTTGAATTCATGTATCGCTGGACATTGGAGGGCATCTAGGACAACTTAACAAACAGCAAAATTCATAACTGATCTTGGAGGAACCTTTTTGGGAGAGGCCACAGCACAAAAAAGATAAGTTAATAGTTTTAAGTATAGCCTTGCTGTAAATCTACAATAGTGAGTAGAGTGGGGTTTTTTTTGATGATATGTTTTATTGAAATATGTCTCTTAAGTCATAAGTATTAAGTTAGCCTGCAGCAGTGTTTGTAGAGGAATAAGACAGTGCTATTTTCTGGAGGATTGGAAGAACCAAAAATGGCCTTCAGTAGAGTGATGTGCTCTTCTTGTCTGATGTGGGAGTTTAGGAAGAGTTTACATCTTACTGAGGATTATATCTGAAACAACTGCCATTGATTGCAAATCCTATAAGATCAAATGGATCAGTTGGAGCAACAGAAGCAATGAGGAATTTACAAGAGCAAGGGAGTGTGATGGATGACAGTTATAGGAAGGGAGAAAAGCCGCAGATATAGTCACGTAGATGGGTTGACTTCAGGAAAGGTAAGAGAGGTAGGCAGGTAGTGCAGGAGTCTTCTGTGGCTATCCCCATTTCAAATACGTATGCTGTTTTGGAAATTGTAGGGGGTGATGGATTCTCAGGGGAACATAGCATGAACAGCTAATTTTGATGGTATTAGGCAAGAACTTTCGAAAGCTGATTGGGCGCAGATGTTCGCAGGTAAAGGACGGCTGAAAAATGGGAAGTCTTCAGAAATGAGATAACGAAAGTCCAGAGAAAGTATATTCCTGTTAAGGTGAAAGGGAAGGCTGGTAGGTATAGGGAACGCTGGATGACTAAAGAAATTGAGGGTTTGATTAAGAAAAAGAAGGAAGCATATGTTAGGTATAGACAGGATAGATCGAGTGAATCCTTAGAAGAGTATAAAGGCAGTAGGAGTATATTTAAGAGGGAAATCAGGAGGGCAAAAAGGGGACATGAGATAGCTTTGGCAAATAGAGTTAAGGAGAATCCAAAGGGTTTTTGCAAATACATTAGGAACAAAAGGGTAAGGAGGGAGAGAATAGGGCCCCTCAAAGATCAGCAAGGTGGCCTTTGTGTGGAGCCGCACGAGATAGGGCAGATACTAAACGAGTATTTTGCATCAGCGTTTACTGTGGAAAAGGACATGGAAGATATAGACTGTAGGGAAATAGATGGTGACATCTTGAAAAATGTCCATATTGCAGATGAGGAAGTGCTAGATGCCTTGAAACGCATAAAAGTGGATGAATCCCCTGGACCGGATAAGGTGTACCCTAGAACTCTGTGGGAAGCTAACGAAGTGATTGCTGGGCCCCTTGCTGAGATATTTGTATCATCGATCGTCACAGGTGAGGTGCCGGAAGACTGGAGGTTGGCTAACATGGTGCCACTGTTTAAGAAAGGTAGTAAGAACAAGCCAGGGAACTATAGACCAGTGAGCCTGACGTCGGTGGTGGGCAAGTTGTTGGAGGGAATCTTGAGGGACAGGATGTACATGTATTTGGAAAGACAAGGACTGATTAGGGATAGTCAACCTGGCTCTATGCGTGGGAAATCATGTCTCACAAACTTGATTGGGTTTTTTGAAGAAGTAACAAAGAGGATTGATGAGGGCAGAGCAGTAGATGTGATCTATATGGACTTCAGTAAGGTGTTCGACAAGGTTCTCCGTGGGAGACTGGTGAGCAAGATTAGATCTCATGGAATACAGGGAAACCTCAATACTTGGATACAGAACTGGCTCAAAGGTAGAAGACAGAGGGTGGTGGTGGAGGGTTGTTTTTCAGACTGGAGGCTTGCGACCAGTGGAGTGCCGCAAGGATCGTTTCTGGGTCCATTACTTTTCATCATTTTATATAAATGATTTGGATGTGGGCATAAGAGGTATAGTTAGTAGGTTTGCTAATGACACCAAAATTAGAAGTGTAGTGGTGCTGCATTTTGGGAAAGCAAATCTTAGCAGGACTTATACGCTTAATGATAAGGTACTAGGGAGTGTTGCTGAACAAAGAGATTTTGGAGTGCAGGTTCATAGCTCCTTGAAAGTGGAGTCACAGGTAGATAGAATAGTGAAGAAGGCGTTTGATATGCTTTCCTTTATTGGTCAGAGTATTGGGTACAGGGGTTGGGAGGTCATGTTGCAGCTGTACAGGACATTGGTTTGGCCACTGTTGGAATATTGCATGCAGTTCTGGTCTCCTTCTTATCAGAAAGATGTATTGAAACTTGAAAGAGTTCAGAAAAGATTTACGAGGATGTTGCCAGGGTTGGAGGATTTGAGTTATAGGGAGAGATTGAACACGCTGAGGGGTGACCTGAAAGAGGTTTATAAAATCATGAGGGGCATGGATAGGATAAATAGGCAAAATCTTTTCCCTGGGGTTGGGGAGTCCAGAACTAGAGGGTATAGGTTTAGGGTGAGAGGGGAAAGATATAAAAGAGATCTAAGGGGGAACTTTTTTGACTGAGGGTGGTACATGTATGGAATGAGCCACCAGAGGAAGTGGTGGAGGCTGGTACAATTGCAACATTTAAGAGCCATTTGGATGGGTATATGAACAGGAAGGGTTTGGAGGGATATGGACCAGGTCTGGCAGGTGAGACTAGATTGGGTTGGGATATCTTGTCGGCATGGACGGGTTAGACTGAAAGGTCTGTTTCCATGCTGTACATATCTTTGACTCTGTGTAAGAGGATTGTGGTCAGTGTACACAACTGTCTATGACACATTAAAATGTTGTAAGGCTAGTACCAAACTCAATAGTTAATTTTCGATTGTGGAGTATTTCCTCTGGTGGATGTTGTTCTTCTTCGAAAAGTAATCAACTGGCAGTTCAATCCCATCCTCATCTTCCTGTAGGAGTACAGCTCCAACTCCATTGTCACTAGCATCGATGGTGACTTTAAAACATTTTGAAAAGTTTGGTGTAGCTAAAACTGGTTTGGTGGTTAATATTGATTTCAAATGGTCGAATGCCTCGTGGCATGGTTCTATCCACCGAAACTTTGTGTTCTTCTTCAGCAAATCGGTTAACAGTGCCACTACACTGCTGAAGTTTGGAACAATCCTCCGAATAGAGTTTGAAGAATCGAAGCACCTCTTTCTTCGAGGTTGGTGTGGAAATTCTTCGATGGCCTTCGTCTTTGCATTCCATGGGCTCAACTTTCCATGACCGATGTTATGTCCCAAGAACGTTACCTCTGCTTTCTTGAATTCCATTTTAAGTTTATCACAGATTTTGTTTCTTGTAGTCATTCAAAGAGCTCTGCCAAATGTACCATGTGATCTTTCTAGGACGTACTAAAGATCACTACATCGTCCAAATACACTACACAGCCACAACTCTGTTCATGTGTCTTTGGAATGTGATGGGCGCGTTTTTCCTTCCAAAGGGCATAACTTTAAACTGATTTTACACATTTGGTGTAACAAACACAGAAATTTCTTTCACCAGCTCTGATAAAGGTACCTCCCAGTAAGCACGCATCAAGTCAAACTTGGTGATGTAAATAGCTTGTCCGACTTTCTTGATACAGACTGCCAATCTAGGAATTGATATGAATCTGATTTTGTAACGGCATTGACCTTCCGATAATCCATGCGGAATCGTTGACTCATCCCGTTTGGGAACTAAGACGATCGGCGAACTCCACTCGCTCTGGCTTGTTTCAAGGATGTTCTTGTCAAGCATGGCCTCCACCTCCATCTGGATCTGTCTGGCTTTGAGAGGATTAAGCCAATATGGGTGTTGTTTTATCGGAGCAGTATTTCCTATGTTTACTTCATGTACAATAGCATTAGTCCTCCCCATCTGATTCGTACAAATGTCCTTAGAGTCAAAGAGATGTACAGCATGGAAACAGATCTTTCAGTCCAACCCATCCATGCCGACCAGATATCCCAACCCAATCTAGTCCCACCTGCCAGCACCTGACCCATATCCCTCCAAACCCTTCCTATTCATATACCCATCCAAATGCCTCTTAAACGTTGCAATTGTACTAGCCTCCACCACTTCGATTTAGCCCCTTAGATTTCTTTTATATCTTTCCCCTCTCACCCTAAACCTATGCCCTCTAGTTCTGGACTCCCTGACCCCAGGAAAAAAACTTTGCATATTTACCCTATCCATGCCCCTCATGATTTTATAAACCTCTATAAGGTCAACCCTTGGTCTCCGACGCTCCAGCCACAGCCTGTTCAACCTCTCCCTATAGCTCAAATCTTCTAGCCCTAGCAACATCCTCATAAATCTTTTCTGAACTCTTTCAAGTTTCACAACATCTTTCTGATAAGAAGGAGACCAGAATTGCATGCAATATTCCAACAGTGGCCTAAACAGTGTCCTGTACATGACCTTCCAACTCCTGTACTCAATACTCTGACCAATAAAGGAAAGCATACCAAACGCCTTCTTCACTATCCTATCTACCTGCGACTCCACTTTCAAGGAGCTATGAACCTGCACTCCAAGGTCTCTTTGTTCAGCAACACTCCCTAGGACCATACCATTAAGTGTATAAGTCCTGCTAAGATTTGCTTTCCCAAAATGCAGCTTGTATTAGATTAGATTAGATTACTTTACAGTGTGGAAACAGGCCCTTCGGCCCAACAAGTCCACACCGACCCGCCGAAGTGCAACCCACCCATACCCCTACATTTACCCCTTACCTTGCACTACGGACAATTTAGCATGGCCAATTCACCTAACCTGCACATCTTTGGACTGTGGGAGGAAACTGGAGCACCCGGAGGAAACCCACGCAGACACGGGGAGAATGTGCAAACTCCACACAATCAGTCGCCTGAGGCGGGAATTGAACCCGGGTCTCTGGTGCTGTGAGGCAGCAGTGCTAACCACTGTGCCACCGTATTGTAGCAACAAATCTTTCAACTCTGTTCTATGCTCCTTAGACCGATAGCTTACTAATCTATCCCACTCCTCAATGACTTCTTTATTTTTTTAATCTATTTTGGGTATCTCAAAATCCATATCATCTGCATTTGATTCCTCACTCTGCAGGACTGTAGCTAACACCTGTTTCTCCAGTTCTTTCTATCTGGAGAATACGGTTTCAACATATTCACATGACATACCCGACATCTTTTTTTCCTATCTGGCATCTTCACTAAATAGTTCACCTTGACTCGACTTTTTCTCAATTTAATAGGGACCACTAAACATGGCTTTGAAGGGACCTCCTATCAGTGGTAACAGTACTAACACATTATCCTCTTGGGAAAACATCCGAGTCTCAGAGCTTTTATCTGCCACCTGCTTCATTCTAAATTGTGCCCTCTTTAGGTGCTGTTTAGCTAACTCATCTACTAGATTTAGTCTCTCCCTCACCTCCAATATATAATGTAAGTGTGGTCCTGTCAATTTTTCTTCAATTAATTTCAAAGGGCCTCTTACTTCATGATTGAACTCAAAAGGAGTAAACTGAGTAGATTTGTTTGGGGCATCTTTATCCCAATCTTTTGGGTAATCCTGACAGTATGCTTTCAACAGGGTCTTCGAGACCTGATGCCACCTTTCTAAAGCTCCCTGGGATTCAGGATGATATGCGCTGGATTTAAAGTGCTGTATACCTAAGCTATCCATAACCTCCTTAAACAGCCTAGCAGTAAAATCAGACCCTTTATCTGACTGAATCTGTCTGGGTAGCCCATACCGTGTGAAGAAAGCTACTAAATCCTCTACCACCCTTTTTGTCTTGATACTCCGTAATGGAATTGCCTCCAGAAATCTCCAGAAACCATAATGGTTAACAAGTACTAGTTACCATTTTTAGTTCTCAGGAGGGGACCTACACGATCAATTATAACCCGCGTGAAAGGTTCTTCAAATGTGGGAATTGGCAACAAAGATGCTGGTTTTGTTAGCGCCTGTGACTTACTTACCATTTGGGGTGTATGATACGTATGGCAAAAGTTAACCACATCCTTGTGCATTCCAGGCCAAAAAATTGTTTTTGTACCTTAACCTGAGTCTTTCGTACCCCTAGGTGACATTCAACAGGTAGTTCATGTGCACTACCGTAACACCTCCTGTCTGGATGCTACCGGCAACACAGTCTGGTGCACTTCAGCCCATTTCTCCTCTGCATTAACCTACCGCGGTCTCCATTTCCGTCTGAGGATTCTCTCTTTCAGGTATAACCCTCCGGATTATTCTCTGCCTCCTTTTCAGAGTATGCACCCACATATATATCTTTTATTGTCTTGCTGTTGCAAGTCTCTTAGCCTTTCAGGACTAAACACTTGTGTCTGACCCTCTGCCTGTTCAGGTTTTTCCTGCACCATTACATCAAACAGGGTATCCGCTAACTGAACCTAAACCCCTTCATCTTTCTTTTTACGTTTCATAGAACATAGAAAAATACAGCACAGTACAGGCCCTTTGGCCCTCGATGTTGTGCCGATCCAGGCCCACCTAACCTACACTAGCCCACTATCCTCCATATGCCTATCCAATGCCCATTTCGTGCTGTGATAGTAGGATCTGGTTACTACACAATCTGGGAAAATACCAGGATATTTCTGTTTTAATTCTTCCATTTCTTGGTTTTCCTTGGGCTTCCCACAACAAGGGGTGTCACTCCCAACTTGGATCCTGAATTCCTGGAACTGGCACTTTATCAAACACTCCCGCTGTAACTTCTCCAGTCTTAAGTTGGCACTCCAACCTGATTTTACATAGGGGAATGCTAAATTCCTGTCCATCTATCCCACAAATTACCACACTCATGGATAACAGATCAGAAAGAGTGCATTATTTGCTCATCCCTTACTATCAGCAACTGGTTAGATCCTGTATCTCTCAAAATTAGAACTTCCCTCTGTTCTTTCTGAGTAAACTTTACCCACAGAAGCAAATTCTTTTTAGAGATCAGGTACTACTATACCCGCTGCCTAGGCTGTGCACTCTCCTCAGCTCTTCTTGGGGTCTCCTTTACTACCTTCACTAATGCCATTGGCTTAGCGTCTTTTACCACATCTCTTCCCACAGCGCCTTTCTTTAACAACTAGCACTGTGTCTTTACGTGTCCCACCTTTTCCTAGTGCCCTTCTGAAACCACAATTTCTTGTGTCCCACTCCATTACAGTGAAACCATCTGAGGCCTTTCACCTCCTGTCCACCCTCTTGGGCTTCTTTAACCTGTGGTAAAATCTTAACAGTGCGCTCGTAGTGTAGGATCTCCCCTTCTCCCAACCTCTGTTCCTCACAAGATGAAATTCTGGCCAGAAGTTTGTCATATGCAACAGCAACGCATTCATTTGTCAGTTCCTGAACTTTCTGTTCCTCTACGTGAATTCTTACCATTTCTGGAAGTGAGTTTTTAAACTCTTCCAGCAGAATAATCTCTCTTAGAGCCTCAAATGTCCTATCTATCTTGAGAGCAGGCACTCATCGATCAAAATGTTTAATTCTTTCAAACTCAACGTAAGTCTGACCTGGTTCTTTGTGTTTCTGAACCACTGTCTATATGCTTCTGGTAAAAACAATGACTGCAGATGCTGGAAACCAGATTCTAGATCAGTGGTGCTGGAAGAGCACAGCAATTCAGGCAGCATCCGAGGACAGGCAAAATCGACGTTTCGGGCAAAAGCCCTTCATCAGGAATAAAGGCAGAGAGCCTGAAGCGTGGAGAGATAAGCTAGAGGAGGGTGGGGGTGGGGAGAGAGTAGCATAGAGTACAATAGGTCAGTGGGGAAGGAGATGAAGGTGATAGGTCAGGGAGGAGAGGGTGGAGTGGATTGGTGGAAAAGGAGCTGGGCAGGTTGGACAAGTCCGGACAAGTCAGGGGATCGAGTTGCTGGAGGTTAGAAACTAGGATGAGGTGGGGGAAGGGGAAATGAGGAAACTGTTGAAATCCACATTGATGCCCTAGGGTTGAAGTGTTCCGAGGCGGAAGATGAGGTGTTCTTCTTCCATGCGTCTGGTGGTGAGGGAGCGGCGGTGAAGGAGGCCCAGCACCTCCATATCCTCGGCAGAGTGGGAGGGGGAGTTGAAATGTTGAGCCACGGGGCGATTTGGTTGATTGGTGCGGGTGTCTCGGAGATGTTCCCTAAAGCGCTCTGCTAGGAGGCGCCCAGTCTCCCCAATGTAGAGGAGACCGCATCGGGAGCAACGGATACAATAGATGATATTAGTGGATGTGCAGGTAAAACTTTGATGGATGTGGAAGGCTCCTTTAGGACCTTGGATGGAGGTGAGGGAGGAGGTGTGGGCACAGGTTTTACAGTTCCTGTGGTGGCAGGGGAAAGTGCCAGGATGGGAGGGTGGGTCGTAGGGGGGCGTGGACCTGACCAGGTAGTCACGGAGGGAACGGTCTTTGCGGAAGGCGGAGAGGGGTGGGGAGGGAAATATATCCCTGGTGGTGGGCTCTGTTTGGAGGTGGCGGAAATGTCGGCGGATGATTTGGTTTATGCGAAGGTTGGTAGGGTGGAAGGTGAGCACCGGGGGCGTTCTGTCCTTGTTGCGGTTGGAGGGGTTGGGTCTGAGGGCGGAGGTGCGGGATGTGGATGAGATGTGTTGGAGGGTATCTTTAACCACGTGGGAAGGGAAATTGCGGTCTCTAAAGAAGGAGGCCATCTGGTGTGTTCTATGGTGGAAAAGCTCCTCCTGGGAGCAGATACGGCGGAGGCAGAGGAATTGGGAATACGGGATGGCATTTTTGCAAGAGGTAGGGTGGGAAGAGGTGTAATCCAGGTAGCTGTGGGAGTCGGTGGGTTTGTAGAAAATGTCAGTGTCAAGTCGGTCGTCACTGATGGAGATGGAGAGGTCCAGGAAGGGGAGGGAGGTATCAGAGATGCTCCAGGTAAATTTAAGGTCAGGGTGGAATGTGTTGGTGAAGTTGATAAATTGCTCAACCTCCTCACGGGAGCACGAGGTGGCGCCAATGCAGTCATCAATGTAGGGGAGGAAGGGCGGTAGGAAGAGGTGTCCTCGAGTTGGCGTTTGGCTTCAGCGATGTAGAGGTCAGTGCGCCAGACTACCACTGCGCCCCCTTTGTCCGCAGGCTTGATGGGCGGTAGGAAGAGGTGTCCTCGAGTTGGCGTTTGGCTTGGCGGTAAACCATCATCTCCCAGACCATACAGAACCTCATCACCTCAGGAGATCTCCCACCCACAGCTTCCCACCTCATAGTCCGGGAACCCCGCACTGCCCGGTTCTACCTCCTTCCCAAGATCCACAAGCCTGACCACCCTGGCCGACCCATTGTCTCAGCATGCTCCTGCCCCACTGAACTCATCTCTACCTACCTCGACACTGTCCTATCCCCCCTAGTCCAGGAACTCCCCACATACGTTCGAGACACCACCCACGCCCTCCACCTCCTCCAAGACTTCCGTTTCCCCGGCCCCCAACGCCTCATCTTCACCATGGATATCCAATCCCTCTACACCTCCATCCGCCATGACCAGGGCCTCCAAGCCCTCCGTTTTTTCCTCTCCAGACGTTCCCAACAGTACTCCTCCACCGACACTCTCATTCGTTTGGCCAAACTGGTCCTCACCCTTAACAATTTCTCCTTTGAATCCTCCCACTTCCTCCAGACCAAAGGGGTAGCCATGGGCACACGTATGGGCCCCAGCTATGCCTGTCTCTTTGTTGGCTACGTAGAGCAGTTGATCTTCCGTAATTACACCGGCACCACTCCCCACCTCTTCCTCCGCTACATTGATGACTGCATTGGCGCCACCTCGTGCTCCCGCGAGGAGGTTGAGCAATTCATCAACTTCACCAACACATTCCACCCTGACCTTAAATTTACCTGGACCATCTCTGACACCTCCCTCCCCTTCCTGGACCTCTCCATCTCCATCAGTGACGACCGACTTGACACTGACATTTTCTACAAACCCACCGACTCCCACAGCTACCTGAATTACACCTCTTCCCACCCTACCTCTTGCAAAAATGCCATCCCGTATTCCCAATTCCTCCGCCTCCGCTGTATCTACTCCCAGGAGGAGCTTTTCCACCATAGAACACACCAGATGGCCTCCTTCTTTAGAGACCGCAATTTCCCTTTCCACGTGGTTAAAGATGCCCTCCAACGCATCTCATCCACATCCCGCACCTCAGCCCTCAGACCCAACCCCTCCAACCGCAACAAGGACAGAACGCCCCTGGTGCTCACCTTCCACCCTACCAACCTTCGCATAAACCAAATCATCCGCCGACATTTCCGCCACCTCCAAACAGACCCCACCACCAGGGATATATTTCCCTCCCCACCCCTCTCCGCCTTCCGCAAAGACCGTTCCCTCCGTGACTACCTGGTCAGGTCCACGCCCCCCTACGACCCACCCTCCCATCCTGGCACTTTCCCCTACCACCGCAGGAACTCTAAAACCTGTGCCCACACCTCCTCCCTCACCTCCATCCAAGGCCCTAAAGGAGCCTTCCACATCCATCAAAGTTTTACCTGCACATCCACTAATATCATCTATTGTATCCGTTGCTCCCGATGCGGTCTCCTCTACATTGGGGAGACTGGGCGCCTCCTAGCAGAGCGCTTTAGGGAACATCTCCGAGACACCCGCACCAATCAACCAAATCGCCCCGTGGCTCAACATTTCAACTCCCCCTCCCACTCTGCCAAGGATATGGAGGTGCTGGGCCTCCTCCACCGCCGCTCCCTCACCACCAGACGCCTGGAGGAAGAACACCTCATCTTCCGCCTCGGAACACTTCAACCCCAGGGCATCAATGTGGATTTCAACAGTTTCCTCATTTCCCCTTCCCCCACCTCATCCTAGTTTCTAACCTCCAGCAACTCGATCCCCTGACTTGTCCGGACTTGTCCGACCTGCCCAGCTCCTTTTCCACCTATCCACTCCACCCTCTCCTCCCTGACCTATCACCTTCATCTCCTTCCCCACTGACCTATTGTACTCTATGCTACTCTCTCCCCACCCCCACCCTCCTCTAGCTTATCTCTCCACGCTTCAGGCTCTCTGCCTTTATTCCTGATGAAGGGCTTTTGCCCGAAACGTCGATTTTGCCTGTCCTCGGATGCTGCCTGAATTGCTGTGCTCTTCCAGCACCACTGATCTAGTATATGCTTCTGGTACCAATACATAAGCACTTAAAATAGCCTGTTAAATCTCTTCATAATCTCTTGACCTCTCAACTGACATCGCGGCAAATACCTCACTAGCTCTACCTACCAGTTTAGTCTGAACTAGCATTACCGATAAATCCTCGGACCACTCCATCTGCCTCGTCAATTTTTCAAATGAAATAAAGAAGGCTTCAAGATCATTCTCATCAAAATGTAGCAGGGTTTTGACATATTTACATATCTCATTACCTTCTCTTTTAATCTCCATCCTTTGGACTGTCGCAACTTCTCAAGTTCAAATTCTCTTTCTCTTTGCTCAGCCAAGAACCTTCTCTCTCTTGTTTATCTTCTAACTCCATTTTCTTCAATTGTAATTTCAGTTTTTCTACCTCTACTGCACTTGTCTGTTTCTCTGACACACCTAAGTGTTTGAGTAATTCCCTTAGAATTTCAGCTTTACTTTTATCCTTGGTTAAACCCAAATCTAACTTATTTGCTAATTCCAAAAGTATGGCCTTTTTCTTTCCTTCTAAACTATCTTGGTAAATCTGAGAAAAATCTTCAAATCCCAGAACCTCTTTAGCAATTTTAAGAGCCATTTCTCTCACTTTTAATTTAATCAACCACAAATCACCAAAATTAAACAAATTGTCTCACCTATTTTGTATTTATAGATCAAGGACACTAACCTGCAAGTGTTTAAATCTGCTGGGAATTTTCGTACCCCCAAATCTATTCAAATCTGTCTAAACCAGTTCAGATCTCAGACGAGCCCCCAAACAGTTACGACACCGGGTAAACTCTCCTGCTTAATTTAAAACCAGCAACACAGGAAAGATTTATCCCGTGCAGTAATCTGTAAAAATCCGAGTGGGCAAGAACTATTTAAAGTAAAAATTAACAACTTTATTTCTTAGAGTATAACAGAGAATAATTAGCTTACCATTATTTACAATTAGACAATAGACAATAGGTGCAGGAGTAGGCCATTCAGCCCTTCTAGCCTGCACCGCCATTCAATATAATCATGGCTGATCATTCCTAATCAGTATCCTGTTCCTGCCTTATCTCCATAACCCTTGATTCCACTATCTTTGAGAGCTCTATCCAACTCCTTCTTAAATGAATCCAGAGAGTGGGCCTCCACTGCCCTCTGGGGCAGAGCATTCCACACAGCCACCACTCTCTGGGTGAAGAAGTTTCTCCTGAGCTCTGTCCTAAATGGTCTACCCTGTGTTTTTAAGCTGTGTCCTCTGGTTCGGCACTCACCCATCAGTGGAAATATGTTTCCTACTGCCAGAGTGTCCAATCCTTTCATAATCTTATACGTCTCAATCAGATCCCCTCTCAATCTTCGAAATTCAAGGGTATACAAGCCCAATCGCTTCAGTCTTTCAGTGTAAGGTAATCCTGCCATTCCAGGAATTGACCTCGTGAACCTACGCTGCACTCCCTCAATAGCCAGAATGTCTTTTCTCAAATTTGGAGACCAGAACTGCACACAGTACTCCAAGGTGTGGTCTCACCAGGGCCCTGTACAGCTGCAGAAGCACCTCTTTGCTTCTATACTCAATTCCTATTGTTATGAAGGCCAGCATGCTGTTAGCCTTCTTCACTACCTGTTGTACCTGCATGCTTGCCTTCATTGACTGGTGTACAAGAACACCCAGATCTCTCTGTACTGCCCCTTTACATAAATTGATTCCATTGAGGTAGTAGTCTGCCTTCCTGTTCTTGCTACCAAAATGGATAACCATACATTTATCCACATTAAACTGCATCTGCCATGCATCTGCCCACTCCCCTAACTTGTCCAGGTCACCCTGTAATCTCTTAACATCCTCATCACTTTTCACCCTGCCACCCAGCTTTGTATCATCAGCAAATTTGCTAATGTTATTGCTGATACCATCTTCTATATCATTAACATATATTGTAAAAAGCTGTGGTCCCAGCACGGATCCCTGCGGTACCCCACTGGTCACTGCCTGCCATTCCGAAATGGAGCCGTTTATCACTACCCTTTGTTTCCTATTAGCCAACCAATTTTCAATCCAAGTTAGTACTTTGCCCCCAATACCATGCATCCTAATTTTACTCACTAACCTCCTGTGTGGGACTTTATCAAAAGCTTTTTGAAAGTCCAGGTACACTACATCTACTGGATTTCCCTCGTCCAACTTCATAGTTACATCCTCAAAAAATTCAAGAAGATTAGTCAAGCATGATTTCCCCTTCATAAATCCATGCTGACTCTGTCCTATCCTGTTACTACTATCCAGATGTGCAGTAATTTCATCCTTTATAATAGACTCCAGCATCTTTCCCACCACTGAGGTCAGACTAACTGGTCTATAATTACCTGCTTTCTCTCTCCCACCTTTCTTAAAAAGTGGTATAACATTTGCCACCCTCCAATCCTCAGGAACCGACCCTGAATCTATTGAACTCTGGAAAATAATCACCAACGCATCCACGATTTCCCGAGCCACCTCCTTCAGTACCCTGGGATGCAGACCATCAGGTCCCGGAGACTTATCAACCTTCAGACCTAACAGTCTCTCCAACACCAAATCCTGGCAAATATAAATTCCCTTAAGTTCAGGTCCTTCAGCCACTGTTACCTCAGGGAGATTGCTTGTGTCTTCCCAAGTGAACACAGATCTGAAGTACCCATTTAATTCCTCTGCCATTTCTTTGTTCCTAGTAATATATTCCCCTGTTTCTGTCTTCAAGGGCCCAATTTTTGTCCTAACCATTTTTTTGCCTTGCACATACCTAAAAAAGCTTTTACTATCCTCCTTAATATTCTTGGCCAGTTTACCTTCGTACCTCATTTTTCCTCTGCGTATTTCCTTCTTAGTAATCCTCTGTTGCTCTTTAAAAGCTTCCCAGTCCTCAGTTTTCCCACTTATCTTAGCTATGTTATACTTTTTCTCTTTTAACTTTATATGTTTCTTTACTTCCCTCGTCAGCCACGGCCGCCTATGCCTCCTCCTGGGATCTTTCTTCCTTTTAGGAATGAACTGATCCTGCAACTTCTGCATTATACACAGAAATATCCACCATTGTTCCTCCACGGTCATCCCTGCTAAGGTATTGCACCATTGAACTTTGGCCAGCTCCTCCCTCATAGCTCCATAATTCCCTTTATTCAACAGAAGTACTGTCACTTCCGACTGTACCCTCTCCCTTTCAAATTGCAGATTGAAGCTTATTGTATTATGGTCACTACTTCCCAATGGCTCCTTCACTTCGAGGTCTCTGACCAATTCCGGTTTGTTACACAATACCAGATCCAGAATTGCCTTCTCCCTGGTCGGCTCCAGCACCAGCTGCTCTAAGAATCCATCTCTGAGGCACTCCACAAAGTCTCTTTCTTGTGGCCCCACTACCATCCTGATTCTCCCAGTCTACCTGCATGTTAAAATCCTCCATAACAACTGTGGTGACATCTTTGCGACAGGCCAATTTCAGCTCCTGATTTAACTTACATCCGACATCCAGACTACTGTTTGGGGGCCTGTAGATGACTCCCAAGAGGGTCTTTTTACCCTTGGTATTTCGAAGCTCTAGCCACACTGACTCTACATCTCCTGACTCTAGGTCCCCCCGCGCAAGGGACTGAATATCATCCCTTACTAACAAGGCCACCCCACCCCCTCTGCCCGTCAGTCTGTGCTTACGATAACACGTGTATCCTTGAATATTCATTTCCCAGGCCCTGTCCACTTGAAGCCACGACTCAGTTATCCCCACAATATCATATCTGCCAATTTCCAAAAGAGCCTCAAGCTCATCCATCTTATGTCTAATGCTTCATGCATTCATGTATAGTATTTTTAATTTGTTACTGCTCTCACCCTTCCCATCAACCCTTATTTCACTCAACCTTCCAGCATGATGCCTTTCCGAGTTTTTTGCCTCATTAATACAGTTGTCTTTCTTGACTTCTCTTGTTCTAACTTTCCCTTCAAATTCCTTTTTAAACATCCAGCTTGTCCCCTCCCCCCCGCTACTTAGTTTAAATCTAGCGGTGTTGCAGTAGAAAACCTGCCTGCCAGAATACTGGTCCCTAACCTATTTAGGTGCAAGCCGTCTCTCTTGTAGAATTTATGTTTACCACAAAATATACCCCAGTGATCCAAGAACTTGAATCCTTGCTTCCTGCACCAGTTCCCCAACCACACGTTCAAGTCCATTATCTCCCTGTTTCTGGCCACACTAGCCCGAGGAACTGGAAGCAAACCGGAGATAACCACCTTGGACGTCCTGCTTTTCAGCTTTCTTCCTAGTTCTCTGAAGTCTCGCTGTAGTATGTTCCTCCTCTTCTTCCCCACATCATTTGTGCCAACATGTACCACCACCTCTGGCTCTTCACCCTAGCACCAGGAAAGCAATAGACCATCCTTAAATCCCGTCTGCTGCCACAAAAACCCCGGTCCGTTCCTCTCACGATGGAGTCCCCTATTACCACGGCTCTGTGCGATGCCCGACTCTTCCGCTCTGCCTCTGCGGCAACTTTTGATTGACAAACGTGACCGCCTTGCGAACTGGTAGTGTCATCAGTCTCTGCTTCCAAAAGCTTCAACTTGTTCCTGACAGGTACTTCTCCTGGGGTCTTTTGCACCTGTCTCCTCTCTGCCTTCCTCATCATTTGCTCTCTTCTGGCAATTGCTTCCTCTAACCTATCTTTTATCTTCCCTTCTATACTAGTCTGATAAAACTCCCAAATAAGATTTACAAAACCATGCTTATCTCAAAACTGGGCAGCTTTCATGCTTCTATTCAGATCTTCCTTTATCTTCTTCTTAGGAATTTCTACGTCACAGGTTACTGATCGAAAAGGTACTTTTAAGAGAGCTATTTTCAAGTCTTCCAAATCATATTTTCAAGCAATCTGATTACATGCTGGGCTTGGCAGTTCTCCTCTCAACTGCTCAATTTTCCCTGGTCTTATACCCCCAAAACATCAGATTGTGTCATTGGCTTTTAGGATTGTCAATATACTCAATTTAAATCGGATTGGAATTTGATATTTTTCAGGGTATAATTTAAACTGATAGGCTGAATTCGAATTTATGTTTTTGTCTCATAGCAACTCAGCGAGTGTTGTTCTGAATCACATGTTACTTTGTAAATTCTCTAGCACTCAGTGTACTTGCCAAGTCCTTCACTCTCTTAAAGGTACACCCACATCTTTGTAACATATTACAGAGGAGGAAGTGTTGGATGTCTTAATCCGCATAAAGGTGGATAAATCCACAGGACCTGATCAGGTGTACCCTAGAACTCTGTGGGAAGCAATTGCTGGGCCCCTTGCTATTTGTATTGTTGATAGTCACAGGTGACGTGCTGGAAGATGGGAGGTTACCACTATTTAAGAAAGCTGGTAAGTCCTGGGGGGTTGGGGAGGCAGGACAGGCTGCCCTAGAGATGGTCGGAAGGTGTGTCAGGATGAACTGAGAATTGGAAGGGACATGGGGTGGACCGAGAGCAGAAAGGTGCATGGGGCGTGCTACCTTAGAGTGGCCGGAAGGTGAGAGGGAGAGGGAGAGGGAGGGGGGGGGGGGGGTGGCTTGCTAGGTTCTTGGGGTCAGTATCATATATACTTTTTTATGCAATTGCACTGTCTTATGAAAAATTGTCATTGTTACTATTTTGCAATGATTGAAACTGAGATTTGAGGTTTGTCCTCATTTCCCTGAAAACGGTAGGGTTTAGGGCCTGGCTTTGCCATTCCTCTCCCTTGTAAAATTGCTGTTTCTTTGTATACAGCTGTTAATGTTAATTGTTTTGTAAACTATATAATATTTTATTAAACAATACAAACAGAAAAAAAATAGGAGATTCAGAATCTCCTCAGTTTAGGGGACTGAAAAAAAAGGTGGTAAGGACAAGCCAGGGAACTATAGACCAGTGAGCCTGATGTCGGTGGTGGGCAAGTTGTTGGAGGGAGCCCGAAGGGACAGGATTTACACGGATTTGGAAAGGTAAGGACTGATGAGGGATCATCAACGTGGCTTTGTGCATGGGAAATCCTGTCTCACGAACTTGATTGAGTTTTTTGAAGAAGTATCAAAGAGGATTGATGAAGGCAGAGCGGTGGACGTGATCTATATGGACTTCAGTAAGGCATTTGACAAGGTTCCCCATGGGAGACTGGTTAGCAAGGTCAGATCTCATGGAATACAGGGAGAACCTGTCATTTAGATATAGAACTGGCTCATAGAAAACAGACTGAAGGCCTGTAACCAGTGGAGTGTGCCCCAAGGATCAGTCTGGGTCCACTACTTTTCATCATTTATATAAATAGTTTGGATGTGAACATAGGTGGTATACTAAATAAGTTTGCAGATGACACCAAAGCTGGAGGTGTAGTGGACAGTGAAGGTTACCTCAGATGGGCCAGTGGGTTGTGAAGTAGGAGATGGAGTTTAATTTAGATAAACGCGAGATGCTGCATTTTGGAAAGCAAATCAGAGCAGGACTCATACACTTAATGGTAAGGTCCTAGGGAGTGTTGCTAAACTAAGGCACCTTGGAGTGAAGGTTCATAGCTCCTTGAAAGTAGAGTTGTAGGTAGATAAGATGGTGGAGGCATTTGGTATGCTTTCCTTTATTGGTCAGAGCATTGAGTATAGGAGTTGGGAGGTCATATTCCAGCTGTTAGGCCACTGCTGGAATATTGCGTGCAATTCGGATCTCCTTCCTATTGGAACGATGTTGTAAAACTTGAAAGAGTTCGGAAAAGATTTAAAGAATGTTGCCAATACCTCTCAATACCTATAGGGAGAGGTTGAATAGGCTGGTTCTGTTTTCCCTGGAGTGTCATAGGCAGAGGGGTTTCCTTAGAGGTTTATAAAATCATAAAGGGCACAGATAGGATCAATAGACAAAGTCTTTTCCCTGTGGTGGGGGAATCCAGAACTAGAGGGCATGGTTTAGGGTGAGAGGGGAAAAGATATAAAAGAGACCTAAGGGGCAACTTTTTCACACAGAAGGTGGTACATGTATGGAATAAGCTGCCAGAGGAAGTGGTGGAGGCTGGTACAATTGCAACATTTAAAAGTCATAATTTGGAGGTGTGGTGTTGAACTGGGGTGTACAAAGTTAAAAATCACACAACACTGGGTTATAGTCCAACAGGTTTATCTGGAAGCACTAGGTTTTTGAGCGCTGCTCCTTCATCAGGTCATCAGACACAACCACCTGATGAAGGCGCAGCAGTCCGAAAGCTAGTGCTTCCAAATAAATCTGTTGGACTATAGCCTGGTGTTGTGTGATTTTTAACATTTAAAAGGCATCTGGATGCATATATGAATAGGACTGGTTTACAGGGATATGGGTCAGGTGCTGGCAGGTCGGACTAGACTAGGTTTGGATATCTAGTCAGCATGGACGAGTTGGACTGAAGGGTCTGTTTCCATTCTATACATCTCTATGACTATAAATGTGATGCTATTGCCATCATAGAAATACGGTTAAAGTACTAGCAAGATAACATTCTGGGGTACAGGAACTTCAGACAGGACGGGCCAGGTGCAAAAGAGGAGGTGGTGTTGCATTATTAATTAAGAAGTCAGTTACTGCAGTGAAGAGGGATAATATTTTGAAAGAGTCATCCAATGAGGCTTTTGGCTAGGATTTGGGCAATCATATTGTTAGGAACATATTATAGGTCCCCAGTCAGCAAGTAGAAAGTGGGGAGTGCAGATGCTGGAGATGAGAGTCGAGAGTGTGGTGCTGGAAAAGCACAGGTCATTCCTGATGAAGGGCTTATGCCCGAAACATCGACTCCCCTGCTCCTTGGATGCTGCGCTTTTCCAGCACCACAGTCTTGAACCCAAACAGTCAGCAGGCAATTAGTGAATTGACAACATATCTGTTCCTCAAAGTGCGTAAAAACAAAAATAGGGTGATTATATTGGGTAATTTCATAAAGAGTTTAGAGGGAGCAAATATTTTGTAATGTACATAGGGAAGCTTTCTTTGTCAATATGTAGATGGTCCTACAAAGGACAGCGTAGTGCTGAACTGAATTCTGGGGGATGAAGCTTAAGTTTGAGGTGACAGTAGAGGAACATTTTAGTGCTAGTGATCACACCATCATACATTTTAAGTTTGTTATGGAAGTGGAAAAAGATGATTTGCAAGAAAGGGCTTTGGATTGGGGAAGGCAGATTTTATTAAAATAAGGTAGGATGTGGCCAAACTAGACTGGGAACAGCTATTTGTGGTTAAATTATAGCAGAATATTGAGGGGCATTCAAAAATGCACTTGGAGGAATACATGCCCATGTTCCCTTTAGGTTCAAATGTGGGAGCAACAAGCCCACAGAACTCTAGATGTTTAGGAATATTCATGGCTAGGTAAAAAGGAAAAGAGAGAGAGTAGGTACAAAGGAAGCAAAACAATTAAGGCACTAAAGGAGTATACAAAGTGCAAGGGAGTTCAAGATAGCAATTTAGAGTAGAGGGACGTAAGAAAACACCAATGGGAAAGATACAGGAGAATCCCAAGAAATTCTAAAAGTATATTGAGGGGAAGACAGTAACCTGGGAAATAGAAGGGCCTGTTGTGACCAAGGGAGCAAATTGTGTTTGAAGCCAAAAGACATTGGCAGAATGCTAAATGAGTAGTTCACATCTGTCGTGGATGAAAGCACAGAATTCAAGAAGATGGACTGTGAAGTTCTTGAGCAATTGGTTTAAGCTGGAATCCAGGATAACTTGACAAGTCATATCCAAAATTGGATAAGTGGTAGGAGACAGAGGGTTTTGGTAAAAAGCACTAAAATATCTTTGGTGATACAGACTTGATGGGTTCATGGGCTCTATGAACCTATGATTAGTAACACAAAATGTGAGCTCTAATGGAGGAAGTCTTGTTAATGATATTCCCTTCTAACTAACTCAAAAAGCCCCAGAAGCAGGAAACTCCAGAGTCAAACAATATTTCTTCTGGTTTTCAACCATATGGGAAGGGTGTGTTGGAAGTCTGGTCAGATGACTGAGAAAGAGCTCTTTCTCAGTCTCAAGGCTCCAGCCATGTTAAAAGTTGCAAAATAAAAACTGAAACAGAACTTGTTTCTTCTGCTCTCATCCCTTTACTCTCCATGCGCCATCCATGCCAATTATGCCCCTATATCCATGCATCATGCTTCCTACCATGTCACTCTACCAGTCTCCCATAGCCCCTCATTCCCATATACTCGTGACAGAGGGGAGGCAATGGCTTAGTGGTATTAGCACTGCTATTAATTACCTAGTGGAGTTAATCTGGAGATCCAGGTAATGTTCTGGGGACCTGGGTTTGAATCACATCATGACAGATGGTGGAATTTGAATTTAATAAAAATCTGGAATGATGACCATGAATCCACTGTCGATTGTCTGAAAAACTGATTTGCTAATGTCATTTAGGGAAGGAAACTGCCATCCTTATCCAGTCTGACCTACATGTGGCTCCAGACCCACAGCAGTGTGGGGGGAGAGGGGGTTGACCTTTAACTGCCCTCTGGGTAATTAGGGATAGGCAATAAATGCCTTTATTGAGTGAATGAATTTTTAAAAATCATCCATTACCCATTTACAGCTGCTGTGCCAACTTGGTGCCAACTCATACATTTCCAACCATACCCTTTGCCACTATCTCCATGTTAACTCACTTGTTACAGCATGGGCTGTAATCAAAAGGCACCCTAACAGGAAATAAAGTTAGCAGTCTATTGATAATGACAATATTGAAAAGTGCACTCTTGATACAAACAAATGTATAGAAATATGTTTAACTCATTCTTAATGGAAACAAACATTTCAGTTTAGTGCTTAATTGCTGTCAAAAAAATTCTGTTCAATAATTAGTTGGAGCCATTTATCAAATGTCATTGACTCTTTCAGGGTGTGGTGTGGTGCGGTGCTGGAAAAGCACAGCAGGTCAGGCAGCATCTGAGGACAGGAGAATCAATGTTTCAGGCATAAGCCCTTCAGGAATGAGGGATAAGTGGGAGGTGGATGGGACTGGGGAGAGGTAGCTGGGAAAGCGATAAGTGGATGAAGGTGAGGGAGAAGGTGATAGTATCATTTAAGATGCTTGATCCTTTCAGTCCACAGTCAAATATACAGAAAAATAAAGACGTGGCTTTTACAAATGCAGTTTGCCTTGAGAAGGGGAAAAAAAATGATTCATTGAAGATAATTCAATTCTACTTTCTATATGAAAAGCTTCTTGACAATGTGTTTTCCTTTGCAGGGAATGTTTAACAGAATTTGGAACTTTTACAGAATCTTCAAACAAGTTGGATTTGAAGAATTCAAAATTTCAAGAAAATCCTTAATACTAGTCACATGCATTTTTCCAAATAAATTGGTCAAGGTACTTGTGTAGACTTTATGTTCAAGAGCATCTCTTACTTATATGCAAATGAGTTCTTATAACATCTTTAAAGTGATACAACATCCCTCATGATCTCATTAAATGGGAGAACAGACTTCAGGTTGAATGGCCTATTCCCAGCCTATTTTCCTTGCACTTCACAACTTTTTAAAACAAAGTGAGACTCAAGGGCGATTGACAACAGGCAATAAATGCTGGCCAGCAGTGACACCAACATCTCAAGAGAATTTTTTTTAAAAACTCAGCCAGAAAAGGTAATGCAAGGTCACCTGATTAAAAGCCTACCATAAAAGGGATGTGAATGTATAGTACAATCAATTTTCAATTCTTAAGCAGGAGACAGTAAGGCATTGTTTATTCCTTTTCCTTTGTAGAATTAAGTTTTATTGTCACATATATTCAAGTGAAGTAAAGGAATACAGTGAAAAGTGTACAACGTCACCAGCTTAGGTACAAAAACCCGAATTTTAAGAAAACAGCCATTTTAGCTACAAAAACCAAAACAATCATCTAAGATACAAAAAACAGAATTAAAATAAAACAAAATCTGAAAAACAAAATAAAAATGAGCAAAGAAGAAAGGGTGAAGCATCTGAATCTAAGTCTTATTGCTATAGCTGGGCTTCCCTCCCCAAAACCTCAAGTCTCAGTGTCACTGCGGGCTCTTGGAAGTCACTGCTGCCGTGGGTCCTGAGAAGTCACTCCTTATTTTGCATCCCCACCTTCTGCCAACTCCTAATTCTTCAGAGTAGGCTTTCATGATATAATAAGGTATTGCAACATAGCAGAAACTGTTAACTTATAACAATATGGTTTGAGAAATAAAAGTGAATTACATAGTGAAATATGTATTAGGGTCACTTATAGGACTGCCCCTCACTGAAGTAGTTGTATGGATACTCTCCAAATGCTGCCATTTTCCCAAAAAACAAAGAACATTACAGCACAGGAACAGGCCCTTCGGCCATGCAAGCCTGCGCCAATCATACCTTCTATCCAAATCTGCCGCCTACTTTCTAAGGATCTGTAACTCTTTGCTCCCTGCCTATTCACGTATCTATCTAGACACAGCTTAAAAAACGCTATAATTCCTGTCCCTACCACCTCCGCTGGTAACGCATTCCAGGCACCCACCACCCTCTGCGTGAAGAACTTTCCAAGTATATCTCCCCTAAACTTTTCCCCTCTCACTTTGAACTTGTGACCACTAGTAATTGAGTCCTCCACTCTGGGAAAAGAAGTTTCTTGCTATCCACCCTGTCTAAACCTCTCATGATTTGGTAGGCTTCAATCAGATCCCCCTCAACCTCCTTCTTTCCAATTAAGATAATCCTAATCTACTCAACTTCTCCTCATTAGCACCCTCCATACCAGCCAACATCCTGGTGAATCTCTTCTGTACTCTCTCCAAAGAATCTACATACTTTTGCTAACGTGGCAACCAGAACTGTACGCAGTATTCCAAATGTGGCTGGTCTTTGTTCTTTGAACCAAAGTCTTATACAACTATAACATGACCCGCCAACTCTTGTACTCAATACTCCATCCGATGAAGGAAAGCATGCCGTATGCCTTCTTGACCATTTTATTGATCTGCGTTGCCACCTTCAGGGAAAAATGGACCTGAACACCCAGTTCTCTCAGCACATCAATTTTCCCCAGAATTTTTCCATTTACTGTACAGTTTGCTCTGGAATTGCATCTTCCAAAATGCATCACCTCACATTTATCTGGATTGAACAGCATTTGCCATTTCTCTACCCAATACTCCAAACTATCTATATTCTGCTGTATTCTCTCACAGTCCCCTTCACTATCTGCTACTCCACCAATCTTCGTGTCATCTGCAAATTTGCTAATGAGGCAACCTACACCTTCCTCCAAATCATTTATGTATATCACAAACAACAATGGACCCAACACGGATTCCTGTGGGACACCATTGGTCACAGGTCTCCATTTTGAGAAGCTCCATTCCACTACTATTCTGTCTCCTGTTGCCCAAACAGTTCTCCATCCATTTAGCTAGAACACCCTGGACCCCATGCGACTTCACCTTCTTCAACAGCCTTTCATGGGGAACCTTATCAAATGCTTAACTAAGTCCATGTATATGACATCTACATCCCTTCCCTCATCAATCAACTTTGTCACCTCTGAAGAATTCTATTAGATTTGTAAGACATGACCTTCCCTGCACAAAACCATGTTATCACCGATAAGCCCATTTTCTTCCAAATGGGTATATACCCTATCTCTGTATCTTCTCCAGTAACTTCCCTACCACTAACGTCAAGCTCACAGGTCTGAAATTACAAATTATCCCTGCTACCCTTCTTACTAGCATACAATCAAAGATGGCTTTATTAACAAAACAATTAAATTATGGAGGGATTTCTCTGTTACCGATCACACACACAAGCTCCCAGGATATTAAAGACAATAGGATAGCCGGTAGGTGAGAAACTACACATTTTGGTAAATCTATAGGTATTTAAAAATCAGTTGACATGAATTATAACTTCATGGAGATCAGTACATAATAACAGCTTCTTTGGTGAACTGGGCTTTGTCATCTTTAGTTGTGCAGGCCTCTTCCCATCCAGTAACTTGAAATCAAAGATAAAGAGTCCAAGTAAGAATACCAAATCAGTCTGGAGTCTTGCTTTTCGTCAGGAGTCAAACAGCAAGCAACCTAGAATCTCAGGTTTGTATATTACAACTTAAACTCCAATGTCAGTCATGTGACAAAGACAAGGCTTTCAGGGGCTGAGGACCCACCTTGAGCAAAGTAGAAAGTCATGAAGCAACACTTTACCTGTCCAGATTTCCATTGCAGGTGAAGAGCTACTGCCAATTACTAGCACCTCATTCAATATAATGGGTTCTGAAGCTTTCCTTATCTAGAGTGAACCAAGACCTTTGTGTCAGCTTTAGCTACACAATGTAGGGAGCTCAGAAGCTTCTGGAAATTTGATCATATAGTTGCCTCAGCTGTTTAAGAAATCCAGCAAAGATTGTCAATTTTTAACATATATGGAATGCTTTGCCCCAGAAGGCAGTGGAGACCAAGACTTTGGATACTTTCAAGAAAGAGATGGATAGAGCTCTTAAAGATAGTGGAATCAAGGGTTATGGGGATAAGGCAGGAAAGGATACTGATTTGGATGATCAGCCATGATCATAATGAATGCTGGTGCTGGCTCAAAGAACTGAATGGCCTACCCCTGCACCTATTGTCTATAACATAAACAGAAATATAGAACAATTTTCTTTGGGATTTCTCTTCATGTCCTCAGTCCATTATACAGGCCACAAGTTAAAGAATTGATACAGGAAAAACGAGAGAGTTGGAGATGTATAGGCTTTTGCTAACTTGTTTTCTTTCAGATTGAAATAAAAATTATTTTTAAAGCATCTATTTGCAGTAGAGCTGACTATGAAAAGGGTTTAGGTATTTCTGACTAACCAGCAAAATCACCCCTTCGGTATATGACATCTACATCCCTTCCCTCATCAATCAACTTTGTCACCTCTGAAGAATTCTATTAGATTTGTAAGACATGACCTTCCCTGCACAAAACCATGTTATCACCGATAAGCCTTGTAAGTTTGTAAAGGATTAAGCTGAGCAGTGGATTAATTTTATCGGGATCATTCACCAATTGCAGGTGGTCATGGTGATAACTTTATTTCAAAAAGTGGACTAAATTACAATGAGTTCAATATAGCCTGAAGTGTACAATGGGTTCACTGCTTCATGTTGCAAATTGTTTAGGACATAGTGAAGTTATTTTAGATTAGATTCCCTACAGTGTGGATACAGATCCTTTGCCCCAACATATCCCACACTGACCCTTCGAAGACTAACCGCCCCAGACCTATTTCCCTCTGACTCATGCACCTAACACTATGGGCAATTTAGCATGGCCAATTCACCTGACCTGCACATCTTTGGACTGTGGGAGGAAACCGGATCACCCAGAGGAAACCCACGCAGACAAGGGGAGAATGTGCAAACTCCACACAAGTAGTCGCCTGAGGCTAGAATCAAACCTGGGTCCCTGGCACTGTGAGGCAGCAGTGCTACCCACTGAGCCACCATGCCACCCTCAAGGGACAGTGCATGAAAGTATTTAAGTGTCTTAAGTTATATTTGCCCACGTTCACATTCTTTTCTTCCTGATCATGGAAAATATATGTATGCTGCTCATGGATCAACAACGTAGTTTCACGTTCATATATAACTGATTACATTCAGGATGTTTTTGCTCACTTTTGCTGTTTGTCATATTTATCCTGGTAAGCATTTGTTTTGCGTTTGCTTTTTGATAATCATTTATATTGGTTATTTTATCTTGCAGTGTAAGATTACAGTTTTTGTTGTTGTATGGTTAAGTCCCTTAAATGAAATAATTACTGAATGTGTAGATCAAACACCGAAACAGTTGATTAAAATGTAGTGTCATTATAAGAACGAGCCTTGCTTCATGTCTTTGTTTGTTTTGGTATGAAGCTTGAGAGACATTACAATACAAAATCACAGTGTGCAACACAATACTTGGAAAAATTGGTCTTCTACAATAATAGAATGATTAAAAACAGAGGCCATTTGGCAAATCAAATCTGTGTTGGTCCTCAATAAGAGCAAATCAGCTTGTCCCAACCTTTTCCTTGTAGCTGTAACTTTTTTCCCTTCTTTGGATAGTTCTCAATTCTGGCTGCCAGAGAAAGAGGTGGAGGCTGGTACAATCACACATTTAAAAGGTAATGAGATGAATATATGAAAAGGAAGGACTTAAGAGGCAAATGGAACTGGATTAATTTAGGATATCGGGTAAGGACGGACAAGTTGGACCGAAGGGTCTGTTTCCATGTTGTACATCTCAATTACTCTATTACTTTGATTATAGAAGTTTAAGGATGAATCAAATGGAGGTGTTTGAGATGATTAAAGTTGACAATGTCAATAAAATAAATTAATAGTCCCTGGCAAACAGAGTTCAGGATACAGTGGTATAACTTTAAATAGCTGAAAATGTGTTGCTGGAAAAGTGCAGCAAGTCAGGCAGCATCCAAGGAACAGGAGAATCGACGTTTCGGGCATAAGCCCTTCTTCAGGAATTCCTGAAGAAGGGCTTATGCCCGAAACATCGATTCTCCTGTTCCTTGGATGCTGCCTGACCTGCTGCGCTTTTCCAGCAACACATTTTCAGCTCTGATCTCCAGCATCTGCAGCCCTCACTTTCTCCTATAACCTTAAATAGTTAGGTACTGCATGAGAAATGTTTGAAAACGCTGATGACAAATGAAAAATCAGGTACTCACTCCCAAAAGCGGTTCTGGTCAAGTTAATTGAAAATGCCCAGTCTGAAATTGATGCATCTTTGGTAGGCCTAATGAGGTAGTAGATGGAATTAATATATAGATTAGTTTAGAATCAGGCAGATTTTTAAAATATTTTTATCAGCACGAACTACAAGAGGAAAATGTGATTTGCTTCTAACCCATGCAAATTCCCTTCTGAAGATATTAACATTTCAATTGATTTAATTTGGTTTAGCTATAATCAACATTAAATATCCTACACAACCATTTAGTCCAGATATTGAAATAAGCTTTTGTACCAGATCAATGCTCAATTTCATCTGATACATAACGTAACAAAACATACATCAACTAAAGCAACTAAGCAATTGTTCAAAGCTGAAACCTGCATCTAAACACCAAACAGCCCAGCACACTGGGACTTTAATGCGCTAACCCAATCTCCAATATACAGTTGAGATCAATAATGTATGCCAAATTTGCATACATCTCATTTGCACCATTGGGTGCTCCTACGCTACAACAGGGAAAGTCCGGCAGTATTGCTGCATCATTACGAGATGTACTGCTTGATTAATTGCGTCTCATGTGGATAGGTGCTAGATTTCTGATTGGATTGAGTGTTGATTGATACTTTGATATTAGATAGCCTGTTCAAGCTTGAGGGGACCCATTTTGGTAAGGTTCAAAAATGATGCCAAGCATCAATATCCCTTTGGGATCAGGTAAGGAGAAAACAATCCAACGTTTTGACATGCTTTAAAGAATGATCTCATTCAAGAATACAAAATTCTGCAAGGAAAAACACAGGAAGGATGCTTCCCCTGGGTGGGTAGGTGCGTGTTGAGTGGTGGGGAAGAGACCCAGAAGAAGGGGAAGACCATTTTAGGCCTGAGATCAGGAGGGATTTGCTCCTTTATAGGCTGTGGACATCTTTTGTAGAGGCTCAATTGATACTTTAAATGGAGATTAAATGCCCGCATCTTAAAACTTGAAGGGTACTGGCATCATGCAAGGGAAACAGCATTAAGTACATTCAGGTATGATCTCATCAAATGGCAGAGCAGACTTTTGGATTTTCTTTATATAGTGAATGAGTATGAACTACAACAGCCTAATGTGATTTGCTTCTAATCAATGCAAATTGAGCCAAATAACCTTTTGTGCAGTTATAACTGACAAAACTCTGACATTCTCTGGATCCATGCAAACTACCTGCTAAGCTTCCAAAAGAGATGGCTGCAGGTAATGGATTTGTTTAGTGAAACAAAAAGATATTGCTCAAGAAACTCAGCAGGTCTGGCAGCATCTGTGGACAGAAAGCAGAGTTAATAGCAACACGATAGCTCAGTGGTTAGCCCGGCTGCATCTCAGCACCAAGAACCTGGGTTCAATTCCACCCTTGGATGACTGTGTAAACTCCATACAAACATTCTCTCTATGCCTGGGTAGGTTTCCTCTGGGTGCTCGTATCCTACTACAGTCTATAGATGCACAGGTTTTGTGGATTGGCCATGCTAAATTGCCCAGTGTGCAGGCTAGGTGGATAAGCCATGGAAAATGCAGGGTTATAGGGATAAGGGGGGGGATTCTAGATGGGATGCTCTTCTGAGGGGTCGGTGTGGACTCAATGGGCAAAATGGCCTGCTCCCACATTGTAGAACTCTAAGATTCTTAACATTTCAAGTCCAGTGAACCTTCTTCAGAACACAGTATTGAGAGTGCATTTTGCTGTAAGGATCAAATAGGGAAAAAGTAGACAGCAATCTGTATTTTTAATTACCAAATTCATTTGTGGTAGGTTAAGTTTTCCAAAGGATCCCAGGATTGAAAAGAGAAGCCCCAACTGATCAGTTAACCTTCCACTGTGTTAAGTTCTGGAATGTATTATTAGGAATGTGTTGACAAGACAGAATGAAGTTTATGAAAAGAAAATACTATCCGACAATATTAGTTTTTGTGGACGTAACTAGTGGGATACAAAAACAGGAATTACTCCTTATATTTAGATTTCCAGATGATATTTAATACGAAGTACCACATTAAAACATTACATGAGGCAAATAGCTCATGGGGCTGGGTTAATATGAATGTACTAAAGATTGGTTAATGGTTAATAAATTGAGAAGTCCAAGTTGGAAGCATTTAAATGGAATGTTGCAAGCATCAGTTCTATGACCTCAGCTATTTAAAATCTATATTAATCACTTAATATGAAAGGACCAGAGTAATCTAACTTTGTTAAATGAATTAATTGAGGAGAAAGTGAGGTCTGCAGATGCTGGAGATCAGAGCTGGAAATGTGTTGCTGGAAAAGCGCAGGTCAGGCAGCATCCAGGGAACAGGAGAATCGACATTTCGGGCATAAGCCCTTCTTCAGGAATGAGGATAGTTTGTCCAGCAGGCTAAGATAAAAGGTAGGGAGGAGGGACTTGGGGGAGGGGTGTCGGAAATGTGATAGGTGGAAAGAGGTCAAGGTGAAGGTGATAGGTCAGACTGGGGTGGGGGCGGAGAGGTCGGGAAGAAGATTGCAGGTTAGGAAGGCGGTGCTGAATTTGATGGATATCCATCGAATTCAGCACCGCCTTCCTAACCTGCAATCTTCTTCCCGATCTCTCCGCCCCCACCCCAGTCTGACCTATCACCTTCACCTTGACCTCTTTCCACCTATCACATTTCCGACGCCCCTCCCCCAAGTCCCTCCTCCCTATCTTTTATCTTAGCCTGCTGGACAAACTTTCCTCATTCCTGAAGAAGGGCTTATGCCCGAAACGTCGATTCTCCTGTTCCCTGGATGCTGCCTGACCTGCTGCGCTTTTCCAGCAACACATTTCCAGTAAATGAATTAATGCCATGTGGGTACATGTTGAGGGGACACAAAGGCTGCAAGAAAACATTGATTGGTTACTGAGTGAGCAATAAGATGGCAGCTGGAATATAATATGGGGAGCATGAAGTTATTTACTCTGGTAGGAAAAACAGTAAAATGTTGAAAAATAAATGTTGGTGTTTTGGGAGATTTGAGCATCCTTGTACAAGAAACAAAGATAACATTTAGGAATACAAGAATTCAGATTTATAATCGCACAGAGCTTTGCTGAGAACCACACTGGAGTACTACACAGAATCTCAGATTCCTTATTCAAGAATGGAATACTTGCCTTGGAGGAAGCGCTACAAAGTCTCAAAATAGTGACTGCTGTAATCAAGGACTGTCCCTTTGAGGAGATCCTTCAGAGTGAGCTTAACGTTTGAGGTTTAGATGAATGAGAGTGATTGCATTGAAATAAAACTCGAGTGGACTTTGCATGGAAGATGTTGAGAAGTTGCTTCCACTAACTGGACAGTCTACAACTAGGGGGCATAGTCTCAGGGTAACAGACCCAATTATTAAAAACTGAGTAAAGAGGATTTTTTTTTAAACTAGAGTTGCGCACCTCTTGTATTCTGGCAGACTGCAGTAATTTATGAACCAGAGAAAGGCAATTTAACAAAAGACAGGTAAAGAAATTCACATTTAATATTGTGTAGAAAAACATCCATTTTATTGGGAGCAATACACTTGTTTAGCAAGACCCTCTCATAGAGAATATTCAATTGGTTTAACTGACTCGTATCTCAAAAAGAAACAATAAACACAACACACTGCAGCATCCAGATAGTCGGGGCAAGCTTTAAATATGCAAGGTACGCGATAGGATATCAAACTGCTTATGTTCTATTAGCAAAATAGAAATGCAGGCATAAAATCAGAAAATGCTGAAAACATCCAAGTCAGGCAACATCTGTGCAATGAAAAACATAGGGCTGATAGCGTGGAGTGAGCTGACTACTGCCACTCCCCATCCTCCAAAAAAAAGGAAAGGTCGGTAGTGAGCCAATGAGCCAGAAAGAAGCCTGCCTTAGCAGCCAGAGCATGCTGCAGGCTCACTCTGCGGTCTGATTGCGGGACATGTGCCCCTCAATGAAAAGGACACCCTACTTTCAGGAGCTGCAGCAGTACCATGAACTCATTGGGGAGACTACTAGCTGGCCCATGAGGAACTCAACATGGATCCTGGAAGTCCAGGGAAGTAACATTGCACAATCTCCAGAGGGGATGCTCCGACAATTTTGGAATCTGCTTTAAAAGACTGTCCACATTTTGCCAATTGCCCATATCAACTACATTCTGCAATATATTACAGGTCATTCTGCTATAATGCATGTTTCATTAACAGAAATTTGCTGTAGCGTGATTGACAAATTGGGCACTGTTTCTACAGCGCAAACTTTAAAACTTGTGTTGGCTGTAACGCTGTTTCACCAACACATTAAGCACTATTTCTAAAACACAATTGTTCTATATGGGGTTGCACAAGAACTCATCGTGTTATAGAAGAACTTTGTTCTTCCAGCTTCCTGTTTGCCTACGTTGGATTCCAGTATCTGCAGTTTTATGTCTCTAGCATTAGTTGGTCACTTGAGTTTTTAAACCAACATGCAGAACGCTGGAGAAACTCAACAGGTCTGGCAGCATCTGTGGAGACAGAAACCAAGTTAACATTTTTGAGTCCACGATGACTCTGCAAGACTTTCCTGAACGGTCATCCTGGACTCAAAAACATCAACTCTGTTGGTTTCCCCACAAATGTTACCAGACCGACCGTGTTTCTCCAGCATTTTTTGTGTTTGTTTCAGATTTCAGGTGTCCACGATATTTTGCTTTAAAGCTTTTACCAAGCTTGAATGACTCAATTATTACATATGATGGTTAGGCTGCTAATTTTGACGCACATTGAGGGCAAGAGTTTGGTGCTGCGTGGAATATTGTGGGCTCACCATGCCCACCTATCAAAAACACACCCAGCGGAGGGGCACAGCCAGCTCATTGTTAACTTAAGCCCTGTGAAAACTGATCAGAACCATTGTAAAGAAAGGTGACAGACACACCAGAAATGTTAATTGTTTTTCTCTCCACAGGTGCTACATTTTCAGCACTGTTCTTATTTCAGATTTCCAGCATCCAGAATATTTTGCTTTTGAAGGAATGCAGACATATCAGTACAATACTCTGACTGGCACATATGGGGAACAGGCAATCATAAAAACTTTTACGTCCTTTCTGGAGGACACACATTTTATCCAAACTCTCTCAGTAGGAGGTGGTGGTTTTACACCAACCAGCTCTCCCAAAACAGCATTAGCAGAATTTCATGTTTGTGTAGAAAAAGAATGATTGAAAACTAGAATCAACTATGAGCCTTGACCTTCCGGATCAGGAGCTCCCTCAGGATCTTCATCATTGTAAATATTTTCAGCCTGAAAAAAAAATCAAGGTAATTAAAAATTAAAGCAGTAGTAAAATTTATAGAATAGCTGTTCGTTGAAGTTACAGTCTTGTTAAAAATATTGTTAGAATAGCAAACATTTTAGACCACTCCATTTCTACTCTGCATCAAGAACTGAAGTATTAGAAAAATAGTAATTGGATCCTTCAACAACAGTTCCTCCAGTGTTATAAAAGCCACATTTGATTCCTGGTGCGTGCTGACAAATCACACCCAGGATTACAGTTAAACGGTGCTGTAAACAATGTCTTCCAGTGAAGAACTCAGTTGGAGGTTAAAAAAAAACAAGATTGCGAACACATTTTTCCATTTTTTAAAATGGAAATTAAAAAACAAATAAACAAAACAAAATTTTTTTAAAATGCGAACTTCCCAATGTTATATTTCAGCTATCATTTGTTCAGAAACTGTACAACTCAGACCATAAGAACATAAATGCAGAACAGAGAAAGATTAAACTTAAGTTTTTGTTACCTAAGCAGCAAAAAGTACAATCAGACTTGAACTTTGACCATTTCCTATTATAGAGTCATAGAGTCCTACAGCATAGAGACAGGCCCTTTGGCCCAAGCCGATCAAAATGCCTGTCCACACTAACCCCATTTCCCTGCACTTAGCCTATGTCCTTCTCATCCCTTTCTATGTAATTGTCCAAATTATGTATTAAAATTCTGCAAATAACTATTTCAAATGTATGTTTCATCCGGTTATCAATTCAGGGGCTGAAAGCCTGAATATATGCCAGGTTATAATTTTAAAATATCTTAATTACAACCAAATGAAATTTAAGAACATTTGCTGTATATGTAATGACACTGAGGTCAAACACATACAAACTTTTAAGCTTATATAGCCAAAACACATTGCAATTGTGTGCATTCAAGTGTTGTGCCTACCGGTATTAAATTGAAGTATTGCACAACAACAAATATTTGTTGTAATAAAAATATGCTCAGGTGTCTCACAAGTGTTGCAAAATTCACTAAAATTAAGGACACCAAACCTGAGATGGCCAAAAGCCTTTAAGATATCTTAAAGGGAGGCAAAAGTAGTATAGGGTTTAGGGTAATACTAGGGAGAGATTTAAACATATGGAGAATTTCCAAATTAAAGGACATTGGCTCTCAGTCAAACAAAAGGAGGCCAGTGGGCAGAGTAACAAAGATTAAGATTGTTATGGTCTCAGCTGACAATGATATGAGACAAATCAGATCCTAGTATGAAAGCTGGGTCAACAGACAACAATTCTAATTTCACCATAGTGGTCAGTCATTGAACATATTCAGAAGAGATTACCAATATACTTGTAGCAAAACATCCAAATTTATGACACAGGAAGAGAAAACAAAATCTGTTACACTATAAAAGGACTATATGAAGTCTTCTAATTACAAACATCAGAAATAAAGATTCAATCCTTATATGCTCTGATAGTTCGCTTGTCTCTACTTAAACCTCCTTTGGCATGGTTGCAGATGTTTTTTTTTCACATTCACTCAGTGGCTATTTCAATGAGACAACATCTTTTTCACAGCTCACCTACTGGTCCAGTAACCTCATCTTCAACACACCTATGGTTCTTCTAAGGCACTCAGGACTTCTCCTTCTGTTCCGTTATGGAGACAGCTAACCCATCAGCACTTCTGCTGCTACAGACCTTTACTTTCCAAATTAACCAGCACATTGCCTGACTGCTTCTTGACATTTCTGTCTTTGAGATACTGGACATCAGTCACCATAGCCTCCCCTCAAACCCTTAGAGGAACAGCTAATAGAGGTGGAGTAGAAAAGACTAATTTAAAAATATAAGCAAACCTCCAAACATCCCCGCATAACTCAGAACAAATTTAAAATGAATCTAAAAGCCTTAAAACAATTCAGTTGGATCTGCTATAACCAGTGTTTCTTCAACACGAAGTGGCTTAAATCTCATTGAAGAATTTAGAGTGTTATTCGAAGACGACAAACTTTCATTACCTGTACTGGCTATAGATGATTCCACCCCATTAGTTTAAATGGAGGGGCTATTGCGTGCTTTTCTTATAACACGAGATCGCATGAGAACAGAACTATTGTTTTATCAGAACCAGGCATATAGTAATACAGATCAAACTTATGGCTATATATGATTCCTCCACTTTAGAGCGCAAGCAATAATTTTATGAACCTTAAATCACAAATTAACAAAGGAATTGGCAAGGAGTTCAGCAATAGATGAACTGAGATAGGGCAAAGTTATGGAGGTAGAAATAGATATTCTTAGGTGATGATTAATACAATGTTGAAAGCTCATCTTGGGGTCAAATATGACATCAAATGTACTAATAGCCAAGTTTAGTCTCAGTTGTCAGGAAAAGGGATGTAGTTGGTAGTTTGAGAACATAATTTCAGGAAGGGTTTTAAGGCGGTGGCTTAAACCATTGCAATATTTAACTAATGTAGTGTACAAAGTCCCATGCAAGGACTGCACAAAACACTATATAGGACAAACAGGAAGACAGCTAACGATCCGCATCCACGAACATCAACTAGCCACAAAACGCCACGACCAGCTATCCTTAGTAGCCACACACGCAGACAACAAGCAACATGAATTCGACTGGGACAACACTACCATTATAGGGCAAGCCAAACAAAGAACAGCCAGGGAATTCCTAGAAGCATGGCACTCATCCACAAACTCCATCAACAAACACATAGACCTGGACCCAATATACCGGCCACTACAGCGGACAGCTGAAACTGACAACCGGAAGCGGCAGGGACAGGCCACTATAAATGCCGGAGGAAACACCACAGAAGCACTTCACAGGAGGCTCCCAAGCACTGAGGATGTCACCTAGACAGGGGACGAAACGTTTGCAACAAAAATTTCCAGCTCGGCGAATAGAACCACAACAATATTTAACTAACAGGAAAATTTCTGCTCATCCAGCAAAACCCCCAGTATTAGCAGTCTAATATTTAGCAAAAATGGAGAGTCAGAGGTGATGTTGAAGTAGAGATAGGCGTCATCAACATACACATGCAACTCATGCCATGCATTTTGGATTATGCAAAGATCAATAATTTCACTGTATCTTGAATACATTAAATATAACCAGTAAAGTGTATTAGCTGAGCTGCCTAAACACTTATGCCAATAAACACAATCTACCACTCACATGGAAATGCTTTCAATTGTCAAAGAGAAAAATATAAATACATAGTAATGCATCAGGACTCACCATCTGCCAAACTTGCATGATATTGTCTTCAGATACAGAGCAAATTACCCATGGTTCATTTGGATTCCAAGAAAAGTCTGAGATCTTAGCTGTGTGACCACCATGAATAAACTGAAATACAAACAGGATTATAAATACATTAAAAGGAAAGAAGTTAACCAGGGAAAGAGTTGGGCCCATTATGGACCAAGAGGCCAATGTGAAAGAGAAACCACATGATATTGGTAGAGTGTTGAATGGATACTTCTCTTCAGCCTTCACTCTGGAAAAGGAGAATATGGGTAGGGAATTCAGGAAAAAGGACTGAGGAACTTGCACATTTTGCCATAGGAAATGGGGAGGTTTTTGGAGGCTTTGAGAGACTTAAAAACAAAGGATACCTCTGGCCCAGATGAATTGTATCTCAGGCTGCTGTGAAAAGGTGAGCCAGGAAATTGCAGGGATGCTGACACAAATTGTGTGTGTCGGGAGTTGCACGCAGACAAGAAGATTTGAGGATAGTTAATATGGTTCCACATTTTAAGAAGATTGGTAGAGATGAACTAGGAAATCACAGACCAGTGGGTCTCACATCAGTGACAGGGAACCTATTAGAGAAAATTCTGACAGAGGAAATTAACACCCACTTGGAAAGGCATGAGTTAATTAAAGATAATCATCATGGTTTTGTCAGAGGGAAGTCATGCCTCACAAATTTATTAGAATTTATTACGGCCGATGAAGGGTCTCGACCAGAAATGTCAACTTCTCCACCTCCTGATGCTGCCTGGCTTGCTGTGATCTTCCAGCCTCTTGTTTGTGTACTTTGGATTCCAGCACCAGCAGGTTTTTTAAAATCCCTGTGGATGAGGAAAGTTCAGTTGATGTAGTTTTTATGAAGTTCAGGAAAACTTTTGACAAGGTGCCGCAAGGGTGACTTATTGAGAAGGTTAAAGCACATGAAATTCAAAAGAAACTTGGTACAATGGATCAGAACTGGCTTTATAATAGGACACAAAAGGTAATGTTAGAAGGCTGAGAGTGACTGGAGGCTGGTGTTCAGCAGTGTACGACAAGGATCAGTACTGGGACCCATTGTTTGCTATATACATAAATGATACAGATGAAAATATGGGGGGAATGTTAAGCAAATTTGCAGGTAAGTCCAAGATTGGTTGGGGTGGTTAATAGCAATGATTGGAGATTACAGGAAAATATAGATGGGTTGGTCAGATGGACAGACCAATAGCAGATGGTATTTAACCCTGATAAGGGCAAGGTGATGCACGTTGGAAGAACAAACAAAATGAGGGTGTATTTAAATGAATGGCAGGACACTGGATAGCTTAGAGGAACACAGAGATTTTGGGGTAATTAATCACAGATCCCAAAGTCAGCAGAGCACCTGAATAAGATAGTTAAAGTAGTACATGGGACACTTCGAGTCAGAGTCCTACAATGTGGAGACAGGCCCTGTGGCCCAAACTGGTCCATGCTGCCCAAGCTAACCCCATTTCCCTGCACTTGGTCAATATCCTTCTAATACTTATCCCATCCATGCATTTGTCCAAATGCCTTTTAAATGTTGTACTTGCCTCAACCACTTCCACTGGCATCTCATTCCATACGTATATCACCCTGTGTGTAAAAAAAGCTGTCCCTCAGGTTCCCTTTTACTCTTTCCCCATTAACCTTAAATTGATGCCCTCTATTCTCCAACCCTGGGAAAAAGACTGAATGTATTCACATTATCCATGCATCGTCAGTCATACCTTAAGAGTATAAGAGCAAAGAGGTAATGTTGTAGCTGTACAGAGCATTGGTCAGGCCATAGCTGGAATACTGTGTGCAGTTCTGGTCACCTCCCCACAGAAAGGATATGATAGCAGCAGAGGGGATAGAGAGGAAGTTCACCAGGATGTGCCTGGGATGGAGAAATTGAGCCACAGGAAGACTGATATGCTTTATCGTTTTTCCTAGAGCAGGGAAGATTGAAGGGGGACATGATTAAGGTGTATAAGTTTATGAGCGGTATGGACAGGGTAAATAAGGAGCAGCTGTTCCCTTGGTTGAGCAATCAATCATGACAGGGAATAGGTTTATGTTAAAAGGCAGTGAGATTCAGATGTGATTTGGGAAAAAATGTTTTCACTCAGTGGGTGGTCAGAATCTGGAATGCATTGTTTGGGAAGGTAGTGGAGGTCAGAAGTCTTACAACCTTTAAAAAATATTTGAATGAGCACTTCAATCATCATAGCATTCAAGGATATGGGACAAGCATACCTTTAGTGGTAGTTATGTCGGTGCAGACTCAAAATGGGCCAAAGCTGTATGAATCTGAATTTTTCTGCTTCAACTATCTAAATTAGTAGATTCACCATATTTCTTCCAGTTCTCAAAGCCCTGAATTTCCTTCCATGGGCATCAATGTGGATTTCACCAGTTTCCTCATTCCCCCTTCCTTCACCTTATCCAAGTTCCAACCTTCCAACTTGGCACCGCCCTCATGAACTGTCCTACCTGTCCATCTTCTTACCCACCTATCCATTCCACCCTCCTCTCGACCTATCACCATTACCCCCACCTCTGTCTATCTATTGCACTCTGAGCTACCTCACCCCCACCCCCACCCCCATTCATCCCTCGGCTCACAAGCCTCATTCTTAATGAAGGGCTCTTGCCCGAAACGTGGATTCTCCTGCTCCTCGGATGCTGCCTGACCAGCTGTGCTTTTCCAGCACCCCATTCTCAACTGTTAATCCAGAAATCCAGCTAACTTTCTTGGGACCCAAGTTCGAATCCTGCCCAGCAGATAATGGAATTTGAATTCAATAAATAGATCTGGAATTGAGAGGCCTAATGATGACCATGAAACCATTGTTGATTGTTGGAAAAACCCACCTGGTTCACTAATGCCCTTTAAGGAAGGAAACTGCTAACCTTACCTGGTCTAGCCTGCACGTGACTCCTGGCACACAGCAATGTGAATATCTCAACTGCCTTCTGGACAATTAAGGAAGAGTAATAAATATTGGCCTAGCCAGTGACACAATCATGCCACACGTTTAAAACAAAATTCTTGTAGTATTCCCACTGTTGTGAAGGAAAAGCACATCTAAACTGTAACTATTGTCCTCCCATCACTTGAATTTTAACAAAATACAAAAAAATATTTCACATTACATTTGAACTCTAAAGAGCACCAAGGTCCACAATTGTAGGCAAAATTCCAAATGAAAAGCGAGAATGAATTTTGAGCTGTAAGAAAGGGGAATAAATTACATGTGAAATGCTGTCATGTATTTGTACTAAGTTAAATAACCTTATGAGCAATGCTCTTCAGGATAGTAAGGGAACATTTCTGAATAAGATGTAGGAGTATACATGGAGGTAACGGTGCACCCTTTCAGAGTCAGCGCAGACCTGTTGGATTAAAAGGTCTCCTATGTTACAACCATTTTACAATTCTGTTAAATTATTCAATTTGCCCTTACATGCCACAATGAATTAATACCAAATGCTTCAAAAATCTAAATGTGGTTGCAGAGTTTCATATCATATAATACTTTCAAACTGTAAGTAGCAGTAAAGGATCCACTTTCCTCACAGGATTTATTTCAAATCAGAATAAAATCAACTTCATACATAAGAATTCTGTATTGTTTGATGCATTCTGCTGGTAATCAAGCATACTGGAATTCTCAACAGTAGAGAAAGATCCAGGAATTATCTGTCTTATGGCAACTGTGAGTGGGTTCATTAATGACCAGAATCCTGAATACAAACAATGATAGACAAGGAAGGTCCCAAGTTAGGTCCTCCAGTCAACACCAAGTTAGCTGTTCTCGACAAGGAAGATGGAGAAGTTAAAGACTGAAGATGGTGACAGCAACATTCAACAAGGAAAATAAAATGGCCGTAAGAGGTACCAATTGAGATAGCTTACTAATCACACTGAAGAACATTTCAGTTCATGTCTCCTAAGTTCAGACTGCCGGATTCTCTGGGTTTGCACACACACAAGTAACTTCAGGTAACACTTCAAATGTATATAGCCACCTAAGGGACTCCGCTCTTAAACAAGTCATTGAGGAAAATCAGAAGTGAAAAGGAGGAAGATTAATTGACTAAATTTATAATGCATGCTTACCAACAGTTCTGGAGGACCATCTTCGGCATCTTCAGGTGACTGTTCTTCTCCAATTTTACTAGAAAGGGGGAAAAATGAACCCGTTAAGGTCAGCATTAGCTTCAAAATTGGCAGGAGAACTCTGCTTCGTGTAACAAGTGGGAAATCAGGGACCATTTATGCAGAAGATGTGCAGCTCCTGATTGCATGAAGTAGCTCGAGCTGTGGATAGACTCACTTTAAAACATCCATGATGCTGAGGATATTGTGGATAGTGTATTTCGCAAGCTGGTCACACCATCAGGGCTACACAGGCAGAAAAGCACTGGGTGACCATCAAAAAGACTAGTAAGTGTGAGCACACAGTGCAGGAGACCCTCTCAGATAGACCTATTTGAATATCTCTGTATCATTGGGGCAGCTTCTGGGGGCAGGATAGACATGTACAAACTGAATGGGTTGCACCTGAACAGGACAGATATCCTTGCTGAGAGCTTCGCTGGTGCTGTTGGGGAGGTTTCAAACTAATTTGGTAGGGGTGAGGCACAGAGTAGGTGCAAAAATCAGTAACAAGGTTCAATCAGATATAGGACAATCCAGGAGGCAGAGAAGACATGGTCAGGACATGGACTGTCTAGAAAGTTAAATTGTATCTATTTTAATGCAAGCAGCTTGACGGATTGTGGTTGATGAACTTAGAGCATAGATCAGCATGTGGGTAAATTATATTGCTACAATCACTGAGACATAATTGAAGGACAGACAGGACTGGCAGCTCAACATTCCAGCATATAGGAGTTTCAGGCACAATTTGGGTGGAGGGAAGGAGAGAGTACGGGTGGATGAATTGCATTATTGATAAAGGAAATCAGCACTGCAGTCATAACGGCAGACATCCTAGAAGGCCATCTGGATGGAGCTGAGAAATAAAAAGAGGGTGACCTGAGAAATAAAAAGAGGGTGACTGCCCTCCTGGGATTATACAACAGGTCTCCCAACAGTAACAGTAAGATGGAAGAGCAGATATGTAGGGCATATTAGAGAAAGGCGCGAGAGGAAAAGGGTTATAGTTGCAGCAGACTTCAACTTTTTAACAGTAACTGAGATCACCCTAGTGAGAAAAGATTAGACAGAGTAGAATTTTTAAAATGCCTCCAGGAGAGCATTTTGCATTAGTACAGATAGTCCAACTAGGGATGACAGTGCCAGACTTAATCCCAGGGAACACAGCCAGCCAAGTGAATGAAGTTTCAATGGGTGAGCATTTTAGGGATAGCGAATTTTGAGAAGATTTGTAGATCAGGTTGAGGTTCTGGATGTAAGTTTGCTCGCTACAAGGCTAGTTTTCAGACATTTCGTCACCATACTAGGTAACATCTTCAGCGAGCCTCCGAATGAAGCACTGGTGACGTAGCCCACTTTCTATTTACATGTTTGAGTTTCCTGGAGTTGGTGATGTCATTTCCTGTAGTGACATCATTTCCTATGGTAATGTTATGTCCTGTTTCTTTTTCTCAAATGGTGATAAATGGGGTCCAAGTCAATGTGTTTGTTGACAGAGTTCTAGTTGGAATGCCATACTTCTAGGAATTCTCGTGCATGTCTCTGTTTGGCTTGTCCTAGGATGGATGTGTTGTCCCAGTTGAAGTGGTGTCCTTCCTCATCCATATGTAAGGATACTAGTGAGAGTGGGTCTCGTTGTTTTGTGGCTGGTTGATGTTCATGTATCCTGGTGGCTAGTTTTCTGCCTGTTTGTCACCGTTTTTGCAAGGTATTTAGTAGATGACATTAGTTTTGCCTGTTGTCTGTATAGGGTCTTTCAAGTTCATTAGCTGCTGTTTTTCTGTGTTGGTGGATTTGTGGGCTACCATGATGCCAAGGGGTCTGAGTAGTCTGGCAGTCATTTCAGAGATGTCTTTGATGTCAGAGAGAGTGGCTAGGGTTTCTGGATCTGTTTTGTCTGCTTGTTTGGGTTTACTGCTCAGAAATCGGTAGAACGTGTTCATTGGTATTCCACTGGATAGAAGCATGGCAGTCCAACCAGAACTCTATCAACAAACACATGGACTTCGATCCCATTTTCCACTCCGAGAAAAAGAACAGGAAATGACTTCGCCATAGGAAATGATGTCACCACAAGAGATGACATCACCAACCTTAGGAAACTCAAACATATAAATAGAAAGCCGGATACACCACCAGTGCTTCATTCAGAGGCTTAGTGAAGATGTTACCTAATATGGTGACAAAACATCTGAAAACGAACCTTCCAACTCAGCAAGCAAACCTTCTTTCATTTTCAGGATAGTCACCATAAGTTTCAAAGTCAAAATAGAAAAGGTTAAGGATAGTGCATAAGTTAAATATCTGAATTGGGGAAAGGGCCAACTTCAATATTAGATAGGATCTAGCAAATAACTGCAAGTAGCTGCTCCCAGTCTAAGTCTACATTTGGAAACTGAAGTATTGTAAAAGTAGTATAGTGAAAATTCATGTCCAGTACGTTCCTCTAAGAATGATGGACAAGAGCAGTAGATCCCTAGCTGTCTAGGATAGAGAGTTTGATGAAGGAAAATAAGAAAGCACATGTCAGTTATTGCACATTAAAAACAGGGGAGGCACTTCCAAAGTATAGACTGTAGAATGCTGCTTAAAAAGGAAATTACAAGGGCAAAGATGGGCCATGAAATCTCTTTGGCAGATAGGATCAAGGAAAACTAAGGTTTTTTTTAAATAGATGTATTAAGAGTAAGAGGATTACCAGGAAAAGAATGGGACCTATTAATGACCAAAGGAGCAACTTGTGCATGGCACCAGTGGAAGTGGGTGAGGTTATAAATTAATATTTCTCATCTGTATCAGAGAAAGATATTGTAGCTGGGGATATCAGCTGGAATGGGGAAGTTCTAGAACACATTAAAGTGGTATTAGATATTTTAGCGAGCATACAGGTGCATAAATCCCCAGGGCGTTATGGGATGTATCACAGGCTGCAATGAGAGACAAGGGATGAGATTGTTGGGGCCTGGTAGATATATTTATTATTGCTGTGGCCACAGGCAAAGTGCCAAATGACTAGAGGACAGTTAATGTTGCTCCTTTGCTGAAGGGCAGCAGGGATAGGCCAGGTAATTATAGACCAGTTAGCCTGATGTTAGTGGTAGAGAAATTAATCGAAAAAATTGTGAAGGACAGGATTCAAAGTTTGCAAAGGCAGGGATTGATCAGAGATAGTCAGCACAGATTTGTTAGAAGATTACCTTGTCTTACTAATTTAATTGTCATCTTTTGAAAAAAAAACTATCTATTGATGAGAATACTGCAGTTGATGTGGTTTACATAGACTTCAGTAAGGCCTTTGACAAGGCCCCACGTGAAAGGCTAGTCCAATATTAAATGCCCATGGGATCGAAGGCAAGTGCCAAACTGGATCCAAAACAGGTGACAAAGGGTGATGGAGGACAACCGTTTTTGTAATTTGAAGCCTGTGACCAGTGGTGTACCACAAGGACCCTTGCTGTTTGTAGTGTACAGTAACAACTTGGATGCAAATGTAGAAGTTTACACATGATACAAAAATTGATGGTGTTGTTAACAGTGAGGATGTTGGTCTCAGGCTACAATCTAATATCAATCAGCTGGTAAACTGGATAGAGTAATGGCAGATAATTTAATCTTAAGTGCAAAGTGATATATTTTGAAAAGTCTAATAAAGATATATATATATATATATATATATAATGAATGATCGTTCCTCAGCACTCCCTGGGGACCTAAGGTGTACATTTCCATAGATTCCTTAAGGAATCAGCACAGATAGACAGGGTGGTGAAGAAACTAGGTGGGATGCTTGCCTTCATTAGTGATGGTGTAGAATATAGCAGCAAGGAAGTCTAGTCACAAATTTATAGAGCACTGGTTAAGCCACAGCTGGAATACTGTTTGCAGTTCCAGTCACCATACCACTAAAAGGATATGACTGGACTGGAGAGGCTGTAGAGAATATTCACCAGGTCACTAACTGAGAATTTTCATGATGAGAGATTCAAATGCAATTAAAGCAATAACACTGAATGTTTTCACGGAGGAGTTAGATATAGTTCTTAGGGCTAAAGGGATCAAAGGGTAAGAGGAGAAAGTGGGAACAGGTTACTGAGGTGCACGATCAACTATAGTGACACTGAATAGCAGAAAGGACTCAATTTCTGTTTTCTGTCAAAGGTGGTAAAAATTTATACAATTCAGTGTATTAAAAGCAGCAATGTCCTAACAGTGACTGTCAAAAAAAAAACAAGATACTGATTTTGTTTCTCTCATTTCCAATCAGCCCCAACATAGACAGTGCCACATGAGGGAAGTAGCACTTGTAGACAGTTGGCACCAAAATAAGCAAACTCTGATAAAGATCCATTGAGAATAGCCTAATAACCAATACCTACAAACAATTTTTAGAATTTATTGCTACTGTGTATTGAGCAGAAGAAAACTTTGTGATACTTAATTATTCCTTCAACAGAAACACACCCTAAAAAATGACCATCGTACAATCTCTACAGCAAAGCTTGCAATTATAAGACTGCAAAATCAACTAGGAGAGTGAGGACTGTAGATGCTGGAGATCAGAGTCGAGAATGTGGTACTGGAAAAGTACAGGTCAGGCAGCATCCGAGGAGCAGGAGAATCGATGTTTCGGGCTTAGGATGAAGGGCTTTTGCCCGAAACGTCAATTCTCCCGCTCCTTAGATGCTGCCTGACCTGCTGTGCTTTTCCAGCACCACTCTCTTGAATCATAGGAGTCTGCCAGTTTGCATGTTTCGTATAGTAAGGTCTTGCTCAACAATATTTAGTGATTATCTAAGTTCATTTAAATTGGGACCTCTATAACATAAGAGGTCCTCAGCCTCAGACAAATCATATTGAAGGGCCTCAAATAGTAGTGTTCAATCTGTGAGTTGCCCAATCTCCACAAACTTTTATAACAGACAATCAATTCTTCAATGTATAATTTCAGTTACATCAAATTTTTGCTATAAATTCTGTGTTACGATCGAGCCCTCCACAATCACCTGATGAAGGAGCGTCGCTCCGAAAGCTAGCATGCTTAAACCTGTTGGACTATAACCTGGTGTTGTGTGATTTTTAACTTTTATAAAGGTGGTCATCACTAGATTTTGAGGATTTTTAATCGATTTTTGAGGAGAAAACAATTATCTTCAGTAAGAACAGAGAAACAATCTATTAGCATTTCACAGTTGGGAAAAAAAAATCTATTTGCTCAAGCAACTTCAATTCTCTCTCTTTACCAATTTACTGCCCTTGTTTTCTTAAAGCTCGACTGCATTTGTACAGCACTTCCCAATCCTAAAAGTACTAGAAAATTGGCATATGCAGGAGGACAAAGCACAGTTAAGAACCTATAGAAGGTTGAAGAATTCGAAGATCAGTGACTGCAGTCAGATAGAAGAATTCCTACCTCAAATCCCACACATTTAGTCTGCGATCTGTTCCACTTGATGCCAGGATTGTTTCATTATGAGGAGACCACTGAACCTGTTGGTATTACAAAAAGTCTTTTGAGAACAAAGTGCACAAGCGGAAAAAGTGAAATAATTATCCCATTCTCTTTCAGCACTCAAAAAAGTAACTATTTTCGAAAAGAAAGAAAAGAGAAAAGGTGCTTTAAAGATGTTGTCAGAATCATACAGCATGGAAACAGACCATTCAGTCCAATCAGTCTACGCCGATCACATTCCCAACCTAAGCTAGCCCCATCAGCCTGCACTTGGCACATATCCCTCCAAATATTTCTTATTCATGCAATCATCAAAATGTCTTTTAAAAACATTGTAACCATCTCCGAATCCAACATTTTCTCTGAAATTTGTAATTCCGTACACGAACTATTCCATATAAAGTCCCTCGTGTTTTTTAAAAATCTTTCTCCTCTCACCTTAATACCCCCCCCTCCCCCCCACCCGAGGGGAAATACACTGCTCTTCACTTTACCTTTATCCTTCAAAACAAACAAAGAACAACACAGCACAGGAACAGGCTCTTTGGCCCTCCAAGCCTGAACTGACACGTTTTGCCTTTCCATGCTGGAACTGTCCTCACTTACAGGATCCATATCCTTGTATTCCCTTCCTATTCATGTATTCACCCATTGTATGAAAAAGTTGCCCCTTAGGTCCCGTTTATATCTTTCCTCTCTCACCCTAAAGCTATGCCCTCTAGTTCTGGACTCCCCCACCCCAGGGAAAAGACTTTGTCTATTTATCCCATCCATGCCCCTCATGATTTTATAAACCTCTAGAAGGTCACCTCACAGCCTTAGCCTCCAATGTTTCAGGGAAAACAGCCCCAGCCTATTCAACCTCTCCCTATAGCTAAAATCCTCCAACCTCCCTGGCAACATCCTTGTAAATCTTTTCTGAATCCTTTCATGTTTCACAACATCATTCTGATAGGAAGGAGACCAGAACTGCACGCAATATTCCAACAGTAGCCTAACCAATGTCCTGTACAGCTGCAACATGACCTCCCAACTCCTGCACTCAATAGTCTAACCAATGAAGGAAAACATACCAAACGCCTTCTCTTCACTATCCTATCTACCTGCAACTCTACTTTCAAGGAGCTATGAACCGGCAGTCCAAGGTCTCTTTGTTCAGCAACGCTCCCTAGGACCTTACCATTAAGTGTTAAGCCCTGCTAAGAATTGCCTACCTAAAATGCAGCACCTCGCATTTATCTAAATTAAATTCTATCCACCACTCCTCAACCCACTGGCCCATCTGATCAAGATCCCGTTCAAATCTGAGGTAATCGCTGTCCACTACACCTCCAATTTTGGTGTCATCTGCAAACTTACTAACTCTTATGCTCTCATCAGGTAAATGCGAGGTGCTGCATTTTGGGAAAGCAAATCTTAGCAGGACTTATACACTTAATGGTAAGGTCCTAGGAAGTGTTGCTGAACAAAGACCTTGGAGTGCAGATTCATAGCTCCTTGAAAGTGGAGTCGCAGGTAGATAGGATAGTGAAGAAGGCATTTGGTATGCTTTCCTTTATTGGTCAGAGTATTGAGTATAGGAGTGGGAGGTCATGTTGCGGCTATACAGGACACTGATTAGGCCACTGTTGGAATATTGTGTGCAATTCTGGTCTCCTTCCTATCGGAAAGATGATGTGAAGCTTGAAAGGGTTCAGAAAAGATTTACAAGGATGTTGCCAAGGTTGGAGGATCTGAGCTACAGGGAGAGGCTGAACATGCTGGGGCTGTTTTCCCTGGAGCGTCGGAAGCTGAGGGGTGACCTTATAGAGGTTTACAAAATTATGAGGGGCATGGATAGGATAAATAGACAAAGTCTTTTCCCTGGGGTCGGGGAGTCCAGAACTAGAGGGCATAGGTTTCGGGTGAGAGGGGAAAGATATAAAAGAGACCTAAAGGGCAACTTTTTCACGCGAGGGTGGTACGTGTATGGAATGAGCTGCCAGAGGATGTGGTGGAGGCTGGTACAATGGTAACATTTAAGAGGCATTTGGATGGGTATATGAATAGGAAAGGTTTGGAGGGATATGGGCCAGGTGCTGGCAGGTGGGACTAGATTGGGTTGGGATATCTGGTCGGCATGGATGGGTTGGATCGAAGGGTCTGTTTCCATGCTGTATATCTCTATGACTCTATTTATATAAACGACAAAAAGCAGTGGACCCAGCACCGATCTTTGTGGCACTCACAGGCCTCCAGTCTGAAAAACAATCCTCCACCACCACCCTCTGTTTTCTTTGAGCCATTTCTGTATCCAAATGGCAAATTCTCCCTGTATTCTGAGAAATCTAACCTTGCTATCCAGTCTCCCATGGGGGACCTTGTCGAACGCCTGACTGAAGTCCACATAGATCACATCTCCCACTCTGCCCTCAACAATCCGCTTTGTTACTTCTTCAAAATTTCAATCAAGTTTGCAAGACATGATTTCCCCACTCACAAAGCCATGTTGACTACCCCTAACCAGTCCTTGCCTTTCAAACTACATGCACATCCTGTCCCTGAGGATTCCCTCAAACTTGCCCACCACCGACATCAGGCTCACTGGTCTATAGTTCCCTGGCTTGTCCTTACCACCCTTCTTAAATAGTAGCACCATGTTAGCCAACCTCCAGTCTTCTGACACCTCACCTGTGACTACTGATGATACAAATACCCCAGCAAGGGGCCCAGCAATCACTTCCCTCGCTTCCCACAGAGTTCTCAGGTCCTGGGGATTTATCCACGTTTATGCGTTTCAAGACAACGAGCACTCCCGCCTCTAATGTTGACATTTTCCAAGATGTCACCATCTATTTTCCTACATTCTATATCTTCCATGTCCTTCTCCACAGAAAACACTGATGCAAAATACTTGTTTAGTATCTCCCCCACCACCTGCGGCTCCACACAAAAGCCGCCTTGCTGATCTCTGAGGGGCCGTATTCTCTCCCTAGTTACCCTTTTGTCCTTAACGTATTTGTAAAAAACCTGTTGGATTCTCCTTAACCCTATGTGTCCAGCCCAAAAAATAACTCTCCCTCACCACCCTGTGTCTCCTACTTTCAAACCAATTTGGCATCCAATTGGCAAGCTCTCCCTAAATCTAACTTGCCTAATTATAACTTGATAGTGATTTAATTGTCTCACTAATTTTTTACATTAAATAAGAGTATTATTTATGAACAATTTATAAAAGACTCAGTCTTGCACAAAAATCACAATATTCTGCAATTTCTACAAAAATACATCTCAAAAATTAAAAGGCACATGAACCTGTACTGGGGAAAATGAAAGCTGTACCACTGTACAGTCTTTACTTGACCCTTGCTGGGGCTAGTTTTCTGGTGATTTGTATAACTGAGCAGAACAGAGGATTTTAAGGTAAATAGTAGGGTGCAGGAAAAAGTTTGGCAAGATCTGATAGATGTGTGGCACAGTGGTTCAATGGTTAGCACTGCTGCCTCACAACAAACACCATTCCATCCTCAGACAACTATGGTGAGTTTGCACATGCCCCCCGTACCTGCATGGGTTTCCTCTGGGTGCTCCGGTTTCTTCGTACAGACCAACTATGGGCAGGGTAGGTAGACAGGTCCTGCTAAATTGCCTATAGTGTCCAGGGATGTGTAGGCTAGGTGAATTGGCCATGATAAATGTGGGGTTACAGGGATGCTCTTCAGAGGGTCAGTGTGGACTTGATGGGCCAAATGGCTTGCTTCCACACTGTCAGGATTTTATGAAATAGAGAAGAGCAAGGCAACAATATGGAAATAATGTAAACGCATCAGTAAAATTAAATCAGTAAAATGGGACATGTGGGCCAAGCACACGCAGGTGGGACTTGTTTAGTTTGGGATTATGGTTGACATGGACTGGCTGGATTCAGGGAGAGCTTGCCAACTGGATACAAAATTGGCTTGACAGTAGGAGACAGAGGGTAATGGTGGAAGTTGTTTTTTTTGGACTGGAGGCCGGTGGTCAGTTTTGTTCTGCAGGAATCAGTGCTGGGTCCACTTTGTTTGTAACTTATAGAAAATGATTTGGATGGGAATTTAGGACATACTTAATAAGTTTGTGGATGACACCAAAATTGGTGGTATAGTCAACTGTGAAGAAGATCATCCAAGATTATAAAAGGATTTTAATCATTTGGGCCAATGGGCTGAGGTGTAGCATATGGAGTTTAATTTAGATAAATGCGAGGTATTGCACTGTGGTCAAACAAGGGCAGGATTTGTCCAATTAATGGTAGGGTCTAGATAGTGTTGTTCGGGGTTCAGGTACATAGTTCTTTGAAAGATTAGATTAGATTAGATTACATCACAGTGTGGAAACAGGCCCTTCGGCCCAACAAGTCCACACCGACCCGCCGAAGCGCAACCCACCCATACCCCTACATTTACCCCTTACCTAACACTACGGGCAATTTAGTATAGCCAATATCACAGATAGACAGGCTGGTTAGAAAATTCAGTTAGCATACCAGCATTCATTGCTCAAATGATTGAACATAGGTGTTGGGACATCATGTTGAGGTTGGACATTATGTTGATGAGGCCACTTTTGGAGTACTGCATACAGTTCTGGTCACCCTCCTTTGGGAAGGATAATACACTGGAGAGGGTTCAGAAAAGATTCACCAGGATGTTGCCAGGACTGCAGGGTTTGAGTTATAAGGAGACGCTGGATAGGCTGGGACACTTTTCACTGCAGGGTAGGAGATTTGAGTGGTGACCTTATAGAGGTTTATAAAATCAGGAGGGGCATAAATAAGGTGAACAGCAAAGGTCTTTTCTTTAAAGTGTTTGAGATCAAAACTGGGGGGCATTTTTTTAAGGGGAGAGGAGAAAGCTTTAAATGGGACATGTGGGCCAAGCACACACAGGTGGGACTGGTTTAGTTTGGGATTACGGTTGACATGGACTGGCTGGACCAGTGTCTGTTTCCGTGCTGTATGACTCTATGAAGGGCAACTTTTTCCACAGGGTGGCTTGTGTGTGAAATTAATTGACAGATGCAGGTACAGTTAGAGCATTAATCAGACATATGGATAGGTACATGAGTAGGAAAGGTTTAGAGGGATTTGGGACAAATGCAGGCAAATGAGAGGGAGTAGTTTAGTGTGAGAAACTTGGTCAGCATTGACAAATTGGACCAAAAGGTCTGTTTCCGTGCTGTATGACTGACAGAAAAGGACAAAGTATACAAACCTCAATATCACAATAGATGGGGCTAGACAGTTGAAATATTGGGGGGGGGGGGGGGGGAGAGGAGAGAGAGAGAGAGAGAGAGAACAGAGCATTTATAACAAAATAAGTGGATTAATAACAAATTTAAATAATGAATAGGTGAACTTGTAGCCATTCCTCAAATGGCCTTGTTCAAGAATTAATGACAATCAGGTAGGACAGAAAAGTAGAAAAATGTGGAGAAATAGCTTTTAAACAAGACTTTGGTTCTGGGGATCAGGACGTAGTGTGTGTTTGGGAAGAAATGAGAAATAGCAAAGGTAAGAAGTCACTTGGGAAATAGTTTATAAAGGGTAAAGTGACCATATTCCACTAGACCCTAGGGCTGCACTCTTATCAGAAACAGACAACTGGTGGTGGGTTAACCCAAGGTCACCTTGCCTCATGCAGAGACAGAAGTCAAGAAGAATCCTTCATGGTAACCTCAGCTGGTGCAGGAATTGAACCCATGCTATTGGCATTACAGTACACTACAAATCAACCATCCAGTTTAAACTGCTAGATCCGTTCAACGTCTATCCAAGTTAGCATGGTGCAAGAGCCACACAACACAATTAAGGGGGTTTTCACCATGATAAAGACTCTGTCTCTACAAGGAATGGGTAGTGACTATTCCTACCAAGAAAGTCAGGAATCATTTGCAACATATAGATTGGAGAGAATTAGGTCAAGTATCCTTTTCCCTCTAAAGGGTGTTCTGATATAATGCGATGATTGCCTTCCTCTGCGACCTCATGCTACAGAAAATCATGCTATGGGAAACCGCTATACAAAATCGCGTTGTAGAAAATTGCTTTAAAAAAAATGCTTTACCTGTTCAGTAGAAAATTCACATTATCCAAACAGTGTCCACAATTTGTCAATTGCATTATAACCAATTTGCATTGACAAACATGTTTTCACAGAACAACCTATATTTGGTTCCCTCAGTCTGCCACAGACCGAGTCTAGCAGCTCCGTTCTTTAGGGCTTGACCAGTTAGTCTGTAGCAGTACTACCAAGCCAATCTTGGTGGTGACCCTGAAACCCACTCAGTACATTTTGTGCCCCTGCTTCCCACCACACTTCTTTTAATTGATTTTCAACATTGAGGAGCATTGATTTATCAGAGAGGTGTCGAGAGGGGTGCAGCAAGTGGTGGTCAGTGGGAGTTTCCTTTCCCAGGTTTCACCTGGTGTCATGAATTTTCATGTGGCCCACAGTCAACATTGAGGGCTTCTGAGGTAATCACTCCACCCTGTGGACCACAATGCTACAAACTGTACTCCGGGATAGTGATGCCTGTGACACTGCATGCAAAGTATGATGCCAGGATGGTCCAACTTTTAAAATAATCACTTCTTCCTGGGAGCTAGTTGACCTAATCTTTGAACTGCTTCTAATGAAATTACACTTTTAAGTAAGGAGCAGGATTCAGACTTGACAAATTTATTCCTTCCGGTGTAACAATTGCAAAGAAAGAATGGGACATTTACCCAAGCGAACCCAAAGATAAAGGACAGTTCTTTAACTCAGCGTATCTCACAATAATTATTTCATATGCTTTCGTCCCCGTACCCAAAGCTGCATAAGTAACAGCTGTACCTGGAAAATTTCATCCTTGTGTGACTCAAAGGAATGTAACTTTAGTTTCAGGTTTCTTAAATCCCACAATGCTACAGTCTGTAAAAAATAAAACATGTACCTTTTTAGAATTACGCATTAATAATTAACTAGAAAGAAGGATTAACAAAATAAGATTAAGACTATTAATAATTAAATAAACCTATTTAAAATCCAAAGTGCAGACACAAAGCTGAAAACGCAAATATGAAAAGGAGCTTCTAGCTAAAATGTAATTATTGTACACAAAGCATCACTTTCAGAATTCTTAACACTAATCCACTGGTGCTGTGTCCACCTTTCATCATTTTATATAAATGATTTGGATGTGATCATAGGAAGTATAGTAAGTTTGCAGATGTCACCAAAATTGGAGGTGTAGCGGACAGAAGGTTACCTCAGAGTACAACGGGATCTTGACAGATGGACCAATGGGTTGTGGAGTGGCAGTTGGAGTTTAATTTAGATAGATATGAGATACTACATTCTGGAAAAGCAAATCACAGCAGGACTTATACACTTAATGGTAAGGTCAGAGGCAGTGTTGCTGAACAGAGACCTTGGGAGTGCAGGTTATAGTTCCTTGAAAGTTGAGTTGCAGGATGTGTAGGGAAGGACACAACTTTGACTGGGACAACACATCCCTGCTAGGACAAGCCAAACAAAGACACGCATGAGAATTCCTAGAAGCATGGCATTCCAACCAGAACTTTATCAACAAACACATTGACTTGGACCCCATTTACCACCCCGAGAAAAAGAACAGGAAATGACTTCACCACAGGAAATGATGTCACCACAGAAAATGACATCACCAACCCTAGGAAACGCAAACATATAAATAGAAAGCAGGTTACAACACCAGTGTCTCATTCGGAAGATGTTACCTAATATGTTAACGAAATGTCTGAAAATGAACCTTCCAGCTCAGTGAGCAAACCTACATCCAGAGTTTTGATCTTATGTAGAGAAAGATACAAATACATTAGAAATAGTTCAGGAGGTATCCTAGATTGACAAAAACAAAAAAAAAAAGAAGAAACTCAGCAAGTCTGGCAGCACCTGTGGACGGAGAAAATGTTAATACCGAGTCAGATATGTCTCTTCGGCAGAATTCATTGTAGATTTAAACTTGGAATGAGTTAATTGTCTTGAGGATAGTTTGGGCAGACTGAGCATGTTCCTGTGAAGATTAAAAGAGTGAGGGGTGACCTGATTGAAGCCTACAAGTTCCCACCAGGAATTGGTGTTGGAGAGACTGTTAGGTCTGAAGGTTGATAAGTCCCCGGGGCCTGATGGTCTACATCCCAGGGTACTGAAGGAGTTGGCTCGAGAAATCGTGGATGCTTTGGTGATTATTTTCCAGAGTTCTATAGATTCGGGATCAGTTCCTGCGGATTGGAAGGTGACTGATGTTGTACCACTTTTTAAGAAAGGTGGGAGAGAGAAAGCAGGAAATTATAGATCAGTTAATCTGACCTCAGTAGTGGGAAAGATGCTGGAGTCTATTATAAAGGATGAAATTATGACACATCTGGATAGTAGTAACAGGATTGGTCAGAGTCAGCATGGGAAGGGGAAGGGGAAATCATGCTTGACTAATCTTCTGGAATTTTTTTTGAGGATGTAACTCTGAAGATGGACGAGGGAAATCCAGTAGATGTAGTGTACCTGGACTTTCAGAAAGCTTTTGATAAAGTCCCACATAGGAGGATAGTGAGCCAAATTAGGGCGCATGGTATTGGGGACAAAGTACTAACTTGGATTGAAAGTTGGTTGGCTGATAGGAAACAAAGAGTAGTGATAAACGGCTCCATTTCGGAATGGCAGGCAGTGACCAGTGGGGTACCGCAGGGAGCAGTACTGGGACCGCAGCTTTTTACAATATATGTTAATGATATAGAAGATGGTATTAGTAATAACATTAGCAAATTTGCTGATGATACTAAGCTGGGTGGCAGGGTGAAATGTGAGGAGGATGTTAGGAGATTACAGGGTGACCTGGACAAGTTAGGTGAGTGGTCAGATGCATGGCAGATGCAGTTTAATGTGGATAAATGTATGGTTATCCACTTTGGTGGTAAGAACAGGAAGGCAGATTACTACCTCAATGGAATCAATTTAGGTAAAGGGGCAGTACAGAGAGATCTGGGTGTTCTTGTACACCAGTCAATGAAGGTAAGCATGCAGGTACAACAGGTAGTGAAGAAGGCTAATAGCATGCTGGCCTTCATAACAAGAGTGATTGAGTATAGAAGCAAAGAGACCACACCTGGAGTACTGTGCGCAGTTCTGGTCTCCAAATTTGAGGAAAGACATTCTGGCTATTGAGGGAGTGCAGCGTAGGTTCACGAGGTCAATTCCTGGAATGGTGGGATTACCTTACGCTGAAAGACTGGAGCGACTGGGCTTGTATACCCTTGAGTTTAGAAGACTGAGAGGGGATATGATTGAGACATAAGATTATTAAAGGATTGGACACTCTGGAGGCAGGAAACATGTTTCCGCTGATGGGTGAGTGCCGAACCAGAGGACACAGCTTAAAAATACGGGGTAGACTATTTAGGACAGAGATGAGGAGAAACTTCTTCACCCAGAGAGTGGTGGCTGTGTGGAATGCTCTGCCCCAGAGGGCAGTGGAGGCCCAGTCTCTGGATTCATTTAAGAAAGAGTTGGATAGAGCTCTCAAGGTTTGTGAAATCAAGGGTTATGGAGGTAAGGCAGGAACAGGATACTGATTAAGGATGGTCAGCCATGATCATATTGAATGGTGGTGCAGGCTCGAAGGGCAGAATGGCCTACTTTTACACCTATTGTCTATTGTCAAAGATCTTGACATGGTGGACAGGGAAAGGATGTTTCCTCTTATAGGTGAGTCCAGAACTAAGGGACAGAATTTTAAAAATGGGGTCATCCTTTCAGTATAGAGATGAGAAGAAATTCTCAGAGTTGTATGACTTTGAAACACTCTGCCTCAGAAGGTGATGAAGATGACATCATGGAATATTTTTAAGACAATAATGGATAGATTCTTACAAAAAGGAATCAAAGCTTAGTGGGTAGATGCAATTTGGAATGCAAAACAAACACATCAGCCATCATCTTATTGATTAGACTGAGTGAATACAGTGGTTAGATAAGCAAGTCTAAGATTTTTATTCTGTACAAATGTAATTTCATTTGTGGTTTATAGACAGCATGAAACTGAAATCTACAGTTTAAATTCTACAGTTGCCAGCCTTAAGGTTTTTGTAACGAGTCCAGTGAAAGAGCACTGTAACTAAGAGCCAGATTAAACTAGATATTCATTAAGTGAATCAGACTTTGATGTTAGGAGCCAACTTTATGTGGCTTAGCACAGGAGTGTGCCTTGGAACAGAGTGCTAGAGTAAAATACTTCAGACAGTTAAAGGGAGGAAAGCAAAAAGATGCTCTGTTGCTTTTATCTAAACTCGTTTAACCTCCCAGACTAGATTCTTACTTTGCTTAATTGTTAAGTACCTGGTAAATGATTAGGTTTTATTCTATTTCTAAAGCTCAAAATATAGGAATTGGTTGCAAGGTTAATAAAAAGAGATACGTATAACACTGAACACAATAATTAGTTAGTTCCTTAAAACACGTTAAGGATGGTTAGACAGGTAATGTTTCACAGTTGCAGTGCATGGTAGTTACTGGATACAAGCTTAATCTGAAGCAAGCATGTCTATGGCAGTTTGAACAGCTTCTGCTCAAACTACAAGATGGAAGCTGAACTACCACACTGACCCATCAGAAAGCAGGAAAGTTAACTGGACTCTTTGTACTCGGAGGTAGTCACACCTCAGGGACAGGAACTACACATTACGCAGGTAAAGGTAAACCTCTTTGGAACATTCCTCTGGAAAAGAAAGCACTGCATGTGAATATTTTAAGGTAGACACAGATAGATTCTCACTAAGAGGTTAAAATGTTGTCAGTGTAGGCAAGCATGTGTGTTTTAGGTTATATTCAGATCAGCCAGAATTTTATGGAATGGCAGTGCAGATTTGAGGGGCTAAATATGGAAGACATGAGGGGCCAAATTGCTTACTTTTAGCCCTATTTTGTCTCCTTTCCTATTAATAAACCAGTTTTTAAAAAATATATATTATAATTCAGTAGTTTTGTGGTCACCCTTACAAATGTTGCCGATTTGATTAGATATTTAGCTTCCCACTCAAGCAAAATTTGAAATGGTCTTCAGTCTATGCCTTAAAATAGTAACAACTACTATGCTACCTTACTCTGTTGCAGCTCAGTCTTAACTTTATTTACACTACATTTTTAATGCGCTCATGGGATGCATGTGAAGGCAACCAGACTAAAATATTTTGGTTTTCCCCAATATCCTTGAGGTGGTGTTGATGAGCACCAGTTTGAACTGCTGCAGTTCATCTCGTACAAATATACACAAAGTGCTACTGGGAGGGGATTTTGATTCTGTAACACTGAAGAAGTGGTAATTATACTTCAAAGACACAATGGGGTCTTGGAGAAGAACGTGCAGTGATAGTATTTCAGGTGTCTGTTACACTTGTTCGTCAACATGGTCAAGGCCATGTGTTTGGAAGCTGCTTTCATAGAATATAATCCCTACAGTGTGGATACAGGCCCTTCAGCCCATCATGCCCACACTGACCCTCCAGAGAGGGTCTTATTCACAGCAATTCCCCTACATTTCCCCTTACCAATGCACCTAACCTGCACATCCCTGGACACTATGGGCAATTGAGCACTGCCAATTCACCTAACCTGCACATCCCTGGACACTATGGGCAATTGAGCACTGCCAATTCACCTAACCTGCACATCTTTGGACTGTGGGAGGAAACCAGAGCACCCAGAGGAAATCCATGCAGATACGAGGAGAATATGCAAACTCTACACAGACAGCCGCCCGAGGCTGGAATCAAAGCTGGATCTCTGATGCTGTGCAGCAGCAGTGCTAACCACTGAGCCACCGTGCCACCCATGTATTCTATCACATTCCTGACTTGTGCCTTGTAGATGCTGAGCAGGTTTTGATGGTGAAGAAACAAGTGCTGCCTCAGGGAGACTGGTTAGCAAGGTTGTAACTCATGGAATACACTGAGAACTGGCCGTTTGGATACAGAATTGGCTCAAAGGTAGAAGACAGAGGGTGGTGTTGGAAGGTTGTTTTTCAGATTGGAGGCCTGTGACCAGTGAAGTGCCACAAGGATCCATGCTGGGTCCACCACTATTCATCATTTATATTACTAATTTGGATGTGAGCTTAAGAGGTACAGTTAGTAAATTTGCAGATGACACCAAAATTGGAGGTGTAGTGGACACAAGAAGCTTACCTCTAATTACAACGGGATCTTGATCACATGGGCCAACAGACTGAGAAGTGGCAGATGGAGTTTAATTTAGATAAATAGGAGGTGCTGCAATTTGGGAAAGCAAATCTTAGCAGGACTTATACACTTAATGGTAAGATCCGAGGGAGTGTTGCTGAACAAAGAGACCTTGGAGTGCACGTTCATAGCTCCTTGAAAGTGGAGTCTCAGTCTGATAGGATAGTGAAGGTGTTTGGTATGCTTTCCTTTATTGGCCAGAATACTGAATACAGGAGTTGGGAGATCATACTGAGGCTGTACAGGACATTGGTTAAGCCACTGTTGGAATATTGCATGCAATTCTGGTCTCCTTCCTATCAGAAAGATGTTGTAGAACTTGAAAGGGTTCAGAAAAGACTTAGAAGGATGTTGCCGGGGTTGGAGGATTTGAGCTATTGGGAGAAGTCGAATAGGCTGGGGCTGTTTTCCTTGGAGCGTCGGAGGCTGAGGGGTGACCTTATAGAGATTTATAAAATTAGGGGCATGGGTTGGGTAAATAGACAAAGTCTTTTTTCTGGGGTAGTGGTGTCCAGAGCTAGAGAGCATAGGTTTAGGGGGAAAGATATAAAAGGGACCTAAGGGGCAACTTTCTTAATCAGAGGATGGTAGGTGCATGGAATGAGGTGCCAGAGGAAGTGGTGGAAGCAAGTACAATTGCAATATTTAAAAGACATCTGGATGACTGTATGAATAGGAGGGATTTGGAGGGATATGGGCTGAGTGCTGGCAGGTGGGACTAGATTGGGTTGGGAAATCTGGTCGGCATGGACAAGTTGGACCGAAGGGTCTGTTTCTGTGCTGTACATCTCTATGACTCTATGACTTATACATGCAAGCAATTATTGACAGGTGTCATGTCAAAATAATTTGCTACCCATAAATAGTGATATTAAACAAGGCTCCTCCCGACATTTCATCAAACTTCTGACTCAGCACACTACTTCTTGCTTAAAGCTCCTCTTTCCTCCATATACTGAATTCAGATTTCAAACCAAATTCCCAGATATAATCACTAAGGCTTTGTCGAGCTCAAATGAAATCTCACATACTGACTGTACCCCTTTAATGATCATTTAAAATTGAAACTACGATGCATCAACTTCCAATTTGTTTTAGTCAGCTGCATCAGCATTTCTGCATAGCCCTGGCACATCTTTCAGGGTTACGGCCAGTCTCCAATTGTCCAGAGTCCAGAAGACTTGGGCCATTATTCCTTTGGAAGCAGTTCACAAAAGGCTAATTCAATTCACTCCTGGGATGATGGGTTCAGACCATGAAGAATACTTGAACAAGTTAAGTTTATATCCATTGTAGTTTATAAGAATGAGAGGTGATTGTATAGAAACATATTCAGGTGGGAGGGGATTGGTATGGTAGACAGCAGATGCTTCATCTTGTGGGAGACACTAAAATCAGGAGGCATACAAAGAATACTAAAACAGATGAGGTTTTTTTTTCATTCAGCGGGTTGTTAGAGTGTAGGATTCTCTTCTTCAGAAAACAATGTAGGCTGGGTGTTTGTACGAAAGGGAGAGTTAGATAAATCTTTGATAAACAAGAGAGCTGAGGGTTATGGGGGCCAGACAGGAATGGACCCGAGACCACAACCAGATCAACCATAATCTTATTGAATACTGAAGAGAATTCAAACAGCCAAATTGCCTAGTTCTATATCCAAGTTCTATGTTCTAGAGCTCCTTTAATTTTACTGGACCCTAAATTGCTTAATCTATCCTCTCATTCTGTAATCTGATGTATGTTAACATTCAAGTAAAAGACTGAGTTCATTCTTTATTATCTTAGTTAGCCAGAGTTGAACCCAATAATAATCCTTAAAGAAACTCAAAATCCTGCTTTATTTTGTCTTTTATCAAAGTACTTAGAGTTAAAATACTCTCAAACTGACAGATCCTTTTCAAAAATTGCAGTTAAATGAAGAATGGGAAGAGGGAGGGTGCACTCAATCCCTTTTCTCATACATGTAAACCTTCTACTATCTCCACTCCTACTTGCTTTTAAAACCTGGGAAGCAGGCCATTCAGACCAGAAAATTTCCCCATCTTGAGTATTAGCTACTCTTGTCAGAATGTCCTGTCCCTCAATTTTCATTCATCCATTTCCTCATCAATTTCATTAGCTACTTTTGTTTTTCGTTAGTTTTCTTTTTATTCATAAATAACAACAAAATACTCATTAAGTATTTCAGCGTTGCTCTATTCCTCTTAAATATCAGATTTTGCTCATTCTCTCCCAATCTAACCAAGAAACAATTTGGTACATTTTTCACTGTAAAGACAGCAGTATAAAGATAACTGAAAAAAAAATTAAGAATGCACTTAGTAATTAATGGATTCATTTAAAAGTTGAATTCAGAGTTGCAGTTAAGTACAGCGAAAACAAACACTGTTTAAAACATGCCCTCACTACCTGGTGTGTTGAATTTATGAAAAAACGTCTTACCTTATCAGCAGAACCAGTTGCTAAGATAAATTCACTGTAAGGATTGAATGAGAGGCAGTTCACTTCTGCTGTATGTGCATCAACGGAGTGACTTGGCTTAGATGTATTGTTAGATCTTGTATCCCAGCTGCAAGAAAAGATTAATTTAAAATGAAGGCAAAAGAAAATCATGCTTCTCTTCCAAACACTGCACCATGGAATACAATATTTTTTCCAAGAGTATATCTTACAGAACTAACACGAGTCTGGCTATACGCAGGCATTTTTCTCTCAACTGTAACATGGTCAGAAATTTCTGAAAACTCTTAAATGGGCACTTAGTGGTATCATAGAATCATACAACACAGAAGAATCCCTTTTGCCCATCAAGTCTGCAGTGCCAAAAATATCCTACTTCTTACATTACTTCCAAAAACTTTGAATGTTATGACATTTTACACATTCATCCAAGTACTTTTTACAGTTTGAAATCTCTCCTGCCTCAACCATCCACTCAAGTAATGCATTCCAGATCCCCGCCACTCTCTGGGTGAAGAACATTTTCTTCAAATCCCCTCTAAACCTCCTGCCTTCCTGTTATCTATGTAGTTGGGTGTGTTGCGCCTTAAAAGTATGGGTCAGGTGACCCAGAACAGGAACGAGGAGAAGCAGTCTAGATCCAACCATGGAGCGGAGAGGATTTTTTTATTCATTCATTCATTTATGGGATGAGGGCATCACTGGCTACACAGCATTTATTGCAGATTCCTAATTATCAGAAGGCAGTTAAGAGTCAACCACAATGCTGTGTCTCCTTATTATATTTTGAGTGAATGCGCAAGAGTGCTTGAATGATCTGGCTTATAACAATGTCGTCTGTTAAAAAAGACTGATGACTTGAATGCACAAATGTAAATGGGTATCATTTAATTGTCACTGCAGAGACAGTGGACATCCAAGATTGGCATGTGGGGCACAAGCAAAATGAAAAAGGTGGTGGGGTAGGACTTTTAATAAGGAACAAGTATAATGAAGAATGATTTCAGATAAAAAAGACAAATGTAGATTCAATGACTAATTGCTGGTGAGTCTAGAAACCGGACATAATTTCAGAATAAAAGATTGGCCATTTAAGACTGAGTAGAGAAGGAACTTTCTCCCCCTCCCAAGAGTGGTGAATCTTTGGAATTCTCTCCCCCAAAAGATCATGTAACTGCAATCATACAACATGTTCAAGACAAATGTTGATAAATTTCTGGAGACCAACATCAAGGAATATAGAGACAGCATTGTCAAGTGGTAGTGAAGTAGATGATCAACTACAATTTAATCAACCCGCAGAACAAGATGTGAAGGTTAAATGATCGACTCTTGTCACCTCCCAGAATGCAGCAGAGTATATTGATAGGTCAGTACCAGGAACTCTACTTTTCTTGATCCATATTAATGAACTGTATTTGGCTGTGCAGAACCACATTTCAAAGTTTAAAGTTGAGGATAGTGATAGATGTCAACAGGATGTAGATAGTCTGTAGACTGAGCAGCTAAGAGGTAAAAGAAATTAATGCATGAATGAATAAAAATTGTGAAGTGATGTGAGGGATGATACAATTTCAAGCAGACAAGTTCTCAATCAATTCTAAAGGCACTGCAAGAGAGACAGCTAGGAATAGGTGCGCATGAATTGAAGGTAACATGAGAAGTTAAGGGGTCTGGGAAGTGCCTTCACTGAGTCAGTAGCGTTGTGAGGTTGCATCACTTTGAAGCGCACTAAGCAAGAGAAGAGGAGCCGGAGCTCATAAAACAGTGCAACAGTGTTGGAGCAACAGTTTCATACAGAGCAGGAGAGCACACAAAGTCAACAGCTTCTCAAGCAACATGGCAGCACGAGTAAGCAGCTTCGAAAAGAGAACAGACCTGCCTGAGAAGGCCAACAGCAAGAAAAAAAACAGGAGCTGAAGACTACATTTAATTTGTTTTTTTTTAAAAATCACCAAAGTATCTTTGCAGGAAAACAGATAGGTGATTGGTGGGTATTCCTTCTGTCTTTCAAATGGCCAAATGGAAACATGATCATTTTTATGCACAAAAAGTAAGTGATATGGTCAGCCCGCCACTTCAAAGCATCACCAAGTTCCCTGGCCACATTTCTGTCTTGGGTCAGCTGCAGTTTTAGAGCGTGAACACCTCCTTACATGTTCTTTACCCACCTTGACATCCGGTCATGACAAACTGCTTTCAGCACAGCAAGCCCATTTTCATCTACTCATTGCCCCCATTATCAGCTTTTCTTCTTCCCTGACTTACTATCAACAATTCCTACGTTGGCCTGTCTGATCTTCTCTGAGCTCTGTCTCCACCCATCCACTGACCAGCTGCCTCCCTTATGTGAGATGATGCACGTTGAAAGAGGAAGTGAGGAATACTCAACAAATAACTAAATGAGGAAGCTCAGAGTAACAGAGGGCTCGTAGGGTGCACGTTCACAGGTCCTAGAAGGTGGCAAAAAAAGTTAAAGCTGCTATATGATTCTTGCCTTTAACAGTGTCAGCATAGATAATAAGAGTAAGGATGTCAGGTCAGAATTGTTCAAGTTAGGCCACAGCTGGAGTACTGCATGCTACTCTGGTCAACACATATAGGAAGGATGTGATTGCACTGGGTGGGGGGGGGGGCAAAGGCAATTCACCTCGGTGTTGCATGCGATGGAGTATTTCAGTTATGAAGAGAGACTGAATAAGCTTGGGTTGTTTCTATCAAGCAGAGGCGGTTGAGGGGGGACCTGATAGAGGTACATATGATCATGAGGGGCATGGACAAGTTGCTGTTGCCCTTGGTTGAAGGGTCAAAAAGGGGGCATAATTTTTTAATTGAAAGTGAGTGAGAGAGTAGTTGCAAAGGTAAACCTCAATCTTTAAAGAATACTTGGATGAGCACTTGAAGTATCATTTAACATACAAAGTCATGGGACTAGTGCAGGAAAATGGGACTAATGTCGGTAATAAGTCAAGATTAGAGTGGTGCTTGGAAAAGCACAGCAGGTCAGGCAGCATCCGAGGGCCGGAGAATCAATGTTTCGGGCAAAAGCCTTTCAGCAGGAATGAGGCAGGGAACCTCCGGGGTGGAGAGATAAATGGGAGGGAGTGTGGGGCTTGGGAGACGGTAGCTAACAGTACAATAGGTGAATTGGGGGGGGGGGGGGGAGGTGAAGGTGATTGGTCGGAGAGGAGGGGGGAGGGAGGGGGAGGGAGGGGGGGGAGGGAGGGAGGGGGTGGGTGAGGGAGGGCGGGCGGGCGCGCGGGGAGGCAGGGAGGGCGGGCGCGCGGGGAGGGAAGGCGGGCGGGAGGGCGCACGGGAGGGCGCGCGGGGAGGGAGGGAGGGCGGGCGGGCGCGGGGGAGAGGCGGGGAGGGAGGGCGGGCGGGCGCGGGGGAGAGGCGGGGAGGGAGGGCGGGCGGGCGCGGGGGAGAGGCGGGGAGGGAGGGCGGGCAGGCGCGGGGGAGAGGCGGGGAGGGAGGGCGGGCGGGCGCGGGGGAGAGGCGGGGGGAGGGAGGGCGGGGCGGGGGAGAGGCGGGGAGGGAGGGCGGGGCGGGGGAGAGGCGGGGAGGGAGGGCGGGGCGGGCGAGAGGCGGGGAGGGAGGGCGGGGAGGGAGAGGCGGGGCGGGCGCGGGGAGGGAGAGGCGGGGAGGGAGAGGCGGGGAGGGAGAGGCGGGGAGGGAGAGGCGGGGAGGGAGAGGCGGGGAGGGAGAGGCGGGGAGGGAGAGGCGGGGAGGGAGAGGCGGGGAGGGAGAGGCGGGGAGGGAGAGGCGGGGAGGGAGAGGCGGGGAGGGAGAGGCGGGGAGGGAGAGGCGGGGAGGGAGAGGCGGGGCGGGCGCGGGGGAGAGGCGGGGAGGGAGGGCGGGGCGGGCGCGGGGGAGAGGCGGGGAGGGAGGGCGGGGCGGGCGCGGGGGAGAGGCGGGGAGGGAGGGCGGGGCGGGCGCGGGGGAGAGGCGGGGAGGGAGGGCGGGGCGGGCGCGGGGGAGAGGCGGGGAGGGAGGGCGGGGCGGGCGCGGGGGAGAGGCGGGGAGGGAGGGCGGGGCGGGCGCGGGGGAGAGGCGGGGAGGGAGGGCGGGGCGGGCGCGGGGGAGAGGCGGGGAGGGAGGGCGGGGCGGGCGCGGGGGAGAGGCGGGGAGGGAGGGCGGGGCGGGCGCGGGGGAGAGGCGGGGAGGGAGGGCAGGGCGGGCGCGGGGGAGAGGCGGGGAGGGAGGGCGGGCGCGGGGGAGAGGCGGGGAGGGAGGGCGGGGCGGGCGCGGGGGAGAGGCGGGGGGGGAGAGGCGGGGAGGGAGAGCGGGGCGGGCGCGGGGGAGAGGCGGGGAGGGAGGGCGGGGCGGGCGCGGGGGAGAGGCGGGGAGGGAGGGCGGGGCGGGCGCGGGGGAGAGGCGGGGAGGGAGGGCGGGGCGGGCGCGGGGGAGAGGCGGGGAGGGAGGGCGGGGCGGGCGCGGGGGAGAGGCGGGGAGGGAGGGCGGGGCGGGCGCGGGGGAGAGGCGGGGAGGGAGGGCGGGCGCGGGGGAGAGGCGGGGAGGGAGGGCGGGCGCGGGGGAGAGGCGGGGAGGGAGGGCGGGGCGGGCGCGGGGGAGAGGCGGGGAGGGAGGGCGGGGCGGGCGCGGGGGAGGGCGGGCGGGGCGGGCGCGGGGGAGAGGCGGGGAGGGCGGGCGGGGCGGGCGCGGGGGAGAGGCGGGGAGGGAGGGCGGGGCGGGCGCGGGGGAGAGGCGGGGCGGGGCGGGCGCGGGGGAGAGGCGGGGCGGGCGCGGGGGAGAGGCGGGGAGGGAGGGCGGGGCGGGCGCGGGGGAGAGGCGGGGAGGGAGGGCGGGGCGGGCGCGGGGGAGAGGCGGGGAGGGAGGGCGGGGCGGGCGCGGGGGAGAGGCGGGGAGGGAGGGCGGGGCGGGCGCGGGGGAGAGGCGGGGAGGGAGGGCAGGGCGCGCGGGGGAGAGGCGGGGAGGGCGGGGCGCGCGGGGGAGAGGCGGGGAGGGAGGGCGGGGCGCGCGGGGGAGAGGCGGGGAGGGAGGGCGGGGCGCGCGGGGGAGAGGCGGGGGGAGAGGCGGGGAGGGAGGGCGGGGCGCGCGGGGGAGAGGCGGGGAGGGAGGCGGGGAGGGAGGCGGGGAGGGAGGGCGGGGCGCGCGGGGGAGAGGCGGGGAGGGAGGGCGGGGCGCGCGGGGGAGGGCGGGGCGCGCGGGGGCGCGCGGGGGAAGAGCACGAGCGCGAGAGAGAGCGCAAGCTTTAGCCATAATTATTAACTTATAGTTTTAGCCATAACTGTTAACTTATCCTGGGACAGTGTTTTCTAGAGGAATAAGATGGTGTTATTTTCTGGGTCTGTAGATTTTGAAGGAGCAAAAATGGCCTTGAATAGAGTGATATGCGCTCCTTGTCAGATGTGGGAGTTTAAAGAGAGTTTTAGGGTTACTGCAGATTATATCTGCAATAAATGCTGTTGGTTGCGAATCTTATCAGATCGAATGAATCGGTTGGAGAGACAGTTAGAGGCAATGAGGAATTTGCAACAGCAACAGTATGTGATGGATCGCAGTTACAGGAAGGGGGAAAAGTCGCAGATACAGTCACATTGATGGGCTAACTCCAGGAAAGGTAGAGAGGTAGGCACCTCGTGCAGGAGTCTTCTGTGGCTATCCCCACTTCAAACAAGTATCCTGTTTTGGAAAATGGAGAGGGTGATGGATTCCCAGAGGAATGTAGCAAGTTTTTGGTGTCGAGATTGGCTCTAATGCAACGAGAGGTTCGTCAGGTTCTAAGAGATCAAATTGTGTTAGGGGACTTTCTAGTCCAAGGAATAGACAGACGTTTCTGTGGCCAGCAGCAAAAAATCAGAATGATGTGTTGCTTCCCTGTTGCCAGGATCAAAAATGTCTCAGAGAGGGTGCAGAATGTTCTCAAGAGGGAGAGGGGCCAGCAAGAGGTCATTGTACACATTGGAACCAACGACATTGGAAGGGAAAAGGTAGACTGTGAAGTGAGATTACAGAGTAAGGCAGGAATTTAAAAAGGAGGTCCTTGAGAGTAGTAATATCTGGATTACTCCCGGTGCTACGAGTTAGTGAGGAATAGGAGAATAGAGCAGATGAATGCATGGCTGAGGAGCTGGTGTATGGGAGAAAGATTCACATTTTTGGATCATTGGAATCTCTCTTGGGGTAGAAGTGACCTGTACAAGGACAGATTGCACCTAAATTGGAAGGGGACTAATATACTGACAGGGAGATTTGCTAGAGCTACAAAGGAGGATTTAAACTACGAAGGTGGGGGGTGGGGGGGGTGGGACCCAGGGAGATAGTGAGGAAAGAGATCAGTCTGAGACTGGTACAGTTGAGAACAGGAACAAATCAAACAAACAAACAAAGTCAGGGCAGGCAGGGACAAGGTAGGACAACTAAATTAAAACTGCATTTATTTCAATGCAAGATGCCGAACAGGGAAGGCAGACAAACTCAGGGTATGGTTAGGAACATGGGACTGGGATATCATAGCAATTACAGAAACATGGCTCGGGGTGGGCAGTACTGGCAGCTTAATGTTCCAGAATACAAATGCTCCGGAAGCATAGAGAGGGAGGCAAAAGAGGAGGGGGTGTGGCATTTTTGATAAGGGATAGCATTACAGCTGTACTGAGGGAGGATATTCTCAGGAATACATCCAGGGAAGTTATTTGGGTGGAACTGAGAAATAAGAAAGGGATGATCACCTTATTGGGATTGTATTATAGACCCCTCAATAGTCAGAGGGAAATTGAGAAACAAACTTGTAAGGAGATCTCAGCTATCTGTAAGAGCAATAGGGTGGTTATGGTAGGGGATTTTAACTTTCCAAACACTATGGGACTGCCATAGTGTTAAGGGTGGAGATGGACAGGAATTTTATTAATTGAGTTCAAGAAAATTTTCTGACTCCGTCAGTGGATGTACCCACTAGAGAAGGTGCAAAACTTGACCTACTCTTGGGAAATACAGCAGGACAGGTAACTGAGGTGTCAGTGGGGGAACACTTTGGGGCCAACGACCATAATTCCATTAGTTTTAAAATAATGGAAAAGGATAGACCAGATCTAAAAGTTGAAGTTCTAAATTGGAGAAAGGCCAATTTTGACAGTATTAGGCAACAGCTTTCAAAAGCTGATTGGGGGCAGATGTTTTACAGGTAAAGGGGCGGCTGGAAAATGGGAAGCCTTCAGAAATGAGATAACGAGAATCCAGAGAAAGTATATTCCTGTCAGGGTGAAAGGAAAGGCTGGTAGTTGTAGGGAATGCAGGACGACTAAAGAAATTGAGAGTTTGGTTGAGAAAAAGAAGGAAGCGTATGTAAGGTATAGGCAGGATAGATCGAGTGAATCCTCAGAAGAATATAAAGGCACTACAGTATCCTTAAGAGGGAAATCAGGAGGGCAAAAAGGGGACATGAGATGGCTTTGGCAAATTGGATTCTCCTTAATTCTAAGGGTTTTTACAAATACATTAAGGACAAAAGGGTAACTAGGGAGAGAATAGGGCCCCTCAAAGATCAGCAAGACAGCCTTTGCGGGGAGCTGCAGAAAATGGGGGAAAATACTAAATGAGTATTTTGCATCAGTATTTACTGTGGAAAAGGATATGGGAGATATAAAAATGTAGGGAAATAGATGGTGACATCTTGAAAAATGTCCAAATTACAGAGGATGAAGTGCTGGATGTCTTGAAACGCATAAAAGGTGGATAAATCCCTAGGACCTGATCAGATGTACCCTAGAACTTTGTGGGAAGCTAGAGCAGCAATTGCTGGGCCTCTTGCTGAGATATCTGTATCATCGATAATCACAGGTGAGGTGCCAAAAGACTGGAGGTTGGCTAACATGGTGCCACAGATTAAGAAAGGTGGTAAGGACAAGCCAGGGAACTAAAGACCAGTAAGCATGACATCAGTGGTGGGCAAGTTGTTGGAGGGAATGCTGAGGGACAGGATGTACATGTATTTGGAAAGGCAAGGACTGATTAAGGATAGTCAACATGGCTTTGTGCGTGGGGAAATCATGTCTCACAAACTTGATTGAGTTTTTTGAAGAAGTAACAAAGAGGATTGATGAGGGCAGAGCGGTAGATGTGATCTATATGGACTTCAGTAAGGCATTCGGCAAGGTTCCCCATGGGAGACTGATTAGCAAGGTTAGATCTCACGGAATACAAGGAGAACTAGCCATGTGGATACAGAACTGGCTCAAAAAAGTAGAAGACAGAGGGTGGTGGTGGAGGGTTGTTTTTCAGACTGGAGGCCTGTGACCAGTGGAGTGCCACAAGGATCGGTGCTGGGTCCGCTACTTTTTGTCATTTACATAAATGACTTGGATGCGAGCACAAGAGGTAGTTAGTAAGTTTGCAGATGACACCAAAAGTGGAGGTGTAGTGGACAGCGAAGAGGGTTACCTCAGATTACAACAGGATCTTGACCAGATGGATCAATGGGCTGAGAAGTGGCAGATTCAGATAAATGAGAGGTGCTGCATTTTGGGAAAGCAAATTTTAGGAGGACTAATACACTTAATGGTAAAGGTCCTAGGGAGTGTTGCTGAACAAAGAGAACTTGGAGTGCAAGTTCATAGCTCCTTGAAAGTGGAGTCACAGGTAGATAGGATAGTGAAGAATGCAATAGACAATAGGTGCAGGAGTAGGCCATTCAGCCCTTCGAGCCTGCACCGCCATTCAATATGATCATGGCTGATCATTCCTAATCAGTATCCTGTTCCTGCCGTATCTCCATAACCCTTAATTCCACTATCTTTGAGAGCTCTATCCAACTCTTTCTTAAATGAATCCAGAGACTGGGCCTCCACTGCCCTCTGGGGCAGAGCATTCCACACAGCCACCACTCTCTGGGTGAAGAAGTTTCTCCTCATCTCTGTTCTAAATGGTCTACCCCGTATTTTTAAGCTATATGCTTAAAAATGCGTTTGGTATGCTTTCCTTTATTGGTCAGAGTATTGAGTACAGGAGTTGGGAGGTCATGTTGCAGCTGTACAGGACATTGGTTAGGCCACTGTTGGAATATTGCGTGCAATTCTGGTCTCCTTCCTATCAGAAAGATGTCGTGAATCTTGAAAGGTTCAGAAAAGATTTACAAGGATGTTGCCAGGGTTGGAGGATTTGAGCTATAGAGAGAGGTTGAAGAAGCTGGGGCTGTTTTCCTTGGAGCGTCGGGGGCGGAGGGGTGACCTTATAGAGGTTTACGAAATTATTGAAGGGCATGGATAGGATAAATAGACGAAATCTTTTCCCTGGGGTTGAGGAGTCCGAAACTAGAGGGCATAGGTTTAGGGCGAGAGGGGAAATACATAAAAGAGACCTAAGGGGCAAGGTTTTCCAGACAAAGGGTGGTACATGTATGGAATGAGCTGCCAGAGGAATTGGTGGAGGCTGGTACAATTGCAACATTTACAAGGCATTTGGATGGGTATATGAATTGGAGGGATATGGACTGGGTGCTGACAGATGTGACTAGGGTTTGGATATCTGGTCAGCATGGAAGGGTTGGACCGAAGGGTCTGTTTCCATGCTGTACATCTCTTATGACTATTATACTCCAACCCACGTGAAATAAGGGCCAACATTCCATTAGTCTTCCTTATTATCCATTGAATCTCAAAGCTAGGACATGGATGCATTCACGTGTCCGCGAATTGGTGTTGTAGCTTTCTGTAGTTTTCTCTCCATTTAAATTATACTATTCTTTTGTTCTCCCTTCGGAAATGAACAACCTCATACTTTTCCCCAATTATTCATCATTTGACAACTTTGCGTGATTAGACGCTAGATTTCCAACTCTACTCAGGCAGATTCAAATTCTATTCAATTCTTTTAGGTATCTCCTAGCTGCACTCATCTCTACCACCTCCCTCCCCATTTCACTTAAGTCATTTACAAACCTGAACAGTTAACCTTACCCTCTTCTCCTGTGGAGGCTGGTTTACCTGACTATTCCGAGCATTTGTTGCTTTCATCTCAGATTTGCACCATTTTGCCTTTTGCTACCTTGAAAGACTTTTTTAAAACTATAGAATCCCTACAATGTGGAAACAGGCCTTTCAGCCCAACAAGTCCACAATGATCCTATGAATGAGAGAAAAAAATTCATCAACTTACATCATTAGTTTCTGATCATCTGCTACTGAACCAAACAGTGACTCATGCAGCAAGTGCCATGACACATCTTCTACTACTGCTGTATGACCAGTAAAGATAGTCTTTGCATCAACTATTTTTCCTTCTTTAGGTACAGCACTAATATCCCATAAGCAGATAGTCTGGGGGAGAACAAAAACAGTTACAGATCAGGTTTATAATGCGAGGTTAACTTATATTTGGGTCGGTATCGATTTCTACTCACCTGACATGCGAACTTATTTCATCAGTAACTTTACATCAACATTTTATTTGCTTGCAGCACATTAACCTAAAAAACTAGCCAAAAAGTAAACTAACTTACATAAGCAGGAATTTCATTCAGAAATGCATACACCTCTAAAATATAGAAATATCTGAAATACCTTGTTTGAATTGCAGTCTGCTCTTTATTTAAAAAAATATATATTTATTCAGAATAAGTGTGCATGCAATTTTGATGTTTTACTTTTCCAAAACAAAACAAAAATACCACTTTCAATAAAGACTACATTTATAGCTAAATAAAATAGTGGAGTCCAAAATCCAACCAACTAAAACATGACTGTTGAAATGCATATCTACTAACCAGTATTCAGATTGGCTTTTTATAATAAAAAATACATTGCTTTTAGAAAAAATATAAAATGGCCATCCTTTAAGTAGGTAACAATACTGACCTTCGCACTCAAGATACATTTTGCTTTCTATAATCCACAATACAAAAGTGACAAGACAATGCTCACATGATCATCTGAAGCACTAAGTAAATGGCCACTTAGATTCGGATTCCACGAGAGCCCATAGCCTTCTTTCTGGTGCCCACGTAACCGAAGATCTGGACTGCACTCACCAGAGGGATCTGTGTAGTTGTCGTAAAGTAATCATTTTTCCACTTTATGCCAAAATAAATAAATCATGCAATATTTTACAAAACATACCACACTTCGTGGATAAGTCAACAGGCTGACAATTAACAGGCTTGTTGAAATCTTCACCACAATTAATTTTAAATAGTTTAAGATGTTAACAGGGAGTAGAGCAAAGTTGAATTTTTAATTAGTTTCAATTATTGTCATTATTTGGAAACATTCAAGGTTTAAGCTGGGGTGATTACTTCTGTATTACATCCAAATCCAGTATATCCAAAAAGAACGGGTACACAATGAGCACAGTCCGCAGGTTTCTCAGCAACAAACCCAAACAAGCAACCAAAATGTGTCCAGAAACCCGAGCTGCTCTCCCCGATATCAAAGACATCTTGGAAATGACTGCCAGACTACTCAGACCCCTTGGCATCATGGTAGCCCACAAACCCACCAACACACTAAAACAGCACCTAATGAACTTGAAAGATCCTATACAGACAACAAGCAAAACTAATGTCATTTACAAATTACCATGCAAGAACTGTAACAAAGACTAGACTGGACAAACAGGCAGAAAACTAGCCACCAGGATACATGAACATCAACTAGCTAGTAAACGACATGACCCTCTCTCATTAGTATCCTTACATACAGACGAGGAAGGACACCACTTCGATTGGGACAACACATCCATTCTCGGACAAGCCAAACAGAGACACGCACGAGAATTCCTAGAAGCATGGCATTCCAAACAGAACTCTCTCAACAAACACATTGACTTGGACCCTATCTACCACCCCACGGCACTGTGGCTCAGTGGTTAGCACTGCTCACAGCACCAGGGTCCCAGGTTAGTTTCCAGCCTTGGGTGACTGTCTGTGTGGAGTTTGCACATTCTCCCCATAACTGCGTGGGTTTCCTCCGGGTGGTCCGGTTTCCTCCCACAGTCCAAAGATGTGCACGTCAGGTGAATTGGCCATACTAAATTGCCCATAGTGTTAGGTGCATTAGGCAGAGGGAAATGAGTCTGGGTGAGTGCATTAGTCAGAGGGAAATGGGCCTGGGTGGGTTACTCTTCAGAGGTTCGGTGTGGACTGGTTGGGCCGAAGAGCCTGTTTCCACACTGTCGGGAATCTAATCACCCCCTGAGAAAAAGAACAGTAAATGACATCACCACAGGAAATGACGTCACCAACCCAAAGAAACCCAAACATATAAATAGAAAGCAGGAATTATCAATAGTGCTTCGCCCTGAGGCCCACTGAAGATGTTACCTAGTAGGGTGACAAAACTTCTGGAAATGAAGCTTCCAGCTCAGCGAGCAAACCTACATCCAGAACCTCAACCTGAGCTACAAACCTTCTCAAAACTCACTAAGAGCTGAACTGGTCAGAATTTATTTTAAGATAGGTAGACGAGTCTATCATATCCAAACATCATATTTTCTAATCCTTGACCCATAGCCTTGTAATATGTATGTTGTCAAGTGTTCATTCAAATAGTTCTTAAACGTCTGAGGGTTTCCACCTCTACCACCCTTTTAGGCTGGGAAATTCAAATACTCACAACCCACAAGGTGTTAAAAAAATTCCTCAATTCTCCTCTTGGCATCCTGCTCCTTACAACTGTGCCATCTGGTTATTCACCCATCTACCAAGTGAAAAGGATTCGATCTCCTCTGCATATGCCCCTCAGAACTTTGTACACCTCAATCAGATTCTTCCCCCTCAGCCTTCTCCAAGGAAAACCACAGTCTAGTCTCTTCATAGATGAATCGTTCCAACTTAGGCAGCATCCTGGTGAAACTTCTCCGTGCCACTGTCCAGCACAATTACATTCTTCCTTAGTGTAGCAACCAGACATGCGCACAATACTCCAGTTGTGGCCTAAATAATGTTATACACAGTTACATCATAACCTCCTTGGTTAATGTATTAAATGCTTTGACTAATAAGATCATGAACTTGGCCCTAAGTTGAACGTAAAAGTGTTGAGGCTGTAAAGTGCCAAATTATAAATATGGGCTGCTGTTCTTGAGTTGGGTTATGTCGGAACATTATAGATGACTGCAGACAGAAATGTAATCATGAGAGCAAGGTGTTGCATTTAAAAAAAACATCAAGGTGAGCCCGGAGTGAACAGATTGCAGCAAGGCCAAAAGGGAAGCAGTTAGTGTGGATGGCGGGGGCGCAGAGAAATCGAGATAGCTAATGCCTCACAAAGAATTCTCAATGAAAAGATCAAAATGGGCTAAGGGGCCAGAAGACTTTGTAACAGCTGCAAGGGCAAATGCAAACAAGATTTCAGCACACCAGTGGAAGAGACAATGAATCACAGGTGGAAAAGCCATTCAAGTAAACATTGTGAAATTAAAATGGGAGCTGTTCTGCAAAAACAAAATGTGAATTTATTTTACTTCAAAGGAAATTATTTAATTTCCTTTGCTCTGGTGCAGAGTGGAAACATTAGTGCAGAGGGGAGACAGTTTCTCCTTTTTCTGTATCCATCTTCAGCCTCAAAGAGACCAGAAGTTGAAAAGCTAAAAGGAGAGTTTTTAAAACATTCAAGAGTGGACCAGGAGACAGCACAAGACAAGAGGTGACCTTGGCAGAACAGACCAGATGAGTATCTCTAGCATGTCCAGTCTTTTCAAGCAAAAACAGAGTTTAAAACTTTAGATTACAAGATTATGACAAATCTTAGATCAAGATAGACAAAAAAACTATGCAGATGATTGTGGAACTATCAACCATGGAACACAGATTTAAAATTAAAGAAGAAAGAGGAGTGAAAACAGAAGAAATCTTTTTCTTTTAAATGCAGTTAGCATTAATGACCTGGTAACACTACCCATGAGAAGTGCAAGCAGTGGTGGGTGCGTGCAATGCACGGACAGTGGTGGTAGTAGAGTCATAGACAGAGACATTAGGGACATTTAAGCAACTGCTGGACAGGCACATGAACAACAGTAAATTGAGAGGTGTATAGCTTAAGTTGATCTTAGATTAAGATAAATGCTCGGCACAACATCGTGGGTCTGTACTGTGCTGTACTATAAACAATGATTTGAAAAGAAACTGGAGAGACACTTGAAATAAACGAACTAGCAGAGTTATGGGAATGGAGCAGAATGGAGAGACCCAGAATTATCTTTGGGGTGCAAGCCATGGATGAGTGGCTAAATGACCTTCTTCTATGCCTTAAATGACTGTCTAGAAAATACTGTGTATAGTCAATAATTTTTTTTTTTTTTTTTTAAGATTGCACTTTATTTCGCAAAAGTGTTCTGAGTCAATGATTTTATATTTTAAGATTATTCATTTGGCTCTTTACAAGGAATAGGATACAGGACAGTCAGGACTGTCAAGGGTTACCACACCAGTTCAGCTTGTAAAAATTTGGAGAACCCCATCAATCAAGAAGCAACTTCTGCTTCATGGATGAAATGATATTATTCTAGAGATTAAGGTAATTGATGCTCTTCTACAGGGATGGTCCTGGCAAAACAAAGTTTCCAAAATTTAAACAGAAAGACAAGAAAATCAGGTTGATTAATAATACCATGTCCTAAACTCCCAATTCAACCTGCTTACCTGGTTTGGAAGGATGTTTCGTATAATCAAAGACCAACACATCACTGGAGGGAGTCTTAGTAGCAATAATGCAAGGATTCTGAGGCATGTAACGAGCACGATTTACTTCCCCTTCGTGATTTATTTTTATTTCAATCTCTATCTTTCCACTAACAGAACCAAATCCACCAAATTCTGTAATAGAAGCAACAAGCACAAATATGTTTCATGGTTCACTAAACAACCCAGTGGCAATCTAATAAACTAAGCTGTCAGTAAATCAAAGGCAAATGTCACCTTATATTTATTTTCAACTTTAAATATCTTAACTCAATTAATGAGGAGTCATGGAGTCAGTAATGTACAGCATGGAAACAGACCTTTTGGTTCAATGCACTTACACAAAAACAATTTTTACAAATCATACTACCTCTTCAGGGATTTCAACAATATCTGTATGCTAAGACTATAAACGTTTCAAAAGTACCTTTAAACAGAGAGGCATGGGCAAGGGTCTGATGGGTTCAAGTTAGCAGAGCAATGCTGTTTGCAAGTTGTTCCTCATTATCACCCAAACGTCCTAAAAGAACATAGCAGATGCCTCTACAATATTGAGTAATCCTAGTCTCACAATGTTTTCTACGAATACCAGCTGAAATGCATACACTAACTCAATTTTCCCACATAATTGTGCATCTGCGATGTTCTCACCAAGTCAGTAAGTTTCCAAATCCTGCTTAAATTATTTTACATCTTCCTTACAACTAACATTCCTACATAGCCTTGTATAATTTGCAACTTTCGAATTATTACATATGGTCCCTACATCCAAATCAGTCAATATGTATTATGTTCTGCTGTTCAGATCCTAGTCCTGGTCATCATACAGCCATGTTTCTGTAATAGCAATTAGACCACACCCATTTAACTTCATTTGTACTTTTAGATTATCTACTACTTGCAAATGCTGTCCCCCTTTAGGTAGACTGCCTTTAAGCCCAGGTTTGTTTTTCCTGCCTTCTATTCTCCCAAACAAATTTTCTACCATCAGTTACCAAATTTACTTCCTTCCAATAGCAGCACTGGCAAATCTCCCTGCTAGAATCAGTCGCAGGCATGTCAAGTTGAAACGCATCCAGCTTGTACAGCTCCCACCTGCCCTAGCACTGGTCCCAATGCCTCAAATCTGATGGCCAGCCAAGTGTTCAATCAATGTTCCTGATTTTATTGCCCACTAGCACATGGCACTGGGAGTAATCCTGACATTGTAGATCTGGTTGTTCTGCTTTTTAATTTCTTTCCTACATCCTTCAAGATCTGCTTTCAGGACTTAAGTGTCTTCCTACTCTTGTCACATATTCCTGTACATGAACCCCAGCACCCTTTATAGCCCTTCTTCAGACTCGTGCCTCCATGCACAACATGCTGTTTCATTACCCTCCACATGAATCACCCAACTTCCATCACAGCCTCAGACTCAATCCAAGATGAAATAAAGTTCAAAGTGTCTGTTGCAGATAATATTTAGAATATTATAAAAGCATTAAGAACTCGTTCGCTAGACAAAAAGAATTCCATTCACATTTTTAACGCCTCATAAAAACAAGCATTTGTATTCATAGAACCACTTCAAAGACTTTATTCACACTTAGACCTGCCACAGTGAATTGACAGGTCTCTTGTGATAAAGATAGGTTGTAAAATTATGCAACACAAATAATAACCTCAAGTTTGTCAACACACAGTGACTCAACAAACATGGCAGTATTTTTAAAAATTAAATGTCATGGAATGCGACAGCTCCAATGAGACTGTTCACTTTCTAATTACTTTATCTATTCAGTCTCCAAAGTGTCTTATGCCAAAAAAGGTACCACCCGTCAAAAAACATTTGGCAACTACAGGACTTCTAGAGAAAGGTTTAAAATAACGTTTTCGACACCACAGTAAGAAAAACTGGATGCTTTAAGTCAGCTGCACTTTAACATATGCTCACCTCAGTGAACCATAAATTTAAAGCCACTAACTGCCATGCTATTTTGCTCAACTATCTATATAGGACACAACTCCATACGCATAAAAGGGGTTTAAAAAAAAAACCTCTTACCTCCTTTCTCACTATCGTAATGTGAAGCATCAAACTGCGCATCATCATTTGGCAGTTGAACACTGGCTATGACCAAATGGTTTTGCTCATCAGATGTGTGGGTTCCCAGCACCAGCCTGTGAACACTGTAGTCCTTTCCCTCAGGTCTGCAGATTAAATATGGTGTTACTAAATTATTCAGTCATACGTTTTTGCCTGCAAAAACAATATTAATAGGACATTGCAAACAGTTGCAACTTGATGCAAATCTTATTCAGCGTTCAGAACAGAACTTCCTGAAAACATCAAAAATTGACTGCAGTCAATTTAAGAGCTGACGCTGGAAAACAGGTCTGGTTCAAGGACAGAAAGTCTTTCTTTAAAGATGAAATGCTTCCTGGAAAACGTGATGTTACGCAAAACCATTTATGCGAAAATGCTTGAAGCTCAAAAACATTCTTCAAAGGTATCCTGCTCCCCGCTTTACTAGACACCCAGCTCTCAATCACAACCTGGGAACATCCAGGCATATACTGATGTTAATATGAAACAGCAATATTGCAGTAAGAATGCAGGGCTCTACTTGGTCAGTAATGTTAATATGAAATAAAGCTGCATGAGACAATATCAAGCAAGGATTTTCCAGTGTGATAGCACTTTGAATCATCTGTGACAGGCAAAGCAAAACAGTTTCCATACCAAATTTTGCTCTTTCTAGGTGAGATGTGGGTATTATCACTGTTCCCAACTAGTCAACCTCAGGAAAAGAGATCATAAATCCAAAAGACAAAATTTTAAGCGCGTAATTGCAATATTGCAAAGGCTGGAAATATGGCCTTAGTACGCAGATCAACAATATTGTACATGTTATTTAACTGGACTTCAGGAAGACCTTTCATATTGCTGCACATTATAGGCTGCTGAACAGGCAAATGAATTAAATTTCCACTACCAAATTAACTATAGGTCCAGACAGATTTTTGATTTATAGCGTAGTCAAACATTATGGAAAACAGGCAAGAAAATGAAAATGGAGCCAGGATCACATGAGAATTGACCTTATTGCATAGCAAAGCATGTTCAAGAAGTCATATGGCCTACTCCTGCTATTTCTATTGTACCTATTCTATTAAGAGAAAGCAAAACAGAATATCAAGATGCATAGCAAAGAATACTCCATAAATTCAGAGATAATAACAAAACTGTATTCAATCCTAAAGAAACATGTGGAATTCTTCATGTAGTTTACATTGCCCTATGTCTGATGGGAAAGAATTATTGGAAAGGACACAGAAGGACTATGCAAATTATTTAGATTGCATAACTGAAGGACACAACAGATGGAAAATTTAAGCAGTCTGTGTTTTGACCTCAAAATAAAGATTACAAAAGGAATTCATAGAAGTGTTTAATCTGATGGATTTGGAATAACTGGGTTGAAGCTAAATTTTGTATTTGACAAAAAGTTAAGTACAATTGGTCACATTTACAAAGTCAAGACAAAGAAAATAGAAAAATCAGAGGAATGTATTCTCACAGGTGGCAGAACAAACAGCATCAATGTGTTTCAACGAGGAAACCAGATAAGTTAATAATAAATGGAATGGAGACACAAAAACACAAAGAATACCCTAGATAGGCGACCGAGATAGGGTAAAACTCTTGTACTTCAAGCTATTTAAAAGTCAGAAGTTACAAGAACACGAGGTACCTTCGAGGACATAGCCTTTTAGCCCTAAGTGAAATCTAAATGCAAACGCAGCATAGACATCTTCATTTACCAAATAATACTGACATTCACATCAATTATCCTTCAAACGTTCATACCTAGAAACGTCAGGCAACCACTGTGCAGTCAGGCTTGGCCATTCCAGAGCATGCGTCATAACCAGGTCATACAAAAAGGGAGTATTTTTCTTCCAGATCTTGTATTCTTCATTAATGACACGTTCTTCCACGGCATCATCAAAGGCTGCTGCAAATGCACAACTTGTCATTAACAGCATACAGAAGTGCATCGATTCAAGTTATTCCTACTGCACCACTGGGCAAACATTTATTTCCTACCAGCTGCTAGCATTTTTCTTTTGAAGCAGTCACCAAAGTTTCTACGCAGTACTACTGTGCATACCTATTATTACAAAATGCAAGCTAACAATAAACCTCCAGTCATCATTAAACTACGTTTGTTCAAAAAGGCTCATTGATCAAATAATTTAGAATGCAACTTCGATAGAACTTAAGATACAAATCTTGATCTGCATTTTACCTTGGGCAAGGCAACAGGGGAAAGACTAAAGAGAAGATGCGGTCACCAAAGGAAAAAACTTGGAGCAAATGGATATGCAACGGCATGTCATGGCTAACAATTGAATGCTTTGCAAAGGTAACTGATATGGTAGATAAAAAACCTGTGTGAACTTTCAGAAGGTAGTCAATAAGGTTTCACTTAGAAGATTTAAAAATTAAGCACTTGGACATGGAGAGGACCTATTGAAAGGAATATGAAATTGCTAAAGTACATGTAAAATAGGCAAAGTCAAAAAGTGTTGCACTGGAAAAGCAGAGCATGTCAGACAGCATCCGAGGAGCAGGAGAACCGACATTTCGGATATAAGCCCTTCATCAGAACGTTCCTGATGAAGGGTTTATGCCAGAAATGTCGATTCTCCTGCGCCTCGGATACTGCCTGACCTGCTGTGCTTTTCCAGTGCCACACTTTTTGACCCTGATCTCTAGCATCCACAGGCCTCACTTTCTCCTAGTGAAGTAGGCATAGCAGATATTTATTCCAATTGGCAGAACTGACTAATGGTGACTCCAGTGGAACTGTATTGGAGACTCAGCATTTCTACCAATTGAATATTTCAAAACAGATAAGAACTCCTGAGGTCACTGCACAAAGTCAGTGACAAAGATAACATCAGTCTACAAAACAACAAAAAACAAACTGGGAGCAGAAAGGTTTCAACAAATTTCCACTGTTCTTCTGAGCACCACAAGATCAGGTTTCCTGAGAGATCTAACTGGGTTACAGTCGAATTGTTTATTTAACAATACGGTCATTACAACGCAGGACTCCCTTCACATACTACCACAACACAGTGTCAGCATGTCAGCCAAAATTATGTAGTATGTAACTGAACCCACAAACTTGTTAAAATATTGACATGCTTTTACATTTGTTTATTTACAACACCATGGCCAGTTATAAGCTGTTCTCAAAACCTCAAATATTTCTGATAATATTAGTGAAAGATGCCTTTCAGAACCAACTGCACTGTCATAAGATAGGCGAGTATGAAGAAAGATGATATGGGTGAATACTGACTTAAAGACTGAACGTAAACTTTTAACCAGGCTTTTCATGACAGATGTAAGCAAGGGCATTTGGTAACAGCATGCCAAGGCACAATGTAGTTTTGGCACAGGAAAGGGAACAATAAGAAAAAAAACATTTCATGCATAGTTTTTGCAAGGAATGAATGACTAGGTAGTCTCAACAATCAAAGCACTTCTCTAGCAGGAAGCAGAGTATAAAGAAAATGATATGCAGGGGCCATAATCTTTATGCTACCTCCAAGACCCAGGAAAGTGATCAGGCTTAGAGAAACCATCTACACAAATTCTCATTAAAATCCATTTACTTCATTAATCTCACACTGATACAGTACTACATGCCTGTAACCCACAGAATTTCTGCACAGAGCATATCTATAAACTATCATCCTCGCCCTTATTCATGTATCACTTACTACAAGTTAAATTGGAAAGGGCCATGTGACAAACTTACAAAACACTTAATTTTAAGGGGAGATGTATAACAGTACAATTTACACACTGAAAAGCATTAAAGTACATTTGTTGAACAGTTGTCACGTTTAACATTAGAACAAATAATCAATGGCATGAGGTGAATTACAGATGTGTATTTGGGCTTTGGTTGAATTGGGGATTAATGTGAGAACTTTGTGTTACAGCCACTAGTGAATACCCAAGGCCAAAATTTAATGGTGTTTCCCATGCACGTCTCTAATTCATCTCCTGACCATCCGTTATTTTGTATAATATATACAAGGTACTTTTTTTTCCTCGTTTCCATTCATGACAAATGGCTGGCGTCGTGTCGAGATGAGTGGACTGCACAGGTGAGGCGGCCGTCAGTAATGAAGAACAGTGGGTGTGTGACGTCACAGGTGTAACATCATAATGGGCATCTGATGCTAGAGGTGCAAAATTAAAGAAAAATAATCTGAACAGTCTGAAAATAGTACATGCAGTTTACAGGGAGACAAATTTACATAAAATGCAGGACAGAGTACCTTGCATACATTATATATTTACATTGTAATTAATTCTTTTCTCATATCCCCTTAAAATATAGTGTTGCTAAGGCCCAATGTATAGAGCTGGAGCACAAGAATTTGACTGTCACTCAAGAGCACAATCCGTGCTCAGACATTTTAATTTTAGACATGACAGTGGAGACAGTACCTAGGTAAGGAGTTTTTTTTAAAATGCTAAATCATTTGGGATGATGAAACAAGAAAACTGGCTGACAAGTGTTCCTTTCTACATTTATCAAGTGCACCTACTGATAGTTTGAACAGAGGGATACTGGCAGCAACATCCCACTCTCCTAACTGAGAAGGAAAACACAGATTTGCAGAAGGGGACTAGTTTATTTCTAAACATACAAGTCATTCTGTAATCATTTTGTACAAACGACTTTGTATAATCACTTTTGTAATAAAGCACAATACAAATTCAAAATAAAAAAAAGTGAGCAAGACGGCTACTTGCAGTTAAACTTCAGAACTACTTTAAATACAACAGGAAAAACATTCAAATACTATTCTAGCAAATGGGCTAAACAGTTTTAAATTCATTTATGAAATTCTGAACTGTACATTGATTAAATAGGCTGGTGGCACGAAACAGTGGATCATTGACATATTGGGCACGGTAGGCAGAAGGCAAATCTGTGCCAATTTCCAAACGTCAACGAGGGCAAATCTTCCAAAAGTGAAATTCATATCAAAGACAAAATCTGTTGCATTGCTGATAGAAGTCGTCGTTCCCAAGGGGTCGCTATTGTACAAATAAGATTTTCACACACGAGCTTTAAAAATTAGAAATGTGTCATCGCCAATGCAGTCAACAAGCGAACAGGAGGCGCTTTCATAGTCCACAATCAACTGGAACAAGGAATTCACCCTCCGCTCACTTCATCATCTTTCCATCTCCAGAAACCGCGCTCTGATCGCAGCGACATTCCGCTGGAAGCCTCGGGCCGCACACCGGGACAGGGCGGAAAGGAGCCGGAGCCGAGCCGAGCCGGGCCTGAGCCACCAGCTCCAGCGCCCACAACCAGCTCCTTCACAAACAGCGGCGCGAATCCCTGCGGCCCAGAAAAACGCCGACTGAGGGAGGTACGGCAGCGCGAGGCCCAAGGCAGCGGGAAGCCCTGGGCCCGAGACCCTCGGGAGGGCCCGGGCCCACAATCACGATTCCGCAACATGTCGCGGCCGCTAATGTGGACAGGGCTGAATCAAGATGGAGGCTGGTGTTGCGCGAGGCCGCCCAGCCAAGCTGTCGATTACCTTCTTTGTCGGTCATGCCTGCAGCTCACCGGGAAATGGGGAGGGAGGGAGGGAGGGGGTGGGGGGGGGGGTCAGGGAACCTGACGGTCTCAGTCCAGGAGCTCGGCTTCTTCCTCCACCACTACCGCCGCCTTTGTGCATAGCCCTGCGCCTGCGCCGCCACTACCGTTTGCGCGCCAAACCACTGAGCCGGTAGCCCCAGCACAGCTATCCAATCACAAGGCGCTGATGAGCTGCCAATCAGGATGGTTACCTAGACAACGGCGCGCCAGGTGTCGGTGTTTCCTACCCATTGGACAGTTGTAATGTGATGGCCGGCAGGGGACCCCGCCCCCAGATGCTGGCGGCATGAGGAGACCACAGTTTAGATCAGTGTGGTGCTGGAAGAGCACAGAAGGTCAGGCACCATCCGAGGAGCAGGAAGCCTCCAGGGTGGAGAGAAAATTTATCTCTCCACGCTGGAGGCTTCCTGCCTCTATTCCTGATGAAGGGCTTTTGCCCGAAACGTCAATTTTCCTGCTCCTCGGATGCTGCCTGACCTGCTGTGCTTTTCCAGCACCACTCTGATCTAAACTCTGGTTTCCAGCATCTGCAGTCCTCACTTTTGCCTGCATGAGGAGACCATTCAGCCCCTTTGAAATTTGGTCCCTTATTCCCAATTTCTCCACCGCCTCTACTCCCAGGAGGACCAGTTCCACCACAGAACACACCAGATGGCCCCCTTCTTTAAAGACCGCAATTTCCCCTCCCACATGGTTGATGATACCCTCCAGCGCATCTCAACCACTGCCCTCTGTCTTCAAACCTCACCCCTCCAACCGCAACAAGGACAGAACCCCCCTGGTCCACACCTTCCACCCCACCAACCTCTGTATACATCGCATTTCCCTCTACCATTTCCGCCTCCTACAAATGGACCCCACCACCAAAGATATATTTCCTTCCTCACCCCTATCCACTTTCCATGAAGATCATTTCCTCTGTGACTGCCTTGTCCAGTCCACGCCCCTCACCATCTCACTCTCCCCTGCCAGCAACTTCCCCTGCCACCACAGAAATTGCAAAACCTGCACCCACACCTCCCACCTCACCTCTGTCCAAAGCCCCAAAGGAGCCTTCTCTATCCATCAAATTTTACCTGCACTTCCACACATCATTTACTGTATCCACTGCTCCCGATGCAGTCTCCTCTACATTAGGGAGACCGGGTGCCTACTCGCAGAGCACTTCAGAGAATATCTCCAGGACACCCGTACCAACCAACCCCACCGCCCTTTGGCCGAACACTTCAATTCGCCCTTCCATGCCACCAAGGACATGCAGGACCTGGGAATCCTCCATCACCGCTCCCTAACCACCTGATGCCTGGAGGAAGACCACCTCATCTTCTGCCTCGGGACTCACCAACCCCACGGCATCAACATGGATTTCACTAGTTTCCTGATTTCCCCATTCCCCATCTTACCCCAATTCCAACCCGGCACCACCGTCATGACCAGTCCAACTTGTCCATCTCCATTCCCGCCTATCCGCTCCACCCTCCTCTCCGACTTATCACCATTACCACACCTCCATCTACCTATTGCACTTTCAGCTACCTTCCTCCCAGCCCCAACCCCCTCCCATTTATTTCACCATCCCACGGCTCACAGCCCCATTCCTGATGAAGGGCTTTTGCCCAAAATATCGATTTTCCTGCTCTTCAAATGCTGCCTGACCTGCTGTGCTTTTCCAGCAGCACTCTAATCTTGACTCTAATCTCCAGCATCTGCAGTACCCACTTCTGCAAAGTTAAAAATCACAAATACCAGATTATAGTCCAACAGGTTTATTTGGATGATGCATCACACTGTAAACCTTTGCTTTAAACTCTGTGTTTTACAATCTTGTACCCCACAACCACCCAATGAAGGAGCAGCGCTCCTAAAGCTAGTGCTTCCGCATAAACCTAGTATATATACACCTGGACTATAACCTGGTGTTGTGTGATTTTTACCTTTAAAATAAAAAATCTATCTCTTTCTTGAACACAGTCAGTGGCTTGGCCTCCACAGAATCCCTGCAATGTAGAAGCAAGCTATTCAGTCCATCAACCCTCCAAACAGCATCCCACCCAGACACAACTCCCTATCCTACCCCTGTTTTTCCCATGGCTAATCCTATATATCCCTGGGCTACGGGAGGGAAGTAGAGCACCTGGCAGAAAACCAGGCAAACACAGGCAGAATGCACAAACTTCACACAGTCACCCAAGATTAGAATTGAACCTGGATCCCTAGTACTGTGAGGCATCAGTGCTAACACAGAGCTACCGTGCTGCCCTCTGTGGTAGATAATTCCACAGGTTTACTAACCTGAGTGAAGCACTTTTTCCTCATTTCGATCCTAAATGATGTACACCATGTCCTAAGACCCTGATTCTACATTTCCCAACCAGTAGAATAATTTTCTCTGCATCTAGTCTGACCAGTTCTGTTAGAATTTTATATGTTTTCCCTCTTATCCTTCTACTTTGTTGGATACAGGCCCAGTCAAATCTATCTTACTGCATGGGGAATCAACTGTAAGTTCATTGATTGGTAAGTAACTGCTAATTTGAATATCTATTCTAAATTGCATTCAGATTAAAAGGTAGGTAGGTAAAATATTTTACATATATAAAAAAACTAAAGACTAGTACGGGATTTTATGGAACAAGTTCTAAATTAATTGAAAAAAATAGAAAAGCAGGATCAAGCAATGTGTTGACCCTGTTGTGGTTCATAGTGACCATATCTGAATCATAGAATCCCTACAGTGTGGAAACAGACCCTTCACCTAGCAAGTCCTCATCTATCCTCTGAAGAGTAATCCACCTAGACCCATTCCCCTATCCTATATCTACCCCTAATTAATGCACCTAACCTACACATTCCTGAACACTATGGGTAATTTAGCATGGCCAATTCACCTAACCTATGCATTTTTGCATTGTGGGAGGTAACCCACGCAGACACGGGAAGAATGTGCAAACTCCACACAGCCTGAGGCTGGAATCGGACTTGTGTCCTGGTGCTGTGAGGCAGCAGTGCTAACCACTCAGCCACCGTGCCACCCAGTAAATGGTGTTTGCTTGAAAAAATCTGCCTCAATGTTAATGAGCTCAGGTCTGAGCTTTGAATACTGTCACATATCAGGGAGTGGGAGAGTTATATAGACTATGTTTCAGGACAGAGTCACACCCCTTAAATTAATTACCTTAATTTGACTAATGGTCAGGGAGGGAGACATGACCATGAGTGAAGCAGGTAGAGGAATCCACAAAGTAGTGTTGCAGGAGCCCAAGCCCTTGTCGTTGTCCAAAAGGTTCAAGATTCTTGGTCCCTTTGCAGATGAGAGGGGGACTGTAGGGAGGATGAGTAAACTGACCACAACACCATGGTCACACACCAGGAACCATTCATGTGGGGGGAGAAAACAACAAAGTTGTTTTATTCAGGGATGGTATACGTAGTTATGGGCATAGACAATGTTCTCTGTGGCGAGAGTGATGACTGCAGATGCTGGAGATTAGATTCAAGATTAGAGTGGTGCTGAAAGTGCATAGCAGGTCAGGCAGCATTCGAGGAGCAGGAAAATCGATGTTTCAGGCAGGAGCCCTTCATCACCACTCTAATCTTGACACTGCTCTCTGTGGCCAGGGTTGACAGTCCTGAAGGCTGTTTTGCCTGCCTCAAGTCAGAGTTCAGGATAACTCATTGCAAAGTAATTGGAAACAGAGAGGTAAGATCCAGTAGTCGTCATCCGTGTAGGTGCCAAAGCTTTAGGCAGAATGAGGAAAAATGTTCTATTGAGCAGCTACAGTCTAACTTATAAAGAACCAAAAAGTTAATAATCTCCAGATTGCTACCTGAGCCACCAGCTAATTGACAAGGTCAATCAGATTAAAATGTTAAATGTGTGGTTCAAAAATTGATGTGGGAGAAATGGGACATTTGAATTCATAGGACATTGGCACCCAGTGTTGCAGGAGGAGGATCTGTTCTGATGGGATATGCTCCAGCTGAATCATGTTGGGACCAATGTCTGGGTGAATCACAAAACTAGGGCTGTAGGTAGGATTTTAAATTATAACTGGGGTTTGGAAGGGTTCATTTGCATGGAAACTTTGAAAATCAAAGTTAAAGGATAAGGTGGGAATTAGTGATGAGGTAAGCGATTGATGAGGTTTATTGTTACCAGAAAATAAAAGCAAGGGACAGAACTTACGCATGTCATATTGCACCAAGGAATCATACAAGAGATGGGAAGTCTGATAATGGAAAAAACTTAAAGGCTGTGCAAACTCAGTGTTTTAAAAGAAGGGAAAGGAAGTGGTGTAGCATTGTTAGTAAAGAACAAGATCAGTGCTGTCGTGAAAATTATATCAGCACTAGAGATTATAACATAGAATTGGTCTGGGTAGAAATAAGAAATAGCAAGGGAAATAAGTCCTTTGTGGGAGTATTCTGTAGGTCTCCAAATAGTACTTCTGCAGATGGGCAATGTATAACCATGAAATACCGGGCCTTGTAAATTACCGTAATAATCATGGGTGATTTTAATACCCATATAGACTGGATTAAGCAAAATACCAAAGGTAGCCTCTCATCTCACCTCTTGAATTTGATATTGTATCACGGGGTGGGAATAATTAATCATCTCATTGGAAACGATCCTCTTGAAAACATTGGCAGATTTGGCCCCAGTGCATTGGGCAGGAAAAGTAAAAAATAGGACAGCTGCTGAGTAATGATAAATGTTTAAGGAAATATTCAATTCCTCCCATCTAAAATATATTTCAGAGAGGAAGAAAGATTGTAAAAGGTGGGGAAAAAATCCATGCCTAAGCAAGAAATGTAAGATAACATAAAGACAAAAACTAAGGTTTAACTTATTGCAGACGCCAAACAAAAAGAACAAAGGTAAATTATGAAGGAAAACAAATGCAAAATATAAAAATGGATAGCTTCTCTAAATATATACAAGGGAAGAAAATAGCGAAAGTGAATTTTATTTTCAATTCAATATAGGACAGAAACCCTGCGGCCCACAAAGCCTGCACTGATTTTCCAATCCTTATTTAGACCCACTGCACACTACCAATGCGCAGTTTCTGTCCGCTTCCTGTTCATGTGTCTATCAATATATGCCTTAAACATTGCTAATATACCTGCTTTTAATATTTCCACTGTCAGTGTGTTCCAGTCACCCAACATTCCCTGGGTGAAAAAATTTTTCCCGCACGTTTCCCTTCAACCTTCTCCCTCTCATCTTGAACCTGTGCTCTCTTGTAGTTTACCTTTCCATCTCGGGAAAAAGCCCCAACTATCAAACCTATCTAAACCTCTCATAACTTTGTAGACTTCTATTAGTTTGCCCCTCAGCCTCCGTCTTTCCAGTGAAAACAATCCGAATTTATCCAAGCTCTCCTCACAACTAAAACCCTCCAGATCAGGCAACATCCTGGTAAACCTTCTCTGCACCCTCTCCAAAGCATCCATATCTTTCTGCTAGTGTGGCAACCAGAATTTGGGAGAAGCTCAAGCCGTGAAGTTATTGAACTCGATATTGAGTCCAGAAGGCTGCAGAGTTCCCAAGTAGAAAATGAAGTGCTGTTCTTCCAGCTTGTGCTGAGCTTCTCTGGAGCACTGTAACAAACCAGGGACTGAGATGTTGGCCAGGGAACAAGATGGTGTTTGGAAGTGTCCTTACACCAATCCCACACACCAAATCTTGTTATAGTATAGTGTGCTATTACACACAACCCATTGTTAGCTGCTAACAGTCCCCATTAATAGCTATTTACCCTCCAAGCCTGATCATTATCCACTCCTTTGTCTGTCCAACTGTCCTTCTCGCTCTTTGGGCTCTATCTCCACCCATTGTTTACTCCCAACCCCATCCTCCTCATTGTTAGTTTCTATTTAAACACCATTTTCCTCACTACCATTAGTTCTGAGGAAGGGTCACTGAACCTGAAACATTAACTCTGATTTCTCGCCACAGATGCTGCCAGACCTGCTGAGCTTTTCCAGCATTTTTTTTGTAATCATTTAAATTGTACTTTTCTGTTTTTCACACAGAAATGCATAATTTCACATTTGGACGTATTGTACTGAATCTGTCATGTGTTTGCCCCACAAATCCAACTTGTCTAAATTACCTTGAAGCATCCTTACATCCTCCTCACAACTCTCAATCCTGCCCAGTTTAATGTCATCAGCAAACTTGAAAGTGTTGCATTTGGTTATCTTATTTTGGTCATTTATATCTATCATGAATAACTAGAATCCAAGCATCTTTGTGTCATACAGAGTCACTACCTACTGCTTGGAAAAAGACCCATTTCTTTCCAGGCAATTTCCGGTCTGTCAACTAATTCTCAAACCATGTCAATATATTACCATATCTGATTTGTTTTACCTTTGTCCACAAACCACTTATGAGAAACCATATCATAAGCCTTCTGAAAACCCAAATATATGTTTGTCCTTTATCTATTCAACTGGTTAGATTCTCAAAATAACTCCAGTAGATTTGTTAAGGATGATTTGCCTTTCAAAATCCTATGCTTGCATGGGTCAACCCATTAATACTTTCCAAACATTCTGTTATTGTGTCTTTTATAAAGGACTCTAGCATTTTCTCCACTACAGGTGTTAGGCTAACTGGTTTGTAATCATCTTTTTTTTCCATCCCATAAGACCCATAAGACATAGGAGCAGAAATTAGACCATTCAGCCCATCGAGTCTGCACCACTATTCAATCATAGCTAATAAGTTTCTTAACCCCATTCTTCCATTTTTTTCCCTGAAACCTTTGATCCCCTTGATCCTCAAGAACCTATCTATCTCAGTCTTAAATATATTCAATGACCTGGCCTCTGTCGCCTTCTGTGGCAATGAATTCCAGAGATTCCCCACTTTCTGGCTGAAGACGTTTTTCCTTATCTCCGTTCTAAAAGGTCTTCCCTTTACTCTAAGGCTATTCCCTTGGGTCCTAGTCTTTCCTACCAATGGAAATATCTTCCCACCATCTACTCTGTCCAGGCCATCCAGTATTCTGTATGTTTTGATTAAATACCCCTAATCCTTCTAAACTACATTGAGTATAAATCCAGACCTCGAACATTGCTCATATGTTAATCTTTTCATTTCTAGACCATTCTCATGAAGCTCCTCTGAACCACTCCAGGGCCACTAACCCCTGTCCAGGCCATTCAGTATTCTGTATGTTTCAATTAGATTCCCCCCCCCTCATCCTTCTAAGCTCCATCGAGTATAAACCCAGAGTCCTCAAATGTTCCTCATACATTAAGCTTTTCATTTCTGGCACCATTCTCGTGAACCTCCTCTGAACACAATCCAGGGCCTATACATTCTTCCTGAGATATGGGGCCCAAAACAGCTCAGTATTACTATCAAAATGTTTCATGATCTAGATGAAGGAACTGAGAACATTCTGGCTAAGTTTGCACATTATACAAAGATAGTTGGAGGGGCAAGTAGCATTGAGGAAGCAGGGAGGCTGCAGAAGGGTTTGGACAGTTTAGGAGAGTGGGTAAAGAAGTGGCAAATGGAGTACAATGTGGGAAAGTGTGAGGTCATGCACTTTGGTAGGAAGAATAGAGGCAGGAATATTTTCTAAATGTGGAGAGAGTTCAGAAGTCTGAAGTGCAAAGAGACTTGGGAGTTCTGATCCAGAGGTAAACGTGCAGGTTGAGTCAGTAGTTAGGAAGGCAAATGCAATGATGGCATTTATTTTGAGGACTTGAATAGAAAAGCAGAGATGTACTTTTAAGGCTCATTAAGGCTCTGGTCAGACCACATTTGGAGTATTGTGTGCAGTTTTGGGCCCCATATCTCAGGAAGAATGTACAGGCCCTGGATTGTGTTCAGAGGAGGTTCACGAGAACGGTGCCCAAAATGAAAAGCTTAACGTATGAGGAACATTTGAGGACTCTGGGTTTATACTCGATGGAACTTAAAAGGATGAGGGGGGATCTAATTGAAACATACAGAATACTGAATGGCCTGGACAGAGTAGATGTTGGGAAGATGTTTCCATTGATAGGAGCGACTAGGACCCGAGGGCATAGCCTTAGAATAAAGGGAAGACCTTTTAGAACAGAGATAAGGAGAAACCTCTTCAGCCAGAGAGTGGTGAATCTCTGGAATTCAGTGCCACAGAAGGCTGTGGAGGCCAGGTCATTGAGTATATTTAAGACTGAGATAGATAGGTTCTTGAGTATCAAGGGGATCAAGGGTTATGGGGAGAAAGCGGGAGAATGGGGTTGAGAAAAATATCAGCTATGATCGAATCATGGAGCAGACCTGATGGGCTGAATGGCCTAATTTCTGCTCCTATGTCTTATGGTTTTATAGATAAAGGACAAAACATCTGCAATTCGACTTCCCAGCTTGGCAAATATACCCACAACTGCTGCAACGGGCACCCGAGCTATAAGTCTTCACACAAACCTTAAACTTCATAATTATGGAGGTTAGAGTCACACAGGCGGTAGTTATTGAGGCATGTTACATGATCTCATTAAACAACACAGAGCAGACTGGTTGAGCTGAATGGCCTACTTCTACCAAATGGTTTTACTATAACGCACATGGATAACTAAAGAAGCCTGGTTAATGGTAACAGTCAGCTTACTTTTAGAGGACACGTGCATTTTAATCACTGCATCACATCTATATTACAATAAAATACCCAATTGTGATACTTGAAAGTGTGAAAACACTTTCCATTTCATAATTCTCCAGTCGCCTTATAAGGTGTTACATTTTCTTCAGGAACTCTCAAAAGTGGTATGTTATCAATGGATTTCCATAAGTGTATACCCCCACTAAAGTGTGCATGGGAGGCAATCTGATGGTGAATGGAACCACCCTGGGGTGGGATGCATTTTGGAGACTAAGTATTCCCAAGAAACAAGAAGGTCAAAAGAATATGGTGTGGGATTGCGGACTGTAAATAAAAGATTTTCTCTATATCAAAACTGTCTGGCCTTTCACACACTGACTTGGATCTCCCCAAAACAAGTCTCATCCCTTGCTATCCTTACTTAAGGAGCTATATACTTGCATCAGTGAGGTTAATTCGTGGTAACATTTACAAGGCCAAGCAAAGTAGCAGAATATTTTAATCAGGATTAAGTACTTCAAGCTATTTAAATGATTTGAATAGATCTACATGAATATATGACCTACATGGTGGCTCAGTGGTTAGCACTGCTACCTCACAGTGCCAGGGTCCCAGAATCGATTCCAGCTTTGGGCAACTGTCTGAGTGGAGTTTGCACATTCTCCCTGTGTCTGCATGGGCTTTCTTCCACAATCCAAAGATGTGCAGGCCAGGTGAATTGGCCATGCTAAATTGCCTGCAGTGTTAGGCTCATTAGTCAGGGATAAATATAGGGGAGGGGAGTGGGTCTGGGTGGGTTAGTCTTCAGAGGGGCAGTGTGGACTTGTTGGGCTGAAGGGCCTGTTTCTATACAGTAGGGAATCTAATCTAATATGAGTTTTTATTTTAAAACAATGAACACTCTAATAGATGTTTCAAACTTTTATTTATTGCATCTCAACATGGTTCCAGAGATCTGCCCATGATGGATACTTCATGAGTTGGCATGGAAGGTGTAATGGAAATGGGTGGTGGTTAGATCGAGTTTGCACTAATTTGGCACAGATTATGGATGCAGGTATGAGCATGGGTTGGCACAAGTCACTAGGATGACTTGGGGATGGGTGGAAGGTTCTTGCGCTGGCATGGAGAGTTTGAGGGGCATCAAGCCTGACATGCATCTCAGTCACCTGATGTTCTGCCTCCCAAGGCAGAAGCTGCAAGTCAGATAATATCCTGAGTTTAGTACCTTACCTGGAAGCAAAAGTTCAGTCCATAGTTCCTAGTCGGACTTATTATTTTATTATACCAGAGTCAAATAAACATTATGTTCCACCACGAAGACTGAATCCTTATTTAAAAATCACTGCCCTTGAACCTATCTTAAACAGAGATGTGAATATAACAAGAAGAAAGATTTAGAACAACAGAAATATGCTGTAGGTTTGTCCGGAGTGAATAAGCTAATCTTTATTTACCTGTAATGTATAAAATACATTTTTAAACAGACTGATATAGTTTAACAATGTTGATTCAGTTGTTTAACTGAAATAATCACAATTTGTACGAATTTAAAAGAAACCTTAAATTCTTTAATTGAAAAGATCATTTTAAGCTTTCACCTACCATGTGCTGTTTAAGAAAAAGATATAAATATTTGGTCTAAATATCTGATAGTGAGGACTGCAGATGCTGGAGAGTCAGAGTTGATAAAGCGTGGGGCTGGAAAAAGCACAGCAGGTCAGGCAGCATCTGAGGAGCAAGACAGTCAATGTTTCAGGCAGGATCCTTCATCTGGACTGGTCTAAATATGTATTCCACTGATAGTGACCAGTCAGTTGCATAAAATATAGAACATTACAGAGCAGTACAGGACCTCTGCCCGATGTTGGGAGATTGAGTTTAAGAGCCGTGAGATCTTGTTGCAGCTCTATAAAACTTTAGTTAGACCGCACTTGGAATACTGTGTCCAGTTATGGTCGCCCTATTATAGGAAAGATGTGGATGCTTTGGAGAGGGTTCAGAGGAGGTTTACCAGGATGCTGCCTGGAATGGAGGGCTTATCTTACGAAGAGAGGTTGACTGAGCTCGGACATTTTTCATTGGAAATAAGAAGGAAGAGAGAGGGGACCTAATTGAGGTGTACAAGATAATGAGAGGTATAGATAGAGTTGATAGCCAGAGACTATTTCCCAGGGCAGAAATGACTAACATGAGGGGTCATAGTTTTAAGCTGTTTGGCGGAAAGTATAGAGGGGATGTCAGAGGCGGGTTCTTTACGCAGAGAGTTGTGAGAGCATGGAATGCGTTGCCAGCAGCAGTTGTGGAAGCGAGGTCATTGGGAATATTTGAGAGACTGCTGGACATGCATATGGTCACAGAAATTTGAGGGTCCATACATTAGGTTTACCTTACATGAGGATCAATGGTCGGCACAACATCATGGGCTGAAGAGTCTGTTCTGTGCTGTACTTTTCTATGTTCTATGTTGCGCCAACCTAGGAAACCAATCTGAAAGCCATCTAACCTACACTATTCCATTTTTGTCCATATGTCTATCCAATGACCACTTAAATGCCCTTAAAGTTGGTGAGTGTAATATTATTGCAGGCAGTCCGTTCCATGCCCCTACTATTTTCTGGAGTAAAGAAACTACCTCTGACATCTGTCCTATAACTCAATTTAAAGCTATGCCTCCTCATGCTAGCCAACACCATCCGAGGAAAAAGGCTCTCACTGTCCACCCTATCTAACCCTCTGATTATCTTGTATGTCTCAATTAAGCCACCTCTTAACCTTCTTCTCTCTAACGAAAACAGCCTCAAGTCCCTCAGCCTTTCCTCATAAGACCTTCTCTCCATATGAGGAGAAAGTGAGGACTGCAGATGCTGGAGATCAGCAAACCCTGAACAAGGACTTATGCCCGAAATGTCGATTCTCCTGCTCCTTGGATGCTGCCTGACCTGCTGCGCTTTTCCAGCAACACATTTTTCAGCTCTTCTCTCCATTTGAGGCAACATCCTAGTAAATCTCCTCTGCATCCTTTCCAAAGCTTCCACATCCTTCCTATAATGCGGTGACCAGAACTGTACGCAATACCCCAAGTGCAGCCACACCAGAGTTTTGCACAGCTGCAGCATGAACTCATGGTTCTGAAATTCAGTCCCTCTACTAATAAAAGCTAAAACATCATATGCCTCCTTAACAACCCTATCAACCTGGGTTGATCTATGTACATGGACACGGAGAACTCTCTGCTCTCTCCTACTCCTTTCAAAGTGAATCACCTCACGCTTTTCCACATTAAACTCCATATGCCACCTCTCAGCCCAGCTCTGCAGCCTATGTTCCCCATAACCGACAACATCCTTCGGCACTATCCACAACTCTACTCAGCTTAGTATCATCTGCAAATTTACTAACTCATCCTTCTATGCCCTCATCCAGGTAGTTTATAAAAATGACAAGCAGCAGTGGCCCCAAAACAGATCCTTGCGGTACACCACTAATAACTGAACTCCAGAATGAACATTTCCCATCAACCACCACTCTCTATCTTCTTTCAGCTAGCTAATTTCTGATCCAAACCGCTAAATCATCCTCAATCCCATGCCTCCATAATTTGTACAATAGCCTACCATGGGGAACCTTGTCAAATGCCTTGCTGAAATCCATATATACCACATCAACCATTTTACCCTCATCCACATGTTTGGTCAGCTTCTCAAAGAAGTCAATAAGGTTTGTGAGGCATTCCTACCCTTCACAATACTGTGTTAACTATCCCGATTCAACTTATTCCTTTCTAGATGATTAAAAATCCTATCTCTTATAACCTTTTCCAAAACTTTACCCACAACAGAAGGCTCACTGGTCTATAATTACCAGGATTGTTTCTACTTCCCTTCTTGAACAAGGGGACATTTGCTATCCTCCAGTCTTCTGGCACTATTCCTGCAAACAGTAATGATGTAAAGAGCAAAGCCAAAGGCTGGACAATCACTAAAGTAAACATAACCAAATGGTGGTCACTACCACCAAAGTGCTCACCTACCTCCAAATCTAACACCTGGCCAGGTTCATTAGCTAGTACCAAATCCAATGTGGTCTTGCCCCTTGTTGGCCTGTTACCCCCAAACTCCGGATTCCTCAACCGTTCCAGAAACTTCCATCGGCCTCCGAAACCAGTCCGGCGCCATTACACACGCGGCCGCTACAGCGCCCGCGGCAATAGCCGCAGACGCCGCCGACGATGACGTCACTTCCGCCCCCACCGACCTCGCAACCTTCATGATCGCGGCCCAAACAACCGCCTCCGGAATCGCCGCACAGACAACCTGCTCTGCGATCGTCATGAAGACAATCACCAACAGATTGGCGACCTCCGCGGCTACGGGGAAGAACTCTGTCTGCGTGGTCGCCGCAGCTACTTCCGCCCCCAGTGACATCAGCAATCTACGTTTGGACCACATCGCCGCATGTGTCTCCGCCCCCCCGCCGCGTTCCGTCACCACGCCTAACCCCGCCCCCCCGCCGCGTTCCGCCACCACGCCTAACTCCGCCCCCCGGCCGAGTTCCGTCACCGCGCCTAACCCCGCCCCCAAGCCGCGTTCTGCCACCACGCCTAACTCCGCCCCCCGGCCGAGTTCCGTCACCGCGCCTAACCCCGCCCCCACGCCGCGTTCCGTCACCGCGCCTAACTCCGCCCCCCCGGCCGAGTTCCGTCACCGCGACTAACCCCGCCCCCCCGCCGGTCTCTATCACCATGTCCAACTCCGCCCCCAAGCCGACCTCTGTCCCCGCCCCCAGGCCTAACCCCGCCCCCACATCCAGCTCCAGCCCCACACCAGGTCCTAGCTCCCAGCCCTGCCGTGTGTTCACCATCCCTCCAGACTTGCCCCTCTCTGAGGATGAAAGATCAGTCCTCAGGAGGGGTCTCACCTTCGTTCCCACACGTTCTCGGGTCAATGAATTCAATACACGGAGTGACACCGAACAATTCTTCCGCCGCCTTCGCCTCCGTGCCTTCTTCTTCAATCAAGACTCTCGCCCACCCTCTGACGACCCCTTCTCCCACCTCCAACACACCCCGTCCACCTGGACACCCCGTGCTGGCCTCCTACCTGCCCTCGACCTCTTCATAGCAAACTGCCGCCGCGATATTAACCGCTACCTGAACTCCCACACTCCCCCCACCCACTCCAACCTCTCACCCTCGGAACGCGCAGCCCTCCACTCCCTCCGTTCCAACCCCAACCTCACCATCAAACCAGCTGACAAGGGAGGCGCAGTAGTAGTTTGGCGCACTGACCTTTACACCGCTGAGGCCAAACGCCAGCTCGCAGATACCTCCTCCTACCGTCCCCTTGACCATGACCCCACCCCCCACCACCAAACCATCATCTCCCAGACCGTCCATAACCTCATCACCTCAGGGGACCTCCCATCCACCGCCTCCAACCTCATAGTCCCACAACCCCGAACCGCCCGTTTCTACCTCCTGCCCAAAATCCACAAACCTGACTGCCCCGGACGACCCATCGTCTCAGCCTGCTCCTGCCCAACCGAACTCATCTCGGCATACCTCGACACGGTCCTGTCCCCATTAGTCCAAGAACTCCCCACCTACGTTCGTGACACCACCCACGCCCTCCACCTCCTCCAGGATTTCCGCTTCCCCGGTCCCCAACGCCTCATCTTCACCATGGACATCCAGTCCCTGTACACCTCCATCCCCCATCACGAAGGACTCAAAGCACTCCGCTTCTTCCTTTCCCGCCGTACCACCCAGTACCCTTCCACCGACACCCTCCTTCGACTGACCGAACTGGTCCTCACCCTGAACAACTTTTCTTTCCAATCCTCCCACTTTCTCCAAACAAAAGGAGTAGCCATGGGCACCCGCATGGGCCCCAGCTATGCCTGCCTCTTCGTAGGGTATGTGGAACAATCCATCTTCCGCAACTACACTGGCCCCACCCCCCATCTTTTTCTTCGCTACATTGATGACTGTATCGGCGCTACCTCGTGCTCCCACGAGGAGGTTGAACAGTTCATCCACTACACCAACACCTTCCACCCCGACCTCAAATTCACCTGGACAGTCTCGGACTCCTCCCTCCCCTTCCTAGACCTTTCTGTTTCTATCTCAGGCGACCGAATCAACACGGACATCTACTACAAACCTACCGACTCCCACAGCTACCTGGACTACACCTCCTCCCATCCTGCCCCCTGTAAAAACGCCATCCCATTCTCCCAATTCCTTCGTCTCCGCCGCATCTGCTCCCAGGAGGACCAGTTCAAAATACGTACAACACAGATGGCCTCCTTCTTCAAGGACCGCAATTTCCCCCCCGACGTGGTCGACGGTGCCCTCCACCGCATCTCCTCCACTTCCCGCTCCTCCGCCCTTGAGCCCCGCCCCTCCAACCGCCACCAGGACAGAACCCCACTGGTCCTCACCTACCACCCCACCAATCTCCATGTACAGCGCATCATCCGCCGTCACTTCCGCCACCTCCAAACAGACCCCAGTACCAAGGATATATTTCCCTCCCCTCCCCTATCAGCTTTCCGTAGAGACCACTCCCTCCGCGACTCCCTTGTCAGATCCACACCCCCCACCGACCCAACCACCACTCCCGGCACCTTCCCTTGCAACCGCAGGAGGTGCAACACTTGCGCCCACACCTCCCCCCTCACTTCTCTCCAAGGCCCCAAGGGAAACTTCCATATCCGCCACAGATTCACCTGCACCTCCACCCACATCATCTACTGCATCCGCTGCAGCCGGTGTGGCCTCCTCTATATTGGGGAGACAGGCCGCCTACTTGCGGAGCGATTCAGAGAGCACCTCTGGGCCACCCGGACGAACCAACCCAACCAACCTGTGGCACAGCATTTCAACTCCCCCTCCCACTCCACCGAGGATATGCAGGTCATTGGACTCATCCACCGCCAAACCACAACAACCCGACGGTCGGAGGAGGAGCGTCTTATCTTCCGACTGGGAACCCTCCAACCGCAGGGGATGAACTTGGACTTCACCAGTTTCTTCATCCCCCCTCCCCCCACCCTGTCTCAGCCGGATCCTTCCAGCCCGGCACCGCCTTCCTGACCTGCAGTCTTCTTCTTGACCTCTCCGCCTCCACCCTACTCCGACCTATCACCCTCACCTTGACCTCTTTCCACCTATCACATTTCCAACTCCCCTCCTCCAAGTCCCTCCTCCCTACCTTTTATCTTCTCCTGCTGAACACTCTCTGCTCATTCCTGAAGAAGGGCCTGTGCCCGAAACGTCGAATCTCCTGTTCCCTGGATGCTGCCTGACCTGCTGTGCTGTTCCAGCAATAAAGTTTCAACTGTATGCATACTGTGTCAGGAAAGCCTCCTGCACACATTGAACAAAAACTGATCCATCTAAAGTAAAGAAGTATTCGCAGTCAATATTTGGAAAGTTAAAACGCCCATAACAACTACCCTGTTACTCTCACTTCTATCCAGAATCATCTTTGCAATCCTTTTCTCTACGTCTCTGGAACTATTCAGACGCCTATAGAAAACTCCCAACAGGGTGATCTCTCCTTTCCTGTTTCTAACCTCAGCCCATACTACCTCAGTAGACAAGTCCTCAACTGTCCTTTCTGCCACTGTAATACTGCTCTTGATTAACAATACCACCACCACCACCCCCAGCCTTTTACCATCTTCTCTGTTCTCACTGAAACATCTAAATCTCAGAACCTACAATAACCATTCCTGTCCCTGCTCTATCCATGTCTCAGAAATGGCCACAACATTGAAATCCCAGGTACCAATCCATGCTGCAAGTTCACCCAACTTATTCCAGATGCTACCGGCATTAAAGTAGACACACTTCAAACGAATTTCTTGCAATGACAGCTAAAACTGCGAACTGCACTTCCTGAACTAAAAAATGTGTCCTTGTACAAACAGCACAAATGATATTAAAAGTAAACCCTCGGTACCAGGGAAAATAATAATTGCATTTTTAAAACTGATGTTCATAAAATTGTTTTTCCTGTGCCAATCAAACAATACATTTGTACCCCAGCCACAGAAACAAACTAAGTTCCCAGATGTTTCTACAAATGTATCCAGTGTGCAACTGAACTACACTGAGAAAGTAAGTTGAAAATTCTAGCCGTTGTTTATGGAGATAAACCCAATTTCACCTGGGATGGTATTGATTGGCTTCAGCACCAGTAGATTAAAATTTTGCAAAAATCATGCAATACTGCGGCCACTATTAAATTGTCCAATATTCTCGCATGTAGTCAAGTGGGAACAAGATATGACTTGAATTCGGTTGTGATTCCTTCCTTTACAATTGAATGGCATACTTCCTATTGCCTCAGGAAAGCAACCAACAAAACCAAAGACCCCTTCCAGCTTGGTTATATTCTCTTCCATTGAGCAGAAGATATAAAAGTTTGTATGCACATACAAACAGATTCAAGAACAGCTTCCTCCCCGCTGTTATCACACTTTTGAATGGACCTCAAATGTTAATTCTGATCTCTCTGCACCTTCTCTGCGGCTGTAACACTGTATTCTGCACTCTGTTCTGCTAACCTTATGCACTTTGTATGGTATGATCTGCCTGTATAGCACGCAAAACATGACTTTCCACAGTATCTAGATACATATAATAATAAATCAAATCAAAAATATGTTCAAAATGACTATCAAGGCTGACATGAGTAATGACCACTAAGGTAGTTAACCCAGTGTGCAACTGTACTGTAGTGAACAGAAAGAGATGAAAGAAGAAGGAGATAGAATTGACAATGCTCCCTATTAACAGCTAGTATAATGTCTGTTTCCCACTTTCAGTGTAAACATGACAAGTATGAGGAGTGCAATTCATTTTCGCTTCATCCAAGATTCGCACCAGTCTCATTGACCACAGTTTCTATAAAGTATGTGGTTTCGGCTCTTGGTTTTTTGGCAGTTCTTGATTTTCTGCTAAGTGTAGCTTTTGTCTGAATTTCTGCTAAGGATCATTTCTTCTTCACATATAAAAATCTAATATCCCTATTCATAGTTTAAAAGTCCCTTAAGCAAGTTCCCCAAATAGCTTAATAGGTGAATATACTGCTTTTTACAACAGTGAGCCATACAGATCATGAGATCTCTAGTTGGTTCATGATTTTTTTTTTTTTAAAAGTTCACTTGCGCAACATGGGTGTTGCTGTCTTGGCATTTGATGCCTGTCCCTAGTTGCCATTGAGAGGTGATGGTGAGTTGCCTTCTTGAACCACTGCAGTTCGCATGCTGTGGGTTGACCCACAATGCCCTTAAGGGAGGGAATTCCAGGATTCTGAACCAGCAACAGTAAAGGAATGGCAATATATTTCCAAGTCAGGACGGTGAGTGACTTGGAGGGGAACTTGCAGAAGGTGGTGTTCCAAGTATCTGCTGCCCATGTCCTTCTAGATGGAAATGGCTGTCAGTTTGGAAGGTACTGTCTAAGAATATTTGGTGAATTTCTGCAGTGCATCTTATAGAAGGTACACACTGCTGCTACTGAGCATCGGTAGTGGATAGAGTAAATGTTTGTTGAACTGTGTTGACCGAGCAGATGCAGGTCATTGAATTAAGAATGAATCATTGACCTCGGAGGCAAATTTGCTGAACTGCATAAGGCAGAGAGTAGGGATAATGAGCAGTTAGTAGAATTGAGAGAAAGTGAGGACTGTAGATGCTGGAAAGTCAGAGTTGAAAAGGGTGGTACTAGAAAAGCACAGCAGGTTAGGCAGCAACTGTGGAGCAGGAGAGTCGACGTTTTGGACATAAGCCCTTCATCAGGAATTGAGTCTTACAGGTTGATTTTGAGAGTTCAACTATTTGCTTTCTTTATTAATGATTCAGATGTTGGGCTAGAGAGCTTCATACAGGTAGTTCTCCTATAACACCGTAGTTGCGTTCCAGCAGGCCCTTTAATGTCTCTCCCCTTCCACTCCCCACAGATCTATTTGCACTTCCATTCAAGTCAACTTTTATCCACTGAAAATCAGGAAGTGCTGGAACTCAAATGAACAGCCAGCTGATTGTAACATAACAGCAAAGGCAATAGTTTGTCAATGTGCTGTAAATAATTAGTGACAAGAATCATTTGAAAAGGATACATTGAAGTACTAAGCTCTTCCAGCTGTAAGATAGTGAAAAATAATAAAGGTTAACACAATCAGATAACATATCTAGATCCACAATATAAAATGTCATTAGATACCGATACCAAATTAACAAATTAATGTGTCATGGAGAATTTTGACCACACTTCACAAAAGTTATCAATTCACTTCTAAAACAATTTTAAACAACTCAATTAATTTAATTAATTTGCTGTTATTAATACACCCACAGGGCATCTAGGATTGGCCCAGAAGTAGGGATACTACCATGGTGCCACAATAGCCCTTTCAAGAAAGTTATTCCTTGACCAAGAATCAAACCCAGATCACAGCGGTGACCATGCCAAACCCAATCCATGAGACCACCAGGAAAGCTTGAAAGAGTTATTCACTGACCAGGAAATGAATTGTGGCTTTGTTATGAATGTGCTGAATCCTAACCACTATAGGAGGAGATATATATTTCTCCAAATCTAAACTGGTCCTTTCTGCATCAGTTCTTCGTGATCTTTAAATGAATGGAATGTAGAAGTCAAAGGTTGGATTGGCATGTGTTTTAGAACAATCAGGTAAAAACAATGACTGCAGATGCTGGAAACCAGATTCTGGATTAGTGGTGCTGGAAGAGCACAGCAATTCAGGCAGCATCCGAGGACAGGCAAAATCGACGTTTCGGGCAAAAGCCCAGGGCTTTTGCCCGAAACATCGATTTTGCCTGTCCTCGGATGCTGCCTGAATTGCTGTGCTCTTCCAGCACCACTAATCCAGAATTTTAGAACAATCACTCCGCTGTAGTCCAGCTAAATAGGTAAAGCTTGGTACCTGAGTTCTTATAGTAAATTGTGAACTTAATAATAAAAAAAATCATTTAATCAATTGATTCTATGATTGTTTACAACTGATGTGTAAAGTAATCTTCAAGGCAAGGGCGTAATTGATATGTGGAGCTTGTTCAAGGAGCAACTATCGAGTGTCCTTGATAAGTATGTACCCGTCACGCAGGGAGGAAAGGGTCGTGCGAGGGAGCCGTGGTTTAATAAGGAATTGGAATCCCTTGTTAAATGGAAGAGGGCGGCCTATGTAAAGATGAGGCGTGAAGGTTCAATTGGGGCGATTGAGAGTTATAAGGTAGCCAGGAAGGACCTGAAGAGAGAGCTAAGAGCAGCAAGGAGGGGACATGAAAGGTCCTTAGTTGGTAGGATTAGGGAAAACCCTAAAGCTTTCTATAGGTATGTCAGGAATAAAAGAATGACTAGGGTAGGAATAGGTCCAGTCAAGGATAGTAGTGGGAAGTTGCGTGTGGAGGCTGAAGAGATTGGGGAGACACTGAATGAATACTGATGAAAAGTATTCAATCAGGAACAGGACATTGTCGTTGATGTGAATACTGAGTCACAATTAAGTAGAATGGATGGCTTTGAGGTATGTAGAGAAGAGGTGTTGGAAATTCTGGAAAGGGTGAAAATAGATAAGTCCCCTGGGCCTGATGGCATTTATCCTAGGATTCTCTTGGAAGCAAGGGAGGAGATTGCAGAGCCATTGGCCTTGATTTTTATGTCCTCGTTGTCTACAGGAGTAGTGCCAGAAGATTGGAGGCTAGCAAATGTGGTTCCCTTGTTCAAGAAGGGGAGTAGGGATAACCCTTGTAACTATAGGCCGGTGAGTCTCACTTCTGTTGTGGGCAAAATCTTAGAGAGAATTGTAAGGGATAGGATTTATGAACATCTGGATAGGAATAATGTGATCAAGGATAGTCAGCATGGTTTTGTGAAGGGCACGTCGTGCCTCACAAACCTTATTTAATTCTTTGAGAAGGTGACTAAGGAGGTGGACGAGGGGAAAGCGGTAGATGTGGTGTATATGGATTTTAGTAAGGCGTTTGATAAGGTTCCCCATGGTAGACTACTGCAAAAAATACGGAGGTATGGCATTGAGGGTGAGTTGGAGGTTTGGATTAGGAGTTGGCTGGCTGGAAGAAGACAGAGGGCCGTAGTTGATGGCAAAGGTTCATCTTGGAGTGCCGTCACTAGCGGTGTTCCGCAAGGATCTGTTTTGGGACCATTGCTGTTTGTCATTTTTATAAATGACCTGGAGGAGGGGTTAGAAGGTTGGGTGAGCAAGTTTGCGGATGATACGAAAGTCGGAGGAGTTGTAGACAGTGAGGAAGGATGTGGCAGGTTACAGCGAGATATAGATAAGCTGCAGAACTGGGCAGAAAGGTGGCAAATGGAGTTCAATGTAGCTAAGTGTGAGGTGATTCACTTTGGTAAGAGTAACAAAAAGATGGGGTACTGGGCTAATGGTCGAATACTTGGTAGTGTGGATGAGCAGAGGGATCTTGGTGTCCATGTACACAGATCTTTGAAAGTTGCCACCCAGGTAAATAGTGAGGTGAAGGCGGCATATGGCGTACTGGCTTTTATTGGTAGAGGAATTGAGTTCCGGGGTACTGAGGTCATGTTGCAGTTGTATAAGACTCTGGTGCGGCCACATCTGGAGTATTGTGTGCAGTTTTGGTCGCCATACTATAGGGAGGATGTGGAGGCACTGGAACGGGTGCAGAGGAGGTTTACCAGGATGTTGCCTGGTATGGTAGAATGATCGTACGAGGAAAGGCTGAGGCACTTGGGGTTGTTTTCATTGGAGAAAAGAAGGTTTAGGGGTGACTTGATAGAGGTGTACAAGATGATTAGGGGTTTAGATAGAGTCGACAGTGAGAATCTTTTTCCACGTATGGAGTCAGCTATTACAAGGGGGCATAGCTTTAAATTAAGGGGGGGTAGGTATAGGACAGATATTAGGGGTAGGTTCTTTACTCAGCGAGTCGTGAGTTCATGGAATGCCCTGCCAGTAGCAGTGGTGGACTCTCCCTCATTATGGGCATTTAAGCGGGCATTGGATAGGCATATGGAGGATAGTGGGCTAGTGTAGATTAGGTGGGCTTGGATCGGCGCAACATCGAGGGCCGAAGGGCCTGTACTGCGCTGTATTCTTCTATGTTCTATGTTCTAACAAACGAAAACAGAGCAGGAAAATAATAATAAGGTAATGTGCTTTGCTGATGTTGATTAAGTGATAAGTGTAGGTTAGAACAACAGAGATAACAGACCTGCTCATCTTCTAAACAGACAGCAGATTGCACTTCTGAAAGTGCAATACTCCATCATTCCTGCAATACAGTGTCAGCCTAAATTACTGTGTTCAAATCCTTGAACATCAAACCTTCTTTCTGATTGTACAAGTGTTACCACATGTTTCATGGCTTTTTATGCACAAGATAGATCAGTGATAAGATTCTGACTTTAGTTACAAAACTGAGATGTTCTATTTCAATGGAAAACAAAAGTGCTCATATCACATATTTTTGAAGGTTTGGTAAGTTATAAAGCCAGGGAATAAAATTGTAAATATTTTCTAGTCTACCCATTCAGAAATGTTATTACACACATTGGAGCAGGCAGGACTTGAATAAGGGCATTGTAATTCAGAGATAAGGACACTGACATGCACCATAAGCCCCAAAAATTGAAGTTGTATGTTTCTTTCTCTAGAATCTAAAACTGACTTCATGTCAATCTAATTGAACTAATATTTCTCTGACATGTTTTAATCATCTCAACGTTATGTCTAAATGTTTTCAATTTGCAAAGAACTTCACAACAAACCCTCTCATTAGACACCAATTAAAATTTTCTTAAACTCACATTTGTCAGAAGCTGTTCGAGATTCCTGTCAGATGCATTTTTTTTCTTGTCTGCAGATAGCTCTTCCACATGACTGTCAAGGCTAAAATGTAAACGAGCCATTTTTTCTTGCATCTCTCTCACATGCTCCATCTGTTCAAAAGAGCACTCTTTTCCTAAAGAAAATGTAGCATTTTCACAATTGAGAAAAAGAAATTCATTAAACTGCAGCAGCTCATACTCCTGATTAAATTTGCTTCTGAGACCAATGAACTTCAACTTTGTTAAACTTCAGTAACAACCGTTAAATGGTTAAAGTTATTTCAACTTTGACTTCCAGTTGCCATGGCAACAAATTGCTTCTGAACTGGAACACAATTTACCGAGCTCATTAGCACTAAACACGATGGTTAAAATACTTTGTGCTGCCACATTCAGAGAATACTATACGGATAAAACATATTACCCATATGTTTCAGAATATTGTTTTTTTTTTTACAAAAAGCATACATTACTTTTGAAAAAAATTGATTTGTTTTAAAATAAATTTAAGACAAAAAATAGTTCCCCAAAGCAATTGTCCATCAATTGTTAAGATCCTCACAGCCAAACAACAGTTATACAACAAATAGATTCAACACTTTTATGAAATGAGGAAAGAAACATGCTCATCGAGTTTTCTTGTCTTAATAGAATCCAGTAATCCCATATGGAGACAGGATTATCCAATCCATGATGCCTACAGGGAAACAGTTTGGCAGTACTCACTGTCACAGAGCTGTACCACATAAAAACAGACTCTTCAGTCCAACACATCTATGCCAACTAGATATCCTAAATAAATCTAATCCCATTTGCCAGCATTTGATCCATAGCCCTCTAAACCCTTCCTATTTCATATACCCATCCAGATGCCTTTTAAATGTTCTAATTGTACCACCCTCCATCACTTCCTCTGGCAGCTCATTACGTATACGCACCACCCTCTGCATGAAAAGGTTGCCCCTTAGGTCCCTTTTAAAGTTTTCACCTCTCACCCTAAACTTATGCCCTCTGGTTTTGGACTCCCCCACCCTGGGAGAAAGACCTTGTCTATTTACCCTATCCGTATCCCTTATGATTTTATCAACCTCTATAAGGTCATTCCTCCAGCCTCCGATGCTCCAGGTAAAATAGCCTCAGTCTGTTCAGCCTCTTCCTCTAGCTCAGATCCTCCAATCCTGGCAACATCCTTTCAAGTTTTACAAAATCCTTCCAATAGCAGGGAGGACAGAATTGCACACAATATTCCAAAAGTGGCCAAATCAATGTACAGCTGCAACTCCTATACTCAATGCTCTGACCAATAAAGGCAAGCATACCAAATGCCTTCTTCACTATCCTATCAACCTGCGACTCCACTTTCAAGTAACTCTGAACCCGCACTCCAAGATCACTTTGTTCAGCAAACTCTCCAGAACTTTACCATTAAGTGTATAAGTCCTACCCTGATTTGCCTTTCCAAAATGCAGCACTTTACATTTATCTAAATTAAACTCTATCTGCCACTCCTCAGTCCATTGGTCCATCTGATCCAAGTCTAGATTAGAAATGGTGCTGGAAAAGCAGAGCAGATCAGGCAGCATCCAAGGAGCAGGAAAAGCAACGTTTCGGGCAAAAGCCCATGAAGAGCTTTTGCCCAAAACGTCGATTTTCCTGCTCCCCGGATGCTGCCTGACCTGCTGTGCTTTTCTAGCACCACTCTAATCTCGACTCTGATTTCCAGCATCTGCAGTACTCACAGTACCCATCAGGTCCAAGGACAATTTTGAATAGCAGTCTCTTGGATAAGGCACACGAAGCTCTGGTGCCTGGGAAAACCTGTATCAAGTCTTTACTGATTTCAAGAGAGGAGGCACAGAAAACTTAGAAAAACTGTGACAGAAAGAAAAGGTGTCAATAATTTGCAGTTACACAAGGTTTTAATGTAGAAAATGTTTCAGGGTACATGGAAGAGAAAACATAAAAGGATGAGTTGTCAAACACAGTGGGAAAATGAAGAGAGGTGACCAAAAAGCTCAATTAAAAAATGTTATTAATTCTGTTTTAAAAGTTTCAGGGGGATAGAATGTTTCAGGAGAGAATCACAGAGTCAAGCTGAGCAATTCACCATCAATCTTGTACAGGGAAAAAATACATATATCAGGCAGGAGCACATCAGACCAAAATTGACTGGGAGACACAGGGAGCAAGACCTTAGAAAAAAATCGGAATCAGTAGGAATAGAAGGAGGAGGTTACTTGGCCAATCAAGTCTGCTCAAACAATAGGGAACGAAATAACGAAACCAGGATTGAAAATTGAAGGTATTGGAGGAAAGCAAGTTAATAAGTGTGCAAGTACACATGATTAGTGATCAAATTTACATTTTATAGAAGGTGGGGGGGGGGGGGGGATAGAGAGGAAGACAGTAAACAAGATGTTAAAGAAACCCTGAGTCTAAAACTAGCAAAAGTATGAACAACGTATGAGCAGCGGCAAAGATAAGGAAAAGAGACAGACATTGTTATCGAGGCTATGGTAGTACTAAGTGCAAATAATAATCGAGAGGATCTGGGTTAAAACTGGAATGAAAAATTGGGGCACGTATCTATTTACTTTAAAAATGTCCAGACAGCCCAATGATTAGTTAGCATCTCATGCTCCTTCAACAATGTGACAGACCTGCAGAAAATATTGCCAAGTTGGGAAACATAGGCTTCATGTTCATGAAAGAAAGTGCTGTTCACAATGTCAGTGCAGTACTGGTGAAAAATCATTGCAGACTTCCTAATGCAAGTTAAGCCACAATATTTCAGTTGCCAGGTTTCAAGATATTCACAATGTTACTTTCACCATCCGCATATGTATTTTAATAATCATGTGAATTGACTACATTACTTATTACATTTGGATGTCACATTTCCTTCATTCAAAGAACTCACCAAATGCCTGTAACTTCCCAGAGTGGAAATCATTCAGCAAATTCAACAAGCCACACTCCATCTCTCTCACATCAGAAACATCCGTCAGGAATGAATGTTGAATTGGAGCTGGTTTTGTCATCTTTCCAGTTTGCTGCGGTGGTTTCACTTTATCTTTATTTGTTCGGCTCAAATGGAAATTTAAAAAAATTAATTGTAAATTTTAAAAGATCATTTTACTCATAATATCAACTATTTCATGCTCATGAAATGATATTGGCTTTTTAAAAAAAATTCTTAGAATGTTTCAGTGTAGTTGTTTGTGACAGGCTGAGTAGGCAAAAGAATGTCAGATGCAGTGTGTTGTGGATAAAAGTAAGGTTATCCATGTTGGTTGCAAAAGTAGGAAGGGAGATTATTATTTGAATAGCTGTAAATTGAAAGAGGGGAGTGTGCAACAAGACCTGATGTCCTTATGCACCAGTCTCTCAAAGTAATCATGCGGGTGCAGCCAGCAGTAATGAAGGCAAACTGTATGCTGGTCTTCATAGTGAAATATCTGAGTACAGAAACTTGCTGCAGTTACAAAGGGTATAGCCACACCTGAAATGTTGTATGCAGTTTTGGTAACCTTATCTGAGAAAAGATGTTCCTGCTATAGAGGGAATGCAGCGAAGATTTACGAAATTGATTCCTGGATACCACGACTGATTGTATGAGGAGACTGAGTCAGTTCAGATTGTATTTACCAGAATTTAGTAGAGTGGGGGAATCTCAAAATAACCTATAAAATTCTAGCAGGACTAGATGCAGGAAGGACATTCCAGATGGTGGGAGAGACCAGAACCAGGGGACACAGTTTAAAGATAGGGGGTAAACCTTTTAGGACAGTGTTGGCACTGATTTCATTGAATTCTAGGAGCAGTCATTACAGTTTTATAAGCTGTTGCATTGTTTTGAAACTTTGGGGCTAAAAAAGATCAAAACAACGGCACTTTAAAAAAAGGACGAAGACAGACAAAGGGCAATGACCACATGGGCAGTGATTCAAACAGAGAAAGAAACATACACTGCTGTCTGACTCAGCAGTAACCTGCATAGCTGCTGCCTTTGCTGACAGTTTCAGTGCATTGAGTAGAGGAGTTGAGAGGTCATGTTGGAGCTATACAGGACATTGGTTAGGCCACTGTTGGAATATTTCATACAATTCTGGTCTCCCTGCTATAGGAAGAATGTTGTGAAACTTCAAAGGGTTCAGAAAAGATTTACAAGGACGTTGATCAGGGTTGGAGGGTTTGAGCTATAGGGGGGAGGCCGAATAGGTTGAGGCTGTTTTCCCTGGAGCTTCGGAGGCTGAGGGGTGACCTTATAGAGGTTTATAAAATCGGGAGGGGCATGGATTGGATAAATAGACAAAGTCTTTTCCCTGGGTTGGGGAGTCCAAAACCAGAGGGGCAACTTTTTCACGCAGAGGGTGGTGCATGTATGGACAGAGCAAGTGGTGGAAGCTGGTGCAAATACAATATTTAAAAGGCATCTGAATGGGTATATGAATAGGAATGGTTTAGAGGGATATGGGTCAAATGCTGGCAAATGGGTCTAGATTTATTTAGGATATCTGGTCGGCATGGATGAATTGGACCAACGGGTCTGTTTCCGTGCTGTATATCTCCATGACTCTATGACTGAGAGGAGGAGAAATTTCTTCACTCTGACTGTTGTGAGCCTGTAGAATTCACTGCTACAGAAAGTGGCTGAGGCCAATACATTATGTGTCTTCAAGATGGAGGTAGATACAGATTTTGTGGCTAAAGGTGGAATTAGGGTATTGAGTTCAATGATCAGCCATAATCAAAATGAATCGCAGAACAGGCTTAAGGGTTCCATGATTGTCTATTTCATTAAAGATAATGCTAAAATACCCATCATCAATGGAGTTTCTTCATAAAATAGGTCACTACATCAAGCTTAATTGCTTGTACTGTAAAGACTCATTCCTGGTGACAGATCAGCAAATAATATCTAAAATAATCAATCAGTACTAGATTATAGACAGAAACATCACTTTACAATGGAAATGTCAATGGAATTGGAAATTATATGAACTCGTTTGATACCAACCTTTTCAACTTTGATCTAAGTTTTGGTGAAGGAGGCTGAGGTAAAGCAGAGGTGAATGTTGCACTCTTACTGGTTGGCACTGAAGATTTCTTGGGGTTACCTAGTGGAGGCTGCTGATTTAAAGTGACCTTTGGGCTTCTTTTCTTTCTCTTCTCTTCCATTCTCAGTTGTTCCACAGTTGGTGTCAGATCAAACCTGAAGTGGGCTAGTTCATCATATTCATCTTTTTATAGCTTAAGCCACAGAAAATTTAATTATTTTATCATTATTGCATTCATTATATATTTAATTTATTTTGTGAAGAATACTTGAAAGGATAACATATTTATTATAAAATTTGTATGAAAAGTTAATACATTGTAACCTCTCCAATCCGGAAATGTCTCATACAGAAACACCAATTGTAGAAAATAAAAGATCTTCTTGTGGTCACTATTTTCTAACAAAATTACTACAATAATTTGTGTATCCTCCACAGTGATGGCGAAGCAAAATATTTGTTCACTTCAGACACCATTACTATATTTTCTATATTAGCTCCCCATTCTTTCTCTCCAGAGGACCAACACTTACTTTACTCCCTCATTTCCTTTCTAAATACCTGGATCCGTTCATAATCTAATTTCTTCTTTATATTTTTTAAACACTACTAATCATCTGATCTGCCTCTCATCTTTGTGTAGTTATTCACATTTTGCTTAAGTTTGACATTTTGCCTAACTTTATTGATTACTGAAATAACTCCACAGAGGCCGGAATTCCTTGACTTTTGTACTGCCTCTTTAGAGTGTCAGTCAGTATATCTGATACTCCCCTTTTTATCTGCATCAGGGCTCCTAGATTGGACCAGATTAATAGCCCCAATCAGGGAACTCATATTGTACATGGTTCAGCCGATTGACATTGTTACAATCACTACAATTACCATGAATCTTGGGTCTTCCCTTTAGAATTTTTATTTTCAGTGAGAATATACCTATTCTGAGTATTCTGAGATATCCCCATAATTATCTGCAACTAAGTTTTTATTCACCTATCCCCAACCTAGTATGCTGGTTCAGATCAACGAGATCAGCTTTAATACCAACACTGTTGTCCTTAGTTAGGTTTAATATATTGGTTATTGTCCCAGTCTTCTCCCTTTGAAATTAGATGTAAAATTGAATCATATTGTGGTCACTACTGACTAGGATTGCCTTAACTGAGAGGTCATTAATTAATCCTGTCACATTATTCAATATCAAGTCTAATAGAAACTGTTAGTTCTACAATGAGCTGCTTCAGAAGCTATGTTGACAGTATTCTATTAAAAACTACTACTGTCAATCTGATTTTCTCAGTTCACATGTAGATTAAAGGCATCCATAATTATTAGAATCCCTTCATCATAAGTACTCAATATTTTTTGTATACTTTGTCCTACATTACAGTTATGGGGGAGGGGGGTGCTGTAAACCACTCCCATTAGTGTTTTATTTCTCCTATTATTCCTCAACTCAACCCAAATCAATTCCACATGCTAATCTCTTGAAAATGCGATCCATGATTAACAGCGCTACCTCTCCACTTTCACTTTTAACTTCCATTTTTTGTTGAACGTCATATCCCTTAAGACCATAAGACACAGCAGCAGAAATTAGGCTATTCAGCCCATCGAGTCTACTCCTCCATTCAATCATGGCTGATACGTTTCTCAACTCCATTCTCCCACATTCTCCCCTTAGCTCTTGATTCCCTTGATACTCAAGAACCGGTGTAATGGACAGCGAAGGGGGTTACCTGAGATTACAACAGGATCTGGACCAGATGAGCCAATGGGCTGAGAAGTGGCAGATGGAGTTTAATTCAGATAAATGCGAGGTGCTGCATTTTGGGAAAGCAAATCTTAGCAGGACTTATACACTTAATGGTAAGGTCCTAGGGAGTGTTGCTGAACAAAGAGACCTTGGAGTGCAGGTTCATAGCTCCTTGAAAGTGGAGTCGCAGGTAGATAGGATAGTGAAGAAGGTGTTTGGTATGCTTTCCTTTATTGGTCAGAGTATTGAGTACAGGAGTTGGGAGGTCATGTTGCAGCTGTACAGGACATTGGCTAGGCCACTGTTGGAATATTGGGTGCAATTCTGGTCTCCTTCCTATCAGAAAGATGTTGTGAAATTTGAAAGGGTTCAGAAAAGATTTACAAGGATGTTGCCAGGGTTGGAGGATCTGAGCTACAGGGAGAGGCCGAATAGGCTGGGGCTGTTTTCCCTGGAGCGTCGGAGGCTGAGGGTGACCTTATAGAGGTTTACAAAATTATGAGGGGCATGGATAGGGTAAATAGGCAAAGTCTTTTCCCTGGGGTCGGGCATTCCAGAAGTAGAGGGCATAGGTTTAGGGTGAGAGGGGAAAGATATAAAAGAGACCTAAGGGGCAACATTTTCACACAGAGGGTGGTACGTGTATGGAATGAGCTGCCAGAGGATGTGGTGGAAGCTGGTACAATTGCAACATTTAAGAGGCATTTGGATGGGTATATGAATAGGAAGGATTTGGAGGAATATGGGCTGGCTGCTGGCAGGTGGGACTAGTTTGGGTTGGGATATCTGGTCGGCATGGACGGATTGGACCGAAGGGTCTGTTTCCATGCTGTACATCTCTATGACTCAGTCTTAAGATACTCAATGACCTGGCCTCCACAGCCTTCTGTGGCAATGACTTCCATAGATTCACCACTCTCTGGCCAAAGAAGTTTCTCCTTATCATCATTCTAAAGGTTTTCCCTTTATTCTAAGGCTATGCCCTCGGATCTGTCCTCCCAATGAAGGCACCTTCCCATCATCTACCCTCTCCAGGCCATTCAGTATTCTGTATGTTTAAAATAGATCCCCCCTCATCCTTCTAAACTCCACTGAGTATAGACCTAGAGACCTCAAACGTTCCTCATATGTTAAGCTTTTCATTCTTGGGACCATTCTCGTGAACCTCCTCTGAACACACTCCAGGGCCAGTATAACATTCCTGAGATATTGGGCCCAAAACTGCACACAATACTCCAAATGTGGTCTGACCAGAGCCTTTTAGAGCCTCAGAAGTAAATCCATGCTTTTTTATTCAAGTTCTCTCAAAGTAAATGCCTTCATAACTACTGACTCAACCTGCATGTTTACTTTGAGAATCCTGGACTAGAAATCCCAAATCTCTTTACACTTCAGATTTTGAATTTTCTCCCATTAGAGAATTTCTCTCATCATGCCTCTATTCTTCCGACCAAGTGCATGACCTTACATTTTCCCACATTGTTATCCATCCACCACTTCTTTGCCTACTCTCCTAACCTGCGGAAACCCTTCTGCAGCCTCCCCGCCTCCTCAATGCTACCTGTCCCTCTACCTAACTTTGTATCATCTGCAGAATTAGCCAAAATGCCCTTGAGGATCTAAAATTTGAATTAAGACTGTTGTCGGAAGCAATAAGTATATGTAGATTTTTATTAACCACAAAATGGCACTTCAATTTAAAATAACATAACAAAATGGCTCTAGTTTCTTTTGACACTGAACTTGAACTGATGCTTTGCTGAGTTACTTGCATTTAGAGATAAGAGAAAACAATGGAGTTTTCATAATATGAATCAGAAGACAGTGATTTGGTATTTGAACTAACCTTGAACTAGCAAGCATGGGATGATTTTGTGCATCAAACAATTTGTTTCTCAGGAAATATCATTGGATTAGTCTACTGTCAATCATGTCACCACATTACAGTTGATTGGACTTGTAAGTAAGAACCCTTTCCCAGGAAATGTCATTGGATTAACCTGCTGTAAATCATTTCATTTTATTACATTGATTGGTCTTTTCTTGTAATTAAGGCTGTGCTGTCTCTTAAAAAAAAATATAAATAATGTGTAATTTTCAAATCTAATTGCGCCATTTGTCCACGGAACACATAAGCTTTTAACCCCTGTGTTGTTGGACAAAACTGCGCCAGACTGCCTTAATTTATTAAACTGGTAACCTTGCTTTAAACAGACCGTACTCCTAGTGATTCTTTTAACCGATCTTGAACCAAGACGCCCCTTTGAAGGGGTCCATATCTTCACCTTTGGTTCCTTCATCTAGATTGTTTATGTATAAAGTGAAAAGATGTGATCCCAACACTGAGCCTTTTGGAACACCACTTGTGTTCCACAGGCTGCCACCCTGAGAAAGACCCTTTCATCCCCACTCTCTGCTTTCTACCAGACAGCCAGGCTTCTATCCATGCTAGCACCTTGCCTCTGACACCATGGGCCCTTATCTTACTCAGGAACCTCCTATACATCACCTTGTCAAAAGCCTTCTTTAAATCCAGGTAGAAAACATCCATTGCCTCTCCTTGGTCTAACCTGCTCATTTCTTCCTCAAAGAATTCTAGCAGACTTGTCAGTCATGACCTCCCCTTAATGAAATCATTTTGATTTTGCCCTATTTTACCATATACTTGCAAGTATTCAGAAATCTCATCCTTCACAATGGATTCCAGGACCTTACCCATCACTGAGGTTAGGCTAATTGATCTGTAATTTACAACTTTTGCCCTACTCCCTCTTTAAACAGAGGTGTCATGTTAGCGATTTTCCAGTTCCTTGGGAGCCTCCCTGATTCTAGTGATTCCTGAAAGATCACCACTAATGCCTCCACTATCTCCCTTAAAACCCTGTGGTATAGTCCATCTGGTCCAGGTGATTAATTCACCTTCAAATTTACACATGATATGTAACTTGGAAGCATTGGGAGGAGAATAGTGGAGAACTTCAAAGGTGCATGAACAAGTCAGTAGAATCGTTGAGCAAGTAAGAGGTTAAATTTAATGCAGAAAAGTGTGAAACAAATCACGTAAGCCGGATGAAAATGCAAAGACAATATAAAAGAAAGGGCATAATTCTAAAAAGGGTGCAAGAGTAAAAAGTCCTGGGTGATTACGTGGATAAATCACCTGAAGATGGCAGGTCTGACTGACAGAGCGGTTAATAAACCATACAGCATCCTGGGCTTTATTTACAGGGCATAGGTTATGAAATCAAGGAGGTTCGGTTGAATTAATGTGGACATTCGTTCAGCATCAACACAATATGGTGTCCAGTTCTGGAATGAATGCGAATACAATGTGCAGACAATATTCTTGAACAATTGTTACAGAATGAGGAATTTCAAGTTGCAGAGATAGACTGAAGAAACAGAGTCTATTTTGTTTGGAGGTGAAAATTAAGATACTCCCATTCTTGAGAGATTTGGACAGTGCAGATAATAAAGGACTATTATATAGCAAATCATAGAGTCATACAGTCATAGAAATGTATTGCATGGAAACAGACCGTTCGGTCCAATCCGTCCATACCGACCAGATATCCCAACCCAATCTAGTCCCACCTGCCAGCACCCAGCCCATATCCCTCCAAACCCTTCCTATTCATATACCCATCCAAATGCCTCTTAAATGTTGCAATTATACCAGCTTCCACCACATCCTCTGGCAGCTCATTCCATACACGTACTGCCCTCTGTGTGAAAATGTTGCCCCTTAGGTCTCTGTTATATCTTTCCCTCTCACCCTAAACCTATGCCCTCTAGTTCTGGACACCCCGACCGCAGGAAAAAGACTTTGTCTATTTATCCTATCCATGCCCCTCATAATTTTGTAAACCTCTATAAGGTCACCCCTCAGCCTCCAATGCTCCAGGGAAAACAGTCCCAGCCTGTTCAGCCTCTCCCTGTAGCTCAGATCCTCCAACCTGGCAACATCCTTGTAAATCTTTTCTGAACCCTTTCAAGTTTCACAACATCTTTCTGATAGGAAGACCAGAATTGCACGCAATATTCCAACAGTGGCCTAACCAATGTCCTGTACAGCTGCAACATGACCTCCCAACTCCTGTACTCAATACTCTGACCAATTAAAGAAAGCATACCAAATGCCTTCTTCACTATCCTATCTACCTGTGACTCCACTTTCAAGGAGCTATGAGCCTGCACTCCAAGGTCTCTTTATTCAGCGACACTCCCTAGGACCTTACCATTAAGTGTATAAGTCCTGCTAAGATTTGCTTTCCCAAAATGCAGCACCTCGCATTTATCTGAATTAAACTCCATCTGCCACTTCTCAGCCCATTGGCCCATCTGGTCAAGATCCTGTTGTAATCTGAGGTAACCTTCTTCGCTGTCCACTACACCTCCAATTTTGGTGTCATCTGCAAACTTACTAACTGTACCTCTTATGCTCACATCCAAATCATTTATGTAAATGTCAAAAAGTAGAGGACCCAGCACCAATCCTTGTGGCACTCCACTGTCACAGGCCTCCAGTCTGAAAAACAACCCTCCACCACCACCCTCTGACTTCTACCTTTGAGCCAGTTCTGTATCCAAATGGCTAGTTCTCCCAGTATTCCATGAGATCTAACCTTGCTAATCAGTCTCCCATGGGGAACCTTGTCGAACGCCTTACTGAAGTCCATATAGATCACATCTACTGCTCTGCCCCCTCATCAATCTTCTTTGTTACTTCTTCAAAAAAAAAACTCAATCAAGTTTGAGAGACATGATTTTCCATGTACAAAGCCATGTTGACTATCCCTAATCAGTCCTTGCCTTTCCAAATACATATACATCATGTCCCTCAGGATTCCGTCCAACAACCTGCCCACCACCAAGGTCAGGGTCACCGGTCTATCATTCCCTGGCTTGTCTTTACCGCCGTTCTTAAACAGTGGCACCACATTTGCCAACCTCCAGTCTTCTGGCACCTCACCTGTGACTATCGATGATACAAATATCTCAGTAAGAGGCCCAGCAATCACTTCTCTAGCTTCCCACAGAGTTCTCGGGTACACCTGATCAGGTCCTGGGAATTTATCCACCTTTAACCGTTTCAAGACATCCAGCACTTCCTCCTCTGTAATCTGGATATTTTTCCAAGAAGTCACCATCTATTTCCCTACAGTCTATATCTTCCATATCCTAGTGATTGGGATCTGGAATGTACTCTCTTAAAGTGGGATGAAGGCAGGTGCAATTGGGGCTTTCAAAAAGATTTGGTTTATTTTCAGAAATTTAAGAACGTGTCATGTTATGGGAGAAGGTCGAACACTGGAAGACAGTAAATCGGTCCTTCAGAGAGCAGCACATACTAAGTATGCCAAATGGCCTCCTTCTGTCCTGTTACAACCTTGTAAAGTGTCTGCATATCTTTTTGACATTTCAGAAAAGCCATAAATCGGTTGTAACATTACAGAACTGTAAAATGCAATAAGGCTACATTCTTGTGAAAACCAGAGCAAAGCTGTGTGGAAGTGATCCCAGGAATCTCGCTTTTTTTCCCCCCATAGGTAACCAATCCTAGAGGAGGCAGTGAGGTCTGCAGATGCTGGAGATCAGAGTTGAGAGTGTGTTGCTGGAAAAGCACAGCAGGCCAGGCAGCATGATTTTCCTGCTCCTCCGATGCTGTCTGACCTGCTGTGCTTTTCCAGCAACACACTCAACTCTCACTCCCAGACCCAGCCTCTCACCCACGGTTCCTGTTCCTCACTCCCAGGCACAGTCCCAGCCTCTCACCCCCAGACCCCGACCAGGGGGAGTAACTGCACAGTCTGGGGTTGCAACTACTTGGGGGTTTCAAAATGCCTTCACTGAAATTTTAAATTGATTGTTTGATTGTTAATTTCAGATAATGCTTTTAGACTTTCAAAGCAGACATTTGTCAAATACGTTCGAAATATACAAATACCATGAACTAAACCCCATCCCGCCCCGCCAGAGTTGGCCGTCCGTGCCCGGTCACCGCGCTGCTCCAAAGGCAGACCTAGCCGTTTGGCAACTCGGGGTCAGCTCCACCAAAACGGAAACTTCTTACTGCGCCGGTTTGGTGCGTCATCTCGTTACATTTATTCCGTTTTGTTGCAAACATGAACAACCCAATTGGCGTGGCCCTCTGAGTCTGAGTCTGAGGCCGAGCCCCGAGCCCCGAGCCCAGCCCTTCCTCCCGGGGCTGGATTGGGATGAGGCTGCCCAAGTCCCCGCTTTACCTGGAAAGCTTCCTTTGTCAATCCTGCTCCAGGCTGTCCGTGAAATTCCCGGCTTCAACGAGTTGGAACCTTCAGATTGTTAAATGGAAACCTGTGGGAGCAGCAAAACGCACCAAGACAAAGTATCTTTCACAAGTAACAAAAATTATCATCACAGGAAACAGTATCAATGTTTCATTCTGCGACGGGATGTGGGCGGCGCTAGCTACGTCACTATTTGCTCCTGAGGGATGTTGGTGGGTTATTGCGAATGAGCCCCTTTTTAAACTGCTACACTTCTCTGGTGTAGGGACCCCCACAGTCTTGTTAGGGAGCAAGTTCCAGGATTTTGACCCAGTCACACTAAAAGAACAGCAATGTAAAACTCCGTTATCTCACTTTTTAGATTAGAATCAATCTAAACATCATGACACGAACAGAGAACACAGGGGGCTAACACCTTCAACATATAGGTAAAAACAATGACTGCATTGGTGCTGGAAGAGCACAGCAGTTCAGGCAGCATCCAAGGAGCAGTAAAATCTCTGATGCTGCCTGAACTGCTGTGCTCTTCCAGGACCACTAATCCAAAACCTTCAACTAGCTATCACTATTGTTAACAGCTAACCTGAGAATGCAACTTTTTAAAAAAAGGTTTTGTGATTTACACATGAAAGAAGTGAAACTATCATGGTATTCTAACAGATGAAAGACTCAACAGACAATCAATTCTTCAATGTATAATTTCAGTTACATCACACTGTAAATTTTTGCACTGTAAATTCTGTGTTAGGATTGAGCTTAAAGAAGGAGTGATGTTCCGAAAGCTAGTGTGCTTCCAATTAAACCTGTTGGATTACAACCTATTGTTGTGTGATTTTTAACTTAGCAATATATTTCTAAGTCATAGAGGTGGACAGCATGGAATCTGATCCTTCAATCCAACTTGCCCATGCCGACCAGACATTCTAAATTAATCTAGTCCCATTTGCCAGCACTTGGCCCATGTCTCTCTAAGCCTTCCAATCATATATCCATCCAGATGCCCTTTAAATGTTGTAATTGTACTAGCCTCCACCACTTCCTCTGGTAGCTCATTCCATACATTCACCACCCTCTGCGTGAAAAAATTGCCCCTTACAAGGAGTACAGAATTGCATACAGTATTCCAAAAGTGACCTAACCAATGTCCTGTACAGCTGCAACATGGCTTCCCAACTCCTATACTCAATGCAGAGGGTAGTGTACATATGGAGTGAGCTGCCAGAGGAAGTGGTAGAGGTTGGTACAATTATAACATTTAAAAAACATTTGGACAGGCACATGGATAGGAAAAGTTTAAAGGAATATGAGCCAAATCTAGGCAAATGGGCCTGGTTCAGTCCATGAATCCTGGTCAGAATGAACAAGTTGGGCCAAAAGGTCTGTTTCCATTCTATATGAATCAGGGAGATTCTGTGTGAATTCTGTAGGGAGATATCTTCAAGATGCACTGCAGAAACTCACCAAAAGATCCTTAGACAGCACCTTCCAAACCCATGACCACTTTCACGTAAAAGTTCCATCTGGCCACAGATGGGAACACCACCATGTCCACATTCCCATCCAATCACTCTCCATTTTGATGTGGATACATATCACCGTTCCTTCACTGTCACTGGGTCAAAATCCCGGAATTCTCTCCCTAAGGACATTGTGGGTCTACCTACAGTGCATGGACTGCAGCTGTTCAAGAAGGCAGCTCATCATCACCTTCCCAAGGGCAACTAGGGATGGACAATAAATGCTGGCATAGCCAGCAATATTCACTTTCCATGAGTCATTAAAAATAAATAAATTATTGGAGAAAATAATGAAAGAGAAAATTAATCTCCATTTAGATGATCAGGGATGGTCAAGGTTTACATAAAGATTTCTAGCTCGGGTGCCGGTTGCCGTGGTTGTGGGTACGCTCACCAAGCTGGGAAGTTGATTTGCAGACATTTTATCCCCTGTGTATGTGACAGCTCCAGTGCTTTGGAGCCTCCTGTGAAGCGCTGCTGTACTGTGTCTTACAAAATTTGTTTAGTTCCATTCCTGCTGCTTCCAGATGCCAGTTCTGGTTATTCGTTGTAGTGGCTAGTAAATTGGGTCTAGGTCTATGTATTTGTTGATGCAGTCCATGGATGAGTGCCATGCCTCTAGAAATTCTATGACTGTTCTATGTTTAGGTTGTTCCAGTCAAATTTGTGATCCTTGTCATCTGTGTGTATGGCCACTTGGGACAGATGGTCGTGGGGTTTAGTGACCAGTTGGTGTTCATGGATGCAGATGGCTAGTTGTCTCCCTGTTTATCCTATATAGTGTTTCATGCAGTCTTTATATTGAATCTTGTAAATTACATTTGTCTTGCACATGATGGGTAAAGGGTCTTTTGTTCTGGTGAGTTGTCTGAGCGTGGCTGTCGGTTATGGGCTGTCATGAATCCGAGTGGTCGGAGAAGCCTAGCTGTTGGTTTCAAGACATTTTTTATATAAGGTAGTGTGGCTAGTGAGTTAGGTCGTGGCAAGCCTTTGTCAGAGGAAGGTCATGCCTAATAAATTTCCTTTAACATTTTGAGGTGATGACCAAGTGTGTTCATGAGATTAGGGCAGTTTATGTTGGTTATAGAATTCTCACAGCATGGTTGTGGAAAATCTATCAGTATCCCAATCCTCAACAATTCAGGACCCTAGTTCTTCAGTGCAAAAGTCCAAAAATGGCCAAGTGGATGCTCCATCATGGCCTCCCCCACAGGTCCCCAGGTTCACAGATGACAATCTTCAATTAATTTGATTCACCCTGTGATATTGAAAAATAGGTGCATGCACTCGATACTGCAAAGGCAATGGGCCCTGACAACATATCAGCAAAAGTGCTGAAGATTTGTGCTCCTGAACTAGCCTCACCACTAGCTAAGATGTTCCAATATAGCTGCAACATTGGCATCAAGGGAACATTTGACCGAGTATGGCATCAAGTAACCCTAGCAAACTTGGAGTCAGAGGGAAAACTGTCAATTGGTTATTCATCATAGTTGTGGTTATTAGCTTCAGGACTATCTTCAGGAGTTCCTCAGGTAGTGTCCTAGGCACAACTATCTTCAACTGTTTCATCAATGATGTACCTTCCATCATAAGGTCAGAAGTGGAGATGTTCACTGATGTTGCACAATGTTTAGCATCATTTGTTGATCAGCACCTCAGATAGTCCTCAGTCCATGCCCAAATGCATCCAAAGTTTAGACTGATGGGACACTTATGCCATACAAATGACAAGCAATGGTCATTTCCAACAGGAGAGAATCTAACCATCACCCCTTGTCATTCAATGGTGTTACTATCACAGTTTCCCCCATTATCAACATCCTGGAGGTTATCATTGACAAGAAACTGAACTGGACTAGCCATATGAATACTGTGGCTGAAAAAAGCAGTTCAGAGACTAAGAATCCTGTGGTAATTTGCCTCTTGACTCTGTAAAAGCAGTTAATAATTTTCAAGAATCAAGTCAGTGTGATGGAATACTCTTCATTTGCCTGGATCTGTACAGCTTCAACAGCACTCAAGAAACTTGATGCCATCCAGGGCAAAGCAGCTCACTTGGTTGGAACCCATCCATCCATCATTCAACATTCATTCACTTCATGACTGATACTCAGTAGCAATAATGTGAACCATCTCAAAGGTACACAGTAATAACCTACTGAGGCTGTTTAGACAGCACCTTCCAAATGGGCCACCTTTATCATTAGAAGGACAAGGGCTGCAGATACATGGGAATATCACCACACTTAAGTTCCTCTCCAAGCCTCACACCATCCAGATTTGGAAATATATCACAGTTCCTTCAGTGTCACTGGGCTAAATACCTGGAATTTCTTCCTAACAGTACAGTAGTCCCTACACCCTAACAACTGCAGAGGGTCAAGAAGACAGCTCACCATTACCTTCTGCAGGGCAACTAGGCCTCAGTGACATTATCCCATCAACAACTAAAAAAAATTCAAACTATAAACTTATTTCAAATATCTAGTTACAGCACAGAGACAGACAGTTTAACCAAAGAAGCCTTTCTACATCTGTATTCACAACATAGTAAAATTAATCCATAAAAGACCCCCAAATAGTCACTCCTAACCAAACTTTTGAGTAATCAATCCCAGACTTTGGGAACAATTAATTTTGAGACATTGGTTTTGTATCTTAAACAAAAGACTAACTATTTATTAAATACACAATAACTTAAGCAGAGAGAAAATAAATACAGGAAGCTGATTAATGTCTGTACTTGAAACATGAAATATTTGTTTCCAGACAGACAGCTAACAAACATAGCGAGGGGGTAATGAGAAGGAAACAAACCTGACCAGATTACTTAAAGGGCTTTCATTATATGTTGTTTTACAGGATTAAAAGTTGACTCCTTGACTTTTTTCCGAAATGTTGATCAGGTTCACTTCAGTTCACCCCTGCAAGGGCAGCAATATTTCTACCTCAGCTTTCTACTCTTTGGGCTTCCAGAAGCTGGTGTAGCAGATTAGACAGAGAGCTTTTAAATCTTCAAGGTTTCTCAGCAGCAGTCCAGAACTATCTCTTAAATAAAAAGTTTAAAAAATACCTTTAATTCTGCTTCTGCCAAATAGACCAATGGCTCTCACTGAGGCTTAGAATACCATTAAACAACTACCACCTGCTCAAACTTAGGATCTCTTCCAGACCCGCCAGATCCAATTCCAAGGTACTGATCTTGTTAACAGCTACTGTCTGTTTAAACACAATGTTCTTCCCTTGGGTCACTATGTCTGTTAGAACCTTTCTAATCAAGGCTCAGCCATCAATTAACCTCCAAGCCTGGCCTCAAAAAAACAAAATTTTGGTCTGTTCTTTTCCCTTTACCACAAGTCGTCTTCAGCTCACAATTCAAAATTTATAAAAGAAAACAAAAATAATGACAAGTCAGTGAGTGTTCTAATGATCTGTCCATAGAAAATAGTTGAAAGAAATTCTTGAGGCATTTTCATTTTCTATTACCATCTCATCAGTATTTCTATTTTACTTGCATAGATTTTACTCATAATAATATACTCACACCAAATACACAAGGACTTTCCATGTAAATAACATTCTATGCCACTAATGAAATTTACATTCATTCATACTTGCTCTCAATTGAATGCCCTATGTTATTGACTCTTTGCCCTAAATAAATGATTTTCAAATTGTACAATTGTAGCATTAAATTCCAACAAACCATTTACTGATTTCTGGGACCAAATCATCAATATATACAACACAATTGTACAATCCTTCAATGACCTCATTGGTTAACATTTGAAAAGTTGCTACTGCATTTTTCATTTTGAGAGCATGACTTGACATCATTAAAATCCACTAAGGGTTAACAAAAGCTGATATTCCTTTGAATATATCAGTTAATAGAACATAGAACATAGAAGAATACAGCGCAGTACAGGCCCTTCGGCCCTCGATGTTGCGCCGATCCAAGCCCACCTAACCTACACTAGCCCACTATCCTCCATATGCCTATCCAATGCCCGCTTAAATGCCCATAATGAGGGAGAGTCCACCACTGCTACTGGCAGGGCATTCCATGAACTCACGACTCGCTGAGTAAAGAACCTACCCCTAACATCTGTCCTATACCTACCCCCCCTTAATTTAAAGCTATGCCCCCTTGTAATAGCTGACTCCATACGTGGAAAAAGATTCTCACTGTCTAATGAAACATTTCAAAGCCCCTTTAATAAATCATTGCTTGTAATGAACTTTGCTTGTCAAATCTTCCCAATGCAATCCTCCAATTGTGTAAGCAGATATGAATTAACCTTTGTTATAACACTTACTTGGTGATAATCCATGCAAAATCAATGTGACACATTTGATTTTTATGCCATGACAATAGGTGAGCTCCAGCTACAATAAGTATGATGACATTTTCCATCATGAACTTGATCTCTCCCCTCACTTGAACTGGATTCTTTAGACAGAATATATAAAGATGTTCCTGTATGGGTGACCCATACCTTACATTAACATCATGTATGGCCAAAGACCTTTTCTATGGCCTATTTACACAAATCGATCTGTGAGTCAAAAATAGCTTTAATAAGTCAGCCCAATAGTTTTCAGGGAGATAGCATATTACTTATATCTAACTTTTAAAAATCCTATTATCATCCAGCTAATTACAGGATGGATGGCTCTTGAATTTTAAATTTTGGAATAATACTCAACTGCTCAACATTTTTATTTCACTCCCTACTTCTTTCATCATAGCAAAGATGTTTATCTTTGGTAATTATGTTGTATTGCTGTCATTTTATTGTATTAACATATGAAAATGACAGTCATTATTTCATTTTCTGTTTGACTCCATCTGCACTTCCTTGGGAAATCAACCAACATAATCAAAGACCCTTTCCACCCCAGTTATACTCTCTTCCATCAGGCAGAAGATATCAAAGTTTGAATATATGTACAAACAGATTCAAGAAAAGCTTCTTCCCTGCTGTTATCAGACTTTTGAATGGGTCTCTCAAATACAAATTCTTTTCTCTCACTCTGCACCTTCTCAGCATCTCTAACACTGTATTCTGCACTCTGTTCTGCTCCCCTGATGCACTTTGTATGGTATGGTATAGTATGTTTGTATAGTACGTAAAACAACATTTTTCACTGTATCTCAGTACTGTGACAACAATAATTCAATTAATGAATTAATCAATCAATTCATTCAATTTATGTTTCATTCAATAAGATAAATGAATCATAATGTTTATGGTTCACCAGAAACAGGCAATGGTACTAATCACTGGTCTCCAGCCACAAAATTCTGAACTTTGGGCCTTTTGTCTGTTCTACATTTTATTGTTTGTGAAGAACACTTCAAATTTTTTTTGAACCAGCTGGCATGCATTGGTTAGTTTATCTTGGAAACTTGACACATGTAATGTCATCTCTGAGGGTTGCTTCATATTTTTCTTTCAGTAATTTAAGGGATCTTCTCACCTCATGCATACTTCAATTCAAATAGAATGAATCTTGTGGAGTCATTAAAGACACCCCGAATGGCAAAAAATCACAAGTGAGTTTTTTTAAAAATTCCAATCACTAGAATGTTCCTGTCACCAAGCTCTAATCACACTCACCGGAGTTTAGAAGTATAGATAATAGACAATAGACAATAGATGCAGGAGTAGGCCATTCTGCCCTTCGAGCCTGCACCACCATTCAATATGATCATGGCTGATCATCCTTAATCAGTATCCTGTTCCTGCCTTATCTCCATAACCCTTGATTCCACTATCCTTGAGAGCTCTATCCAACTCTTTCTTAAATGAATCCAGAGACTGGGCCTCCACTGCCCTCTGGGGCAGAGCATTCCACACAGTCACCACTCTCTGGTGGCTGTGTGAATGAAAGGTCATACAGTCATAGAGATGTACAGCACGGACACAGGCCCTTCGGTCCAACCAGTCCATGCCGACCAGATATCCCAACCCAATCTAGTCACACCTGCCAGCACCCGGCCCATATCCCTCCAAACCCTTCCTATTCATATGCCAAATGCCTCTTAAATGTTGCAATTGTACAAGCCTCCACCACATCCTCTGGCAGCTCATTTATATCTTTCCCCTCTCACCCTAAACCTATGCCCTCTACTTCTGGACTGCCCAACTCCAGGGAAAAGACTTTGCCTATTTACCCTATCCATGCCCCTCATAATTTTGTAAACCTCTATAAGGTCACCCCTCAGTCTCCGACACTCCAGGGAAAACAGCCCCAGACTGTTCAGCCTCTCCCTGTAGCTCAGATCCTCCAACCCTGACAACATCCTTGTAAATCTTTTCTGAACCCTTTCAAGTTTCACAACATCTTTCTGATAGGAAGGAGACCAGAATTGCACACAATATTCCAACAGTGGCCTAACCAATGTCCTGTACAGCCGCAACATGACCTCCCAACTCCTGTACTCAATACTCTGACCAATAAAGGAAAGTACACCAAACGCCGTGATCTCACTGAACTGTATATGATTCTGAAGGGGCCTGACAGAGTAAATGCTGAGAAGAGGTTTCCCCTTTTGGGAGATTCTAGGACCAGCAGACATAGTTTCAGAATTAAGAGGTATCAATTTAAGACTGAGATAAGGAGAAATTTCCTCTCTGAGGGTTTTCAGCCTTTGGAACTCATCGCCACAGAGAGCTGCATGAACAGAGCTCTTGTGCATATGAAAAGCTGCTTGATATGTGGGGAATCAAGGGTTATGAGATTAGGATAGGAAAGTGGATGTGAGTGATATCAGATCAGCCATGATCCTACAGAATGGCAGACTAGGCTCAAGGGGCTGAATAATCTACACTCTTTCTTATTTCTTATGGTCTTATTATCTTAAGGGTATAATGCCATATTTCCAATGGTCCTTGAGATTGTGGATGATAAGCTGAAGATGTAAATTGTTTTATTTTAAATATTTGTGACATAACATTTGAACATTGATTTGATTGTATTTCTTTTGGTCTTTTCTGTGGATTACCACCTTGCTGTGGTGAAGAGGCTCGAGTGTTCTGTTGATCTCAAAAGTGATGTCATCAGGAGTTAAAAATCACACAACACCGGGTTATAGTCCAACAGGTGTATTTGGAAGCACTAGCTTTCGGAGCGCTGTTCCTTCATCAGATGGTTGTGAAGGAGCAGCACTCCAAAAGCAAGTGCTTCCAAATAAACCTGTTGGACTAAAACCTGGTGTTGTATGATTTTTAAGTTTGTTCACTCCAGTCCAACATCAGCATCTCCAAATCAAGTGTTTTCAACTTTTGGCAGGGCTACCAATCACAGTAAGGTTGGATGGGAAGAACCAGACAAAGCAGAATCCAAAACAAGTCCTCAACAGCAATCTAGCTAGAAGATACTGATGTGATACCAATGCAATCACAGCAGGTTAAGACTGCAGCAGTAGGGACATTCCCCGTTGTCACTGGCTCTACCTTCTGTCAAGGAATGTTGGAACTCATTGCCACAGAGAACTGTGTGTATATATATCTTTGTGTACATTTAAGGCTGAGATAGATATTTTTGATCTGTAGGGCAATCAAGGATTATGGGGAGTGCTGGTACACAATAGCATTCCCATATTAAAAGATGTCCTGCAAAAGGTGTCCACCTGGAAGAATTCAACTTTCCTTTGCCAAACACAACACCTGCCCTGCAGTGATTGATTAGAAGGTGATGGGGACAGGATTGTGAGGTCTGGAAGTTCCAAGCTTCACACTGTCCTGTAGATGGTGGAGTTGGACACTGTAATTTCACTGTTGGAAAAGGATCAGGAGAACATTACAGCAGCTTTCTCCACGACTCAGCAGTCCTCTTCAGGATCCACTCTGCTCACCTCACTTGGGGAAAGGACTAGAAAAGGAGCCCTAAAGATAGTTTGTTCCGTTACCAGTATGGCTGAAAAACCACATTCAGTGGTCTGGAAACCAATATCAAACTCAATCTCTGAACACAGAGTATGTAAACGCTTACAGACAATGAGCAAAGCAATAGCCCAGAATGAAGAACTTCTCTTGTTGCTATGAACTCAGGCTTTTCAAATTTGATATCACTGCCTTGCAGGAGATTCAAAGTGCAGGTGAGGGGCAGCAAAGGGAAGAAGGTGGTGGTTACACCTTCTTCCGGTGAGGAAAACCAGAGGGATGGCACGGTCTCTCAGTGGTTAGCACTGCTACCTCACAGGGCCAGGGATCTGGATTCGAGTCCAGCCTCAGGTGACTCTGTGTATAGAGTTTGCACATTCTCCCCATGTCTATGTGGGTTTCTGCCATGTGCTGTGATTTCCTACTTTAGTCCAAAGATGTGCAGGTTAGGTGGATTGGCCATGCTAAATTACCCATGGTGTCCATGAATGTGTCAACCTGGTGCGTTAGCCATGTGAAATGCAGGTTTACCGGGATAAGGTAGGGTGATTGGTCTGGGTGGAATGATCTTCAGAGGGTTCGTGTGGACTTGTTGGGCCAAGTGGCCTGTTTCCATACTGTGGGGATTCTATAAATGCAGGACACATGGAATTGGATTTTGCCATCAAGAACAAACTCATCAACTAATGTTTGGAGTTCCCTATTGGGACCAACGATTGCATCATGACTCTGTCTATAACTTGCCAAAACCAAGGAGGCAATGGTTGAGAGTGCCCATGCTCCAACCCTTGATGCCACAGATGAGTCCAAAGAAGACTTCTACTCTCCTCTGGACCCCATACTCACCATCATCTGTAAGGTAAAATAATCATCCTTGGGGACATCAATGGCAGGGTTGGAAAGGACTATGGAAAGGGACCATTAGAAAGGAAGGAGTCAGGAATTACAGCTCCAAAGGGATTCACTTGCTCACCAAATGTGTGGAATGCAAGTTGATCATCACCAACACTGTTCCACCAAAAAAGACAAGTTCAAGATTTCTTGGCAGTATCCACAATTGATACATGATTAACTATGTCATCATTTAATGCCAAGACCTGAAGGAAACCCTCATTATCAAAAAAATGACCAATGCAGATGATTCCTGGGCAGGTCATCCACTCCTCAATGTCTGTTACATGCCATTAAATGCCACTGAAGATGAAGAAACAGTTCCAAAAATAATTCAACGTTGAGTGGCTTCAAGAACTAAGCAGACTAGGAAACTTCCAATAATGTCTTCACCAAAATCTCTGAAAAGTTCATTTTAATGGAGTGGAGGAAATTTGGAAAGAGCTGAAAACTGAAGCCACCAGCTTATGCTGTGAAGAAACAAGACCCAGAAAAGCCAAACTGTTTCGATGAGAATGACCTCATCATCCAAGATCTCAAGAAGAAGAAAACTTTCCATTCCTGACAAAATAACTTCACCAGTGAGGCAAAGAGGAGAATTTATCAAACAGCACTAAAGACAGCGGTTGGGTGCTTTGGTGGTCAGTCACAAGATGGCTGGTGTGTCCAGGCAGAACTCTGGCAGTCAGCAGCATCGCAGCTTCTTCAAGGTGTATGAGTGTGGAAGCAGCTGGGTGCCCAGAGCAGGACTCCAGCAAGAGTGCATGACCAAGCAGCCCAGGGCAGCAGGCGGCAAGAGCAGAAGAAGGCAGCCCAAGATAGTGGTGGGAGCAGGTACAGGACAATGAGAGCATGTAGGCAAAAGTGAGGACTGCAGATGCTGGAAACCAGAGTTTAGATTAGAGTGGTGCTGGAAAAGCACAGCAGACCAGGCAGCATCCGAGGAGCAGGAAAATCGATGTTTCGGGCAAAAGCCTTTCATCAGGAATGGAGGCAGGGAGCCTCCAGGATGGAGAGATAAATGGTGGGGTGGGGCTGGGGAGAAGGTAGCAAAGAGTACAATAGGTGAATGGGGGTGGGGATGGAGGTGATAGGTCAGAGGGGAGGGTGGAGTGGATAGGTGGGAAGGGAGATTGGCAGGTATGACAGGTCATTTCTGATGAAGGGCTTTTGCCCGAAACGTCGATTTTCCTGCTCCTCGGATGCTGTCTGACCTGCTGTCCTTTTCCAGCACCACTCTGATCTAAACAAAGGTCATAAGGACAGTGCTGAGCTAGAAGATTGGAATTGGGGTAAGGTGGGGGAGAGGGGAAATAAGGAAACTGGTGAAGTCCACAATGAGAGCATGTTGCCTGGGGCAGCTGGTGGGGTTGAGGTCAAGCCCAGAGCACAGGGAGGTTGACCCCTTCTGAGGAGTGCGAGCCCAGAATAGCCAGACACTAATGGACTGTGGTGTCGAAAGGTTTACTGTTTTCTTTGTTCTTCTACGTTTTAGCAAGAAGGACTATAATGTTTCACTTTATATCTTGGTTTTCCTTATTTTTCTGATTTGTATCCAAAATTCTGTATCCAGGTATGTTTTTATCTAATTTGGTGCCATAAGCACGGTGGCTCAGGGACCAGGGTTCAATTCCACCCTTGGGCGATCGTCTGTGTGGAGTTTGCAATTTTCCCTGTGTCTGTATGGGTTTCCTCTGGGTGCTCCAGTTTCCTCCCAAAGCCAAAGAATGTGCAGGTTAGGTGGATTGGCCTTGCTAAATTACCAATAGTGTTCAGGGATATGTAAGTTAGGTGTGTTAGAAGGACACAGAGTTACAGGGATAGGGTAGAGGAGTGGGTCTAGGTGGGACCCTCTTTAGAGGGTCTGTATGGGGTCAAAGAGCATGCTGTTACACTGTAGGGATTCTATGGGAGTAGCGACATGTGAGTACATGTGACAATAAATCTCTTTTGAATGTATTAGGGGGCAGTGGCCATAATATGATAGAATTCACCCTGCAGTTTGAGAGGGAGAAACTGGAATCAGATGTAACAGTATTACAATTGAGCTGGCCAGAGTTGATTGGAAGGGGTACCTAGTAGGGAAGATGGTGGAGCAGCAATAGCAGGAGTTTCTGGGGTAATTTGTGAGGCACAGCAGCAATTCACCCCAAGGAAGAAGAGACTTACTAAGGAGAGGATGAGGAACCATAGCTGACAAGGGACAAAATAAAAGGAAAATGAAAAGGGAAAGCATGTGATAAAGATTAGTGGGAAGCCAGAAGATGGAGAAGCCTTTAAAACTCAGCAGAGGATAACTAAAAAGACAGTAAGGGGGGAGAAGATGAAGTATGAGAGTGGGCTAGCTAGTAATATAAAAGAAGATTGCAAGAGATTTTTTTAACTATCTAAAAGGTAAGAGACAGGCAAGACTGGATATTGGACCACTGGAAAATGAGGCAAGATAAATAGTAATAGGGAACAAAAAAAATGGCAGAGGAACTGAATAGGTACTTTGCATCAGTTTTCTAGTGAATGATACCAGCAGCATAGCAGAACTTCAAGAGAGACGAGAAGCAGAGATGAGAATAGTGGCCACCACTAAGGAGAAGGTACTGGAGAAGCTGGAAGGTCTGAAAGTGGATAAATCTCGGGATGAGATGGACTACACCCCAGAGTTCTGAGATAGCTGAGGAGATTGTAACGGCATTGGTGGTGATCTTTCAGAATCACTGGAGTCAGAGAAGGTATCAGAAGACTGGAAGATGGCTAATAAAACATCAGTGTTTAAGGAGGGAGGGAGGCATAAGGGTTAGCCTGACCTCAGTTGTTCTTAAGCTTTTAGAATCCATTGTTAAGGATGAGATTGCTGATACTTGGAAGTATATGGTAAAATAGGGCTAAGTCAGCATGGCTTCATCAAGGGGATGTCATGGGGAGGACATGAACAAGTTAGACAAAGAAAAGCTAGTGTACTTGAATTTCCAGAAGGCCTTTGATAAGGTGCCACACAGGAGGCTGCTAAAGAAGATAAGAACCCATGGTATTGGGGCAAGGCACTGGCTTGGAAAGAGGATGGCTGGCTGATAGAAGGCAGAGAGTGTGAATAATGGGATCTTTTTCAGGATGGCAGCCGGTGACTAGTTTGTGATGGGAGCACAACCATTCATAGTATACATTAATGATCTAGATGAAGGAACTGAGGTGTTGTTACTACGTTCACAGATGACACAAAGATGGAGAGTTGTGCTGAGGAAGCAGGAAGACTACAGGAGGGATAGTGGGCAATGAATAGCATATGGAATACAGCTTGGGAAAGCATTAGGTGATGCAATTTGGTAGGAAGAATAGAAGTATAGACTATTTTTTAAATGGGGAGAGACTTTGGAAATCTGAAGTCCAAAGGAACTTAGGAGTCCTAGTTCAGGAATCTCTTAACATGCAGGTTCAGTTGTATATAGAAAGCATATACAATGTTGAGCATTCATATTAGCATTCATATTTTGGAGTCTAGAATATAAGAGCAGGATGTACTGCTAAAGCTGTATAAGGCTCTGGTCGGATCACATTTGGCATATTGTAAGCAGTTTTGGCTTTGTCTCCAAGGAAGGATATACTGGTGTTGGAGGTTTAGACGACTGATGCAGGGAATGAAGGACTTGTCATGTGGGTGTAGAAGGATGAGGGAGGATCATTTTGAAAATTATAGAATACTGCAAGGCTTGGATAGAGTGGATGTGGAATAGATGTTTCCACAAATAGGAGAGACTAGGACCTGAGGGCACAGCCTCAGCATAAAGGGACGACCCTTTACAACTGAGATGGGGAGGAACTTCTTCAACCAGATGGTGATGAATCTGTTGAACTCATTGACGCAGAGGGCTTTGGAGGCAAAATTATTGAGTTTGAGTTAAACAGAGATAGATAAGCTCTTGTTCAGTAAGGGGATCAAAGGTTACAGGGAGAAAGCAGGAGAATGGGGTTGAGAAATATGTCTGTCATGATCGAGTTGTAGAGCAGGCCTGATAGGCCAAATGGCTTCATTCTGCTCCTTTATCTGATCATCTTATGGTCTTATTGTCTCCACCTTCACCACCAGCATTCTTAATATGTCAAAAGTAAGCTTCCCATTGGTGTGGACACTGTCTACAAGATTGACAGAAAACATTTCAACCTCAACTGTTTGAAATCCAAGAAAGAAATGACATTGATCTCACTTGTGGAACTGTCTTATGCAGATGACAATGTCATTTCTACTCTCTCACAAGAATATCTTCAAGCCTCCCCTCATGCCTTTGTGGAAATATACTGAAGAATTGATATCAACCTCAAGAAGACTCAAATCCTTTACTAACCCAGGTCAGATTCTGGTGTATCCCTCTATCAAGATTGGCAGAGAAATCCTCCCAAACATGGGACATTTCTCTTACTTAATAATCCCCCTCTGATTTAAGGCTAACATCAATGTGAAGATTCAACATTGCACCCACTTTGTGTGTGCCACCTGTGGATGCCTAAGAAGAAGAACCTTTGACGACTGTGACATTGTGCTATTACCAAGATCCTTATGTACAAGACAGTCTTCAATATGGCTCCAAAATCTGGACTATAAATCCATGCTACCTCAAGACCATTCAGAAGTACCATTAACACTGTTTGAGACAGATCCTCCGCATCAGCTAGAAGGACAGACAATCATCCAAAACCAACTCCACTGGGCCAGCCACATGCTAAGGCTGCCTGAGTTCTGATTTCCAAAGCAAATCATCTTTGACTAGCTCATGGAAGGCATTGAAATGCCTCGACACCCACATTCTTCCAAACAAAGTGCATAATGTCACACTTTCCCACATTGTATTCCATCTGCTAATTCCTTGCCAAGTCCAAGTCCTTCTACAGCCTCCCCACCTCCTCAATAATAGAGGTCTAGATTAGCAGAAAGGAACATAGAAGTCCTAATTCAGGATATCCTTAACATTAACATGTCACTTCACCTATCTTTGTGTCATCTGCAAACTCAGCAACAATGCCCTTAGTTCCCTCATCCAGAATGTTAATGTGTACATCGAAGAACACAGCTGAAAATGTGTTGCTGGAAAAGCGCAGCAGGTTAGGCAGTATCCAAGGAACAGGAGAATCGACGTTTCGGGCACCCAAAACGTCGATTCTCCTGTTCCTTGGATGCTGCCTGACCTGCTGCGCTTTTCCAGCAACACATTTTCAGCTCTGATCTCCAGCATCTGCAGTCCTCACTTTCTCCTCCATAGAAGAACACAGTACAAGAACAGGTCCTTTGGCCCACTATGTTTGTATAACCATAATGCCATTCTAAACCAATCTCTTCTGCCCACACATGGTCTATATCCCTCTATTCCCTGCCTGTATATGTGTCTGTTGAAATATTTCTTAAACTTTGCTAACTGCTCCTACCAACATCCCTGGCAGCATGTTCCAGGAACCTACGATCCTCTGTGTAAAAACCTCTCTCACACGTCTCCCTTAAACTTTCCTCCTCTCACCGTAATTGACATTTTCATCCCGGAACACAGACTTCAATTATCCACCCTATCTCATGCCCCTCATCATTTTATAAACTTCTAACAGGTCACCCCTTAGCCCCTGACACTCTAGCAAAAACAATCCAAGTTTATCCAACCTCTCCTTATAGCTAATACACTCCAATCCAGGCAATATCTCAGTAAATGTCTTTTTTACTCTCTCTAAAGCTTGCAAACCCTTCCTATAGTGTGGTGACAAGAACTGCACACAACACTCCAAATATGACCTTAACTGAAGTCTTATTCAGCTGCAACACAAAAGGGCCAACTTTAATACTCAATGCCCTGACTGTTTAAGGAAGATATGCTGTACAATTTCTTTACCACCTTACCCACTTGTGTTGCCACTTTCAGGGAGCTATAGGCTTGGGGGCTTGGATCCCAAGATCCCCCTCAATATCAATGAGATTCCTGCCATTAACTAAATACTTTCCTTTTGCATTTAACCTCCTAAAATACATTACCTCACACTTGGCTGGATTAAACTCTATCTACCATTTCTTCGCTCAACTTTCCACCTGATCTATATCCTGCTGTATCCTTTGACAATCTTCCTCACTATTCACAACTCCACCAACTTTGTGTCATCTGCAAAGTTACTAATCAAACTACCTACATTTTCATCTAAGTCATTTATATATTTTACAAACAACAGAGATCCCACCACTGATCCTTGCAGAACATCACTGGAAAAATATCCCTCTAAAACGAGCCTCTGTCTCCTATCACCAAGCCAATTTCGTAGCCACCTTGCCAACTTACCATGGATCCCATGTGACTTATTCTTCTGGTCCAGCCAACCATGACAGAACTTGTTAAATGCTTTACTAAAGTTCACGTAGACAATGTCCACTGTCTTACCCTCATCAATCACCTTCATCATTTCCTCAAAAAACTCAATCAAGTTTGTGAGACGAGCCCTCCCCAATACAAAGCTTGGCTGACTATCCCCAATAAGTCCATTCTTTTGCTAACCTGAGTAAATTCTATCCCTAAGAATCTTCAAGGAAATGTTCCCTACCATTGATGTAAGGCTCACTGGCCTGTAATTTACTGGATTACCCCGTTGCCTTTCTTAAAACACAGAACATTAGCTATTCTCCAATCTTCTGGGATTTCACCTGTAATGTAAAAAGTTGTGGTCCCAACATTGACTCCTGCAGAACTCTACTAATCACTGGCTACCATCTTAAAAAAGACCCTTTTATTCACTCTTTCTGCCACCTGCCAGTGAGCCAATCCTTTATCCATGTCATTACCTTTCCCCTAACACCAGGGGTTCTAATCTTATTTATTCTGTGTGGCACCTTGTCAAAGGCCTTCTGGAAATCCAAACAGATCACATCCACTGGTTTTCTTTTGTCTGACTTGCTGATTACTGCCTCAAAAGAATTTGAACAAAGTTATCAGGCATAACCTTCCTTTGACGAAGCTGTGCTGATTCAGCCTTGTTTTACCATGCACTTCTAAGTACTCAGCAATCTCATACTTAGTATCAGATTTCAAAATCTTAAGACCATAAGAAATAGGAGTGGAAGTAAGGCCATTCGGCCCATCGAGTCCACTCTGCCATTCAATCATGGCTGATGGGCATTTCAATGCCACTTACCTGCACTTTCTCCGTATCCCTTAATTCCTTGCGAGATTAAGAATTTATCAATCTCTGCCTTGAAGACATTTAATGACCCAGCCCCCATTGCGCTCTGTGGCAATGAATTCCACAGGCCCACCACTTTCTGGCTGATAAAATGTCTCCTCACTTCTGTTCTAAATTGACCCTCTGTAATTCTAATGCTGTGCCCATGGGTCCTAGTATCCCCACCTTTTGGAAACAATTTCCCAGCGTCCACCCTTTCTAAGCCATGAATTATCTTGCAAATTTCTATTAGATCTCCCCTCAAGCTTCTAAACTCTAATGAATGCAATCCCAGGATCCTCAGACATTCAGGTCTACCATTCCAGGGATCATCCGTGTGAATCTCCGTTGGACACGCTCCAGTGCCAATAGGTCGTTGCTGAGGTGTAGGGTCCAAAACTAGACACAGTATTCCAAATGGGGCCTAAGTAGAGCTTTATCAAGTCTCAGTAGCACGTCACTGCTTTTACATTCCAACCCACTTGAGATAAATGACAACATTATATTTGCTTTCAACATTTAGAGAATCCTGGACTAACACTCCCAGATCCCTTTGTACTTTGGCTTTATGAATTTTCTCACCATTTAGAAAGTAGTCCATGCCTGTGTTCATTTTTCCAAAGTGCAAGACCTCGCATTTGCTCACATTGAATTTCATCAGCCATTTCTCGGGCCACTCTCCCAAACTGTCTAAATCTTTCTAAACTGTCTAAATCCTGAAGAAGGGCTTATGCCCGAAACGTCGATTCTCCTGTTCCTTGGATGCTGCCTGACCTGCTGCGCTTTTCCAGCAACACATTTTCAGCTCTGATCTCCAGCATCTGCAGCCCTCACTTTCTCCTTAAATCTTTCTGCAGCCTCCCCACCTCCTCAGTACTACCTGCCTGTTCACTTAACTTAGTATCATCGGCGGACTTTGCCAAAATACCCCCAGTCCCTTCATCCAGATCATTAATATATAAAGTGGACAGGCTGCGGCCCCAACACTGAGCCCTGCGTGACCCCCACTTGTCACTAGCTACCAATCCAAAAAAGAACCTGCAATCCCAACACTCTGCCTTCTGTTAGACAGCCAATCCTCAACCCATGCCAGTAGCTCACCTCGAACACCATGGGCCCTCACCTTACTCAGCAGCTTCCCGTGAGGCACCTTATCAAAGGCCTTTTGGAAGTCTAGGTAGATAACATCTACTGGGTTTCCCTGGTCTAACCTACTTGTTACCTCTTCAAAGAATTCTAACAGGTTTGTCAGGCATGACCTCCCTTACTAAACCCATGTTGACTTGTTCTAATCCAACCCTGCACTTCCAAGAATTTAGAAATCTCATCCTTAACGATGGATTCTAGAATTTTACCTATAACCCGAGGTTAGGCTAATCGGCCTGTAATTTTCAATCTTTTGTCTTGATCCTTTCTTGACCAAGAGGGTTACAACAGCGATTTTCCAATCATCTGGGACTTTCCCTGACTCCAGCGATTTTTGAAAGATTACAACCAACACCTCCACTATTTCTTCAGTCACATCCCTCAACTCTAGGATGTAGCCCATCCAGGCCAGGAGATTTATCAATTTTTAGACCTTTTAGCTTTTCAAGTACTTGCTCTTTTATAATGGCTACCATACTCAACTCTGCCCCTTGCCTCTCCTTAATTGTTGGGATATTACTCATGTCTTCCACTGTGAAGACTGACATAAAGTATTTACTAGGTTCTTCAGCTATTTCCTTATCTCCCGTCACTAGCCTTCCTGCATCAATTTGGAGTGGTCCAATCTCTAATTTTGCCTCTCACTTGTTCCTTATGTATTGAAAGAAACTTTTACTATCATTTCTAATATTACTGTCCAGCTTATCTTCATATTTGATCTTCTCCTTCCTTATTTCTCTCTGTGTTATCCTCTGTTTGTTTTTGTAGTCTTCCCAATCTTCTGATTTCCCAGTGCTCTTGGCCCCTTTATAGGCTCTCTCTTTTTCTGTGATACATTTCCTGACTTCCTTCATCAGCCATGGCTGTCTAACCTCCCTGCGGATAATCTTTCTTTTCTTGGGGATGTACCTCTGTACTGTGTTCTGAATTACACTCAGAAACTCTTGTCTTTATTGCTCTATAGTCTTCCCCACTAGGCTCTGCTTCCAGTCAATTTTCGTCAGTTCCTTTCTCATGCCCCTGTAATTACCTTTATTTAACTATAACACCATTACATCCAATTTTGCCTTCTCTCTTTCAAACTGCAGACTGAACTCTACCATATTGCGATCGCTGCCTTTTAAGTGTTCCCTGACTTTAACATCTTTTATAAAGTCTGGCTCGTTACATAGCACTAAGTCCAGAGTAGCCTGCTCCCTTGTGGGCTCCATCACAAGCTGTTCCAAAAAGCCATCCTGTAAGCATTCCATGAATTCCCTTTCTTTGGATCCAGTGGCAACATTATTCACCCAGTCCACCTGCATATTGAAGTCCGCCATGATCACTGTGACATTGCCTTTCTGACATGCCCTCTATATTTCCTGGTACATCTTGCACCCCTGGTCGTGACTACTACTGGGAGGTCTGTACATAACTCCCATTATGGTTTTTTTGCCTTTTGGTTCCTCAGCTCCACCCACACAGGCTCCACATCATCTGACCCTATGTCAATCAGTGCCATAGATTTAATTTCATTCATAACTAACAAGGCAACCCTGCCTCCTCTGCCCACCTCCCTGTCTTTTCGATTAACTGCCAGTCCTGAATGCCCTGCAACCATATCTCTGTGATGCCTACCACATCATAATCATTCACGATGATTTGTGCCGTTAATTCATCTACTTTGTTATGAATACTACAAGCATTCAGGTAAAGCACCTTAATGCTAATTGTCTTATCCTCATGATTTCCATCATCTCGTAATATGTCCTAAGTTATCCTTCCTTTTTGCTTCATTCCTTGTCTGCCTTGAACTTAAACCCTGCACACATGCTAACCTGCTGCTTATCTTTCTGCTTGACTCCATACTTCCTGTCACTTTCCCTTTCCCTTCTCTTCTCCCCGACTCACAAGTTTAAAGTCCTAGTGACCACCCTATTTATCCTTTTCGCCAGATCACTGGTTCCAGATCGGTTCAGGTGGAGACTGTCCCATTGGTACAGATTGCTCCAGTTCCAAAACTAATGCCAATGTCCCATGAAATGGAATCCCTCTTTCCCACACCAATCTCTTAGCCACATATTTTGTTAGATAAGCACCTGGATGATTTTGGGATAGTGTGCGAATAGTTCACAGGTCGGCGCAACATCAAGGGCCAAAGGGCCTGTTCTGTGCTGTACTGTTCTATGTTCACTTCCCTAATTTTCTTATCCCTATGCCAATCAGCCCGTGGCTCGGGCAGTAATCCGGAGATTATGACCCTCGAGGACCTGTTCTTCAATTTCCTTCCTAGTGCTTGATACTCCCCAAACAGGTCCTCCTTCCTAGCCTTCCCTATGTTATTAGTGCCAACATGGACTACAACAACTGGATCCTCCCCCTCCTGCTCTATCTTTTCAAGCCGTTCTGATGTCCTGCACCCTGGCACCAGGAAGCAACACACCATGTGAGACTCCCGATCCAGCTCATAATGGATACTATCTGTCCCCCTAATTATAGAATCCCCTATAACAACCTCTCCCCTCTTGAATGGCCTACTGCCCATGGTGACGTGGTCAGCTGGCTCATCCTGTCCACAGCCCTTTTCCTCATCCATACAGGGAGCAAAAATCTCATTCATGTTGGACAAGGTTGAGGGCTGAGGATTCTCCACTCCTGAACTCAGAATCCCCCTACCTGCCTCACTTACAGTTACACCGTTGTTCCTGATCACTAACTGAATGTGAATTACTTAATCTCCCAGGTGTGACTGCCTCCTGAAACAAAGTGTCCAGGTAACTCTCCCCCTCCCGGATGTGCCGCAGTGTTTGAAGCTCAGATTCCAGATCATCAACTCTGAGCCAGAGTTCTTCCAGCAATCAACACTTACTGCAGATGTGGTTACTGCTGTTCACAATGGGATCAGCCAGCTCCCACATCATACAGCAACAGCACATCACCTGTCCAGCCATCTCTACTTATTTAATTAATTTATACAAATTTATGATTTATACACTCATAGAGATGAACAGCATGGAAACAGACCCTTCGGTCTAACCCGTCCATGCCGACCAGATATCCCAACCCAATCTAGTCCCACCTGCCAGCACCCGGCCCATATCCCTCCAAAGCTGAAAATGTGTCGCTGGAAAAGCGCAGCAGGTCAGGCAGCATCCAAGGAGCAGGAGAATCGACGTTTCGGGCATGCACCCTTCTTCTGACCTGCTGCGCTTTTCCAGCAACACATTTTCAGCTCTGATCTCTAGCATCTGCAGTCCTCACTTTCTCCCATATCCCTCCAAACCCTTCCTATTCATATACCCATCCAAATGCCTCTTAAATGTTGCAATTGTACCAGCCCCCACCATATCCTCTGGCAGCTCATTCCATACACGTACCACCCTCTGCGTGAAAAAGTTGCCCCTTAGGGCTCTTTTATACCTTTCCCCTCTCACCCTAAACCTATGCCCTCTAGTTCTGGATCTCCAATCCCAGGGAAAAGACTTGTAATTTCTAGTACTTCTGTCATCTTATTCGATTAAACAACTAATAGTAAACTATTAATTAATCACAAGAAATATCAATTGAAATGCCTTACTTTAGCAACACACAAGAGTCCTATTTTTGGTTAGAGGAGGAGAACCGGTGGGAGACACTACATGTGTAGTGTCTCAGGTTTCAGCCACTGCCAAATGTTGACAACAACCAAGGTCAGGCTAAACTGGCCTATAATTTACCATCTTTTGTCTCCCTGTCTTCTTCAACACAGGTGTTACATTAGGCATTTTCCACTCCTCTGGGACCCTCCTTGACTCCAGTTATTCCTGAACAATCACCATCAATAACCCTACAATCTCCTTTGCTCTCCCTTTTCGAGCTCTGGGGTGTAGTCCACCTGGTCCAGGTGATTTATCCACCTTCAGACCTTTCAGCTTCCACAGCAACTACTTCTTAGTGATAGCCACTACACTCATTCTGATGAAGAGTCATCTAGACTTGAAACATTAGCTTGTTTTCTCCGCCTGACTCACTGTGATCTCTCGCATTTGTTGTTTTCAGTACAGATCGCATCATCTGCAGTAATTTGCCCTTACTGACCTCTGCTCCTTGGCTCTCTCAGTTCTGGCATGCTACTGATGTCTTCCATCATGATGAATTGATGTAAAATATCTATTCAATTCCTCCACCATTTCTTTGTTGCCTATTACAATGTCTCCAGAGCAATTATCCTGTGGTTCAGTGTCCTTTCTTGCTCTCGCTTACCATTTTTATGTTATACTTAATAAATCTATGATGTGGATGTGCCAGTGTTGGACTGGAGTGGACAAAATCTGAAGTCACATGACACCAGGTTATAGTCCAACAGGTTTATTTAAATTACAAAATTTCAGAGCGCGGCTCCTGACAAACGATCTCAAATATACTTACTGGATATAACCTGGTGTTTCCTGACTTATTACTTAATAAACCTAATAAAGGCTTATCAGTAATTCTTTCAACAATTCCATCTGATGAATTCCATCTTGAAATCACCAAAGTTGCTTTCTTAATAAATCTGCAGAGAATATTAATAAAATCAACTATGGATTCCACTGGATGCTGAACTCTTCTAATACATCCCATTAGAATATAGAACATAGAACAATACAGCACAGAACAGGCCCTTCGGCCCACGATGTTGTGCCGAACATTTGTCCTAGCTTAAGCACCCATCCATGTACCTATCCAATTGCCGCTTAAAGGTCACCAAAGATTCTGACTCTACCACTCCCACAGGCAGTGCATTCCATGCCCCCACCACTCTCTGGGTAAAGAACCCACCCCTGACATCTCCCCTATACTTTCCACCCTTCACCTTAAATTTATGTCCCCTTGTAACACTCTGTTGCACCCAGGGAAAAAGTTTCTGACTGTCTACTCTATCTATTCTTCTGATCATCTTATAAACCTCTATCAAGTCACCCCTCATCCTTCGCCATTCCAACGAGAAAAGGCCTAGCACTCTCAACCTATCCTCGTACGACCTATTCTCCATTCCAGGAAACATCCTGGTAAATCTTCTCTGCACCCTCTCCAAAGCTTCCACATCTTTCCTAAAGTGAGGCGACCAGAACTGCACACAGTACTCCAAATGTGGCCTAACCAAAGTCCTGTACAGTTGCAACATCACTTCACGACTCTTGAATTCAATCCCTCTGCTAATGAACGCTAATACACCATAGGCCTTCTTACAAGCTCTATCCACCTGAGTGGCAACTTTCAAAGATCTATGAACATACACCCCAAGATCCCTCTGTTCCTCCACCTCACTAAGAACCCTACCGTTAACCCTGTATTCCGCATTCTTATTTGTCTTTCCAAAATGGACAACCTCACACTTGGCAGAGTTGAACTCCATCTGCCACTCCTCAGCCCAGCTCTGCATCATATCTAAGTCTCTTTGCAGCCGACAACAGCCCTCCTCACTACCCACAACTCCACCAATCTTCGTATCATCTGCAAATTTACTGACCCACCCTTCGACTCCCTCATCCAAGTCATTAATAAAAATTACAAACAGCAGAGGACCCAGAACTGATCCCTGCGGAACTCCACTGGTAACTGGGCTCCAGGCTGAATATTTGCCATCTACCACCATTCTCTGACTTCGACCGGTTAGCCAGTTTTCTATCCAATTGGCCAAATTTCCCTCTATCCATGCCTCCTGACTTTCCGCATAAGCCTACCATGGGGAACCTTATCAAATGCCTTACTAAAATCCATGTACACTACATCCACTGCTCTACCCTCATCCACATGCTTGGTCACCTCCTCAAAGAATTCAATAAGACTTGTAAGGCAAGACCTACCCTTCACAAATCCGTGCTGGCTGTCCCTAATCAAGCAGTGTCTTTCCAGATACTCATAAATCCTATCCCTCAGTACCCTTTCCATTACTTTGCCTACCACCGAAGTAAGACTAACTGGCCTGTAATTCCCGGGGTTATCCCTATTCCCTTTTTTGAACAGGAGCACAACATTCGCCACTTTCCAGTCCCCTGGTACCACCCCCATTGACAGTGAAGACGAAAAGATCATTGCCAACGGTACTGCAACTTTCTCTCTTGCTTCCCACATAATCCTAGGATATATCCCATCAGGCCCGGGGGACTTGTCTATCCTCAAGTTGTTCAAAATGTCCAACACATCTTCCTTCCTAACAAGTATCTCCTCTAGCTTACCAGTCCATTTCACACTCTCCTCTTCAACAATACGGTCCCTCTCGTTCGTAAATACTGAAGAAAAGTACTCATTCAAGACCTCTCCTATCTCTTCCGACTCAATACACAGTCTCCCACTACTGTCCTTGATCGGACCTACCCTGGTTCTCGTCATTCTCATGTTTCTTACATATGCATAAAATGCCTTTGGGTTATCCTTGATCCTATCCGCCAAAGATTTTTCATGCCCTCTCTTAGCTCTCCTAATCCCTTTCTTCAGGTCCCTTCTGGCTATCCTGTATCCCTCCACTGCTCTGTCTGAACCCTGTTTCCTCAACCTTATGTAAGCCTCCTTCTTCCTCTTTACAAGACATTCAACCTCCCTTGTCAACCAAGGTTCCCTCACACGACCATTTCTTTCCTGCCTGACAGGTACATACATATCAAGGACACGTCGTATCTGTTCCTTGAAAAACTTCCACATTTCCACAACATCCTTCCCTGACAGCCTATGCTCCCAACTTATGCTCCTCAGATCCTGTCTTACAGCATCGTAATTACCCTTCTCCCAATTGTAAAACCTACCCTGTTGCACGCACCTATCTCTCTCCATAACCAAGGTGAAAGTCACAGAATTGTGGTCACCATCACCAAAATGTTCACCCACTAACAAGCCCATCACTTGTCCCGGTTCATTACCGAGTACCAAATCCAATATGGCCTCCTCTCTGGTCGGACAATCTACATACTGAGTTAGAAAAGCTTCCTGGACACACTGTGCAAACACCGCCCCATCCAATCTACTTGATCTAAAGAGCTTCCAATCAATATTTGGGAAGTTGAAATCGCCCATGACTACTACCCTGTGGCTTCTGCACCTTACCAAAATCTGTTTCTCCACATCTCTGCTGCTATTGGGGGGCCTACAGTAAACGCCCAACAAGGTGACTGTTCCTTTCCTATTTCTGACTTCAGCCCATACTACCTCCAAAGGCAGATTCCCCTCGAACTGCCTTTCTGCAGCCGTTATACCATTTCTAATTAGCAATGCCACCCCCCCTCCTTTTTTACCACCCTCCCTCATCTTACTGAAACATCTGTAACCAGGAACCTCCAACAACCATTCCTGTCCCTCTTCTATCCACGTTTCCGTGATGGCCACAACATCGTAGTCCCAAGTACCGATCCACGCCTTAAGTTCACCCACCTTATTTCTGATACTCCTTGCGTTGAAGTATACACACTTGAACCCATCTCTGTGTCCACAAGTATTCCCTGTCAGTGCTACCTTCTTCACAGCCTCCTTACATTCTTGGACATCCTGACAAACAGCTAGTCTACTTGCTGTACTACAAGTCCGGATCCCATCCCCCTGCCAAATTAGTTTAAACCCCCCCGAAGAGTGCTAACAAACCTACCCCCCAGAATATTGGTGCCCTTCTATCAAACTTTGATTAGCTCTGAGTTTGGAATAATTGTCAAAGGTTTTCAGTATCTTTTAAAAAATAGTGAGCTATAACCACATTAGTTATCACCCTAATTGTGTATAGAATTGCATTACTTGTTCAGCTTCTGATTTAGCACTGATCTGGGGTGGCATGGTGGCTCAGTGGTTAGCACTGTTGCCTCACAATGCCAGGGATCCGGGTTTGATTTCCACCTTGGGCAACTGTCCGTGTGGAGTTTGCACATTCTCCCTGTGCCTGAGTGGGTTTCCTCTGGGTGCTCCGGTTTCCCCCCACAATCCAAAGATGTGCAAGTCAGGTGGTTTGGCCGTAGTGTTCAGGGATGTGTAGGTTACGTGCATTAGTCTGGGGTAAAAATAGAGTAGTAGGGGAATGGGTTTGGGTGGGTTATTCTTTGGCAGGTCGGTGTGGACTTGTTGGACTGAACGGCCTGTTTCCACACTCTAGTGATTCCATGATCTAATTTGGAAGTTATTCTTTATCTGTATGATATCCAGTTCAGTGTTCTATTTGGCTCATCTCTAAAATTAAGGCTTCCTGTTAATATTATTCCTGATGCATATCTTCCTTATTTGAGTAGTATTTTGGTGAGTTGAAATTGTTTTATTTTGCAGTAATCGAAGTTTCGCTGCACTTCACTGCTGCACAGAAGGGGTTGTGGTCAAAATGGTCGATTCCCACGATTTGCAGGATTTATCATTGCTTTATTGTAGGGACCCTGCTCCTTGTAACTTTAGTAAATGAGTTGCATTTTAACTATAGTTGACTTAACAATTCACATTACTTGCAGTTTAAGTAAATGATTCCACCTTTAACTCATGAAAGATCACCCACCTTTTTCATAGCTTGTAAAGTTTTTCAAACTTTCTTTCCTCATTAGACTAGGTCTGCTTAGACTTTAAATTTGCTCAACATCATCAGTTTATTTACTGGTTTCACGATGTCCTGGGAATTGCAATCTCAGATATTTTTTTCTTTCGTGGCCATTACTTCTGTTTCTACCTCATGTGGCAACACTTGACCTGAGCCATAAGAAAATTTTAAACTCCTTGCTTTTCCAGCGCTGTTTTAAAATTTACTCTGGCATACCAGGGATTTTAAGATTTGCTCCTGGAGCTATGGATTCTGTTGTCTCACCTGAGAAAATGTGGGGCGACTCAGACAAACCATAAACTTGTGATGCAGTTTAGAGTTACTAATTCTGAGTGTCCAGTGAATTGCTAACTATCCTGTTGCAATGCCTCCTTTATCAGATCTGAAATGTTTTTAGTCATGCACTGGAGTATGCTTCCTTGTTGAGGATTTCCACATAGAGACGTACAGCATGGAAACAGACCCTTCGGGCCAACCCGTCCATGCCAACCAGATATCCCAACCCAGTCTAGTCCCACCTGCCAGCACCCGGCCCATATCCCTCCAAACCCTTCCCCTTCATATACCTATCCAAATACCTTTTAAATGTTGCAATTATACAAGCCTCCACCCCTTCTTTTGGCAGCTCATTCCATACACGTACCATCCTCGGTGTGAAAAAGTTACCCCTTAGGTCTCTTTTATATCTTTCCCCTCTCACCCTAAACCTATGCCCTCTAGTTCTAGACTCCCCGACCCCAGGAAAAAGGCTTTGTCTATTTATCCTATCCATGTCCCTCATGATTTTGTAAACCTCTATAAAGGTCTCCCCTCAACCTCCACCACTCCAGGGAAAACAGCCCCAGCCTGTTCAGCCTCTCCCTATAGCTCAAATCCTCCAGCCCTGGCAACATCCTTGTAAATCTTTTCTGAACATTTCAAGTTTCACAACATCTTTCCGATAGGAAGATCAGAGTTGCATGCAATATTCCAACAGTGGCCTAACCAATGTCCTGTACAACCACACCATGACTACCCAACTCCTGTACTCAGTACTCTGACCAATAAAGGAAAGCATACCAAACACCTTCTTCACTATCCTATCTACCTGTAACTCCACTTTCAAGGAGCTATGAACCTGCACTCCAAGGTCTCTTTGTTCAGCAACACTCCCAAGGACCTTACCATTAGGTGTATAAGTCCTGCTAAGATTTGCTTTCCCAAAATGTAGCACCTCACATTTATCTGAATTAAACTCCATCTGCCACGTCTCAGCCCATTGGCCCATCTGGTCAAGATCCTGTTGTAATCTGAGGTAACCTTCTTCGCTGTCCACTATACCTCCAAACTTACTAACTGTACCTCTTATGCTCGTATCCAAATCATTTATGTAAATGACAAGAAGTAGTGGACCCAGCACCAATCCTTGTGGAACTCCACTGGTCACAGGCCTCCAATCTGAAAAACAACCCTCCACCACCACCCTCTGTCTTCTACCTTTGAGCCAGTTCTGTATCCAAATGGCTAGTTCTCCCTGTATTCTGAGAGATCTAACCTTGCTAATGAGTCTCCCATAGGGAACCTTGTCGAACGCTTTACATATAGATCACATCTACTGCTCTGCCCTCATCAATCTTCTTTGTTACTTCTTCAAAAAACTCAATCAAGTTTGTGAGACATGATTTCTCATGCACAAAGTCATGTTGACTATCCCTAATCAGTCCTTGCCTTTCCACATACATGTACATCCTGTCCCTTAGGATTCCCTCCAACAACTTGCCCACCACCGTCAGGCTCACTGGCCTACAATTCCCTGGCTTGTCTTTACCGCACTTCTTAAACAGTGCCACCACGTTTGCCAACCTCCAGTCTTCCAGCACCTTGGCTGTGACTATCGATGATACAACTATCTCAGCAAGAGGCCCAGCAATCACTTCTCTCTTCTGTAGAGTGCTTAAAATCATCAGGTCCCTCCTTGTTGTTGGCTGTGCTGTATGTGCAGATGACTTCAAACGGAGTCTAAAGATCTCACCAAGTAAAACAAAGAACAGTGGATGCTGGAAATCTGAAACAAAGACAGCAAGTGCTAGAGAAATTCAGGTCTGGCAGCACCTGTGGAGAAAAAGCAGAGATAATATTTTGAGTCCAGTGACCCTTCAGTTTATTGCACCGTATGAGCTGCTGCTCATGATAAAGGTCGCTGTCACCATCATCTTGTAGGAAACTGCAGGGTGAGTGGTGTTGAGGAAAACCACTTACGGTCTAACTAGAAGAATCTTTCATAGTTAACAAGATATAGTTTATTCTATGTTAGGAACTAGTTGCAGGTTACATTGATGTAATAGACATTGTTACAGAGACTTTTGAGGGAGACCAGATGTTTGGTCTCATTTCTTTTGAAATCCTAAACCGGGATTTCAAAGATATGATCTCTGCTCATACCTCCATATGACATCATTATAGTGGATGATGCTTAAGGCACTCCTCTGTATTAACTCTGTCAGAGCCACATACATCAAAAGCTTCTTGAAGGTTGTTGAAGCTGCACTGATCCAGGCCAGTGGGGAGTATTCTATCGAACTCCTGACTTCTGGCTTTAAGCTGGCAGACAGATATTTGGGAGTAAGGTCAAACATTTTGATTAGGTCCCACATGTGAAATTGATGGTAAAGGTAAGAGCCCATGGAATCCAAAGAAATGTGGCGAATTAGGTTCAGAATTGGTTGAGTGACAAAGCAAATGGTGATGATAGAGGAACGTTTTTGTGACTGGAAGGCTGTATCCAATGGGATTGGACAGACATCAGTGTTTGTGCCCTTGCTGTGTATGGTATATACAAACAACTTACACTTGAATTGTAGGAGAGCTGATCAGTGAGTTTACAAATGATAATGAACAAATGGTAAAACGTGGCAAGTGTAACCTTAGAGTACAGGATTATAGATAAGCTGGTCAGATGAGGTGATCAGTGGCTAATGAATTAAATCTGGATAAATATGAGATGATGCACTTAGTCAGGACAAACAAAGGAAAGGAAAACAGAATGAATAGGAGGACCCAGGGAAGCACGAGGATCAGAGGGACCTGGTTGTACATATACACAGGTTCCATAAGATGCCAGGACAGGTTCATAAAATAGTTAAAAGGGCATTTGGGATACTTGCCTTTATTAGCTAAAGCATAAAGTTTAAGAACAGAGAGGTGATGCTGAAACTGAATAAAACATTGGTTAGGCCACAGCTGGAATATTGTGCTCAATTCAGGAATCCGTATTTTAGGAAGGATGTGATTGCACTGGAGAGAGTGCAGAGGTTTATCAGGATGTTGCCTCGGTTGGAAGTTTCAATGAAGAGGAGACATTGGACAGATTGGGGTTGTTTTCCTTGGAACAGAGAAGGTTGAAATGTATAAAATTACAAGGGGCATAGATAAAACATAGAAAAATACAGCGCAGTACAGGCCCTTTGTCCCTCAATGTTGCGCCGATCCAAGCCCACCTAACCTACACGAGCCCACTATCCGCCATATGCCTATCCAATGCCCGTTTAATTGCCCATAAAGAGGGAGAGTCCACTACTGCTACTCGCTGAGTAAAGAATCTACCCCTAACATCTGTCCTAAAGGGCAGCATGGTGGCACAGCACTGCTGCCTCACAGCGCCAGAGACCCGGGTTCAATTCCCGCCTTAGGTGACCGACTGTGTGGAGTTTGCACATTCTCCCCGTGTCTGCGTGGGTTTCCTCCGGGTGCTCCGGTTTCCTCCCACAGTCCAAAGATGTGCAGGTCAGATGAATTGGCCATGCTAAATTCCCCGTAGTGTTAGGTAAGGGGTAAATGTAGGGGTATGGGTGGGTTACGCTTTGGCGGGTCGGTGTGGATTTCTTGGGCCGAAGGGCCTGTTTCCACACTGTAAGTAATCTAATCTAAAACTAATCTATACCTACCACCCCTTAATTTAAAGCCATGCCCCCTCGTAATAGCTGACTCCATACGTGGAAAAAGGTTCTCATGGTCAACCCTATCTAAACCCCTAATCATCTTGTACACCTCTATCAAGTCACCCCTAAACCTTCTTTTCTCCAATGAAAACAGCTCCAAGTGCCTCAGTCTTTCCTCATACGATCTCCCTACCATAACAGGCAACATCCTGGTAAACCTCCTCTGCACCCGTTCCAGTGTCTCCACATCCTTCCTATAGTATGGCGACCAAAACTGCACACAATACTCCAGATGCGGCCGCACCAGAGTCTTATACAACTGCAACATGATAGAGTTGGCAGGAACAGACCTTATCCCTTGATAACGTTATCAAGATTGGGGGCATGGTGTAAGCAAAGGGGCAGGAGTTTTAGAGGTGACGAGGAAATAATTTTTGCTCAGAGGGTGCTGGGAATCTGGAACTTCCTGCCTATAAAGGTGGTAAAGGCAGAAACCCTCAGAACATTTAAGTAGGGTTCTGTCGCGACACTATGGATTTCTTACAGAAACTCAGCACCCACAGACCAGTCGAACCGGGAACATTCCTCGTCACAATGGCCGTTTCCGCACTCTAGACCAGCATCCCCCACAAGAATGGCTTCGCAGCAACAGCCTCAGTACTCAACACCAACAACTGCCAGTCTCCAAACACCATTCTACAACTCATCCGCTTTATCCTTGATCACATCTTTGACAACCAGTTCTTCATCCAGACACACAGAACAGCCATGGGGACCAAATTTGCACCCCAATATGCCAACATTTTTATGCACAGGTTTGAACAAAACTTCTTCTCTATGCAGGATCTCCAACCAACATTGTACACCAGATACATTGACGACATTTTCTTCCTCTGGACCCATGGCGAGGAGTCACTGATAAAACTACAGAGTGACATCAACAAGTTTCATCCCACCATCAAACTCACCATGGACTACTCTCGACTGTCTCATTTTTGGACACATGCGTCTCCATCAAGGATGGACACCTCAGCACCACACTCTACTGCAAACCCACAGACAACCTCACAATGCTACACTTCTCCAGCTTCCACCCAAAACATATTAAAACAGCCATTCCCTATGGACAAGCCCTACGCATACACCGGATCTGCTCAGATAAGGAGGAACGTGACAGACACCTGGAAGTACTCAAGGATGCCCTCACAAGAACGGGGTACGATGCTCAACTCATCGACCGCCAGTTCCGACGTGCCACAGCAAGGAACCGTAATGACCTCCTCAGGAGACAGATACGTGCTGCAACTGACAGAGTACCCTTCGTTGTTCAGTACTTCCCAGGAGGTGAAAAATTACGCGATGTTCTTCATGACCTGCAACACATTATCAATGAGGATGAGCACCTCACCAAGACCTTCCCCACACCTCCACTACTTGCCTTTAAACAACTGCCAAACCTCAAACAGATCATTGTTCGTAGCAAACTGCCCGGCTCTCAGAACAACTCCATACAACCCTGTCACGGTGGACGCTGCAAGATGTGTCAGATCATGGACATAGATACCACTATTACGGGTGGGAACACCTTCCACCTTGTACATGGCAGGTACTCATGTGACTCAGTCAATGTTGTCTATCTTATACGTTGCAGGCAAGGATGCCCAGAGGCATGGTACATTGGGAAAACCGAGCAAAGGCTTCGACAACGGATGAATGGGCACCAACAAACAACAGACAGGAGGGTTCCCTCCCAGTTGGGGAACACTTCAGTGGTCCACGACATTCAGCCTCTGACCTTCGGGTGACCATCCTCCAAGGTGGACTTCTGGACAGGCAGCAGAGAAAAGTGGCCGAGCAGAGGCTGATAGCTAAGTTCTGTACCCATAGGGAGGGCCTCAACCAGGACCTTGTGTTCATGTCACATTACAGGTGATCACCATTGCACTACACACACACACTCTCACATACACATGGACACAGGTACACACAGACACCCACACACACCCTTATAGAGAGAGACACTCCCATATGCAGGCCCTCACAGACTTAAGACACTCTGCACTCACTACACACACACACACACACACACACACACATTCTCACACTCAACCCCCACCCCAGACAGACACACAGACAGACAAAGACCCACATGCACACATATATTTTGTGTGGTGAATTTGTACTTGCAGAGTTACATTGTACTTTGCTCAAAAACTGCATGCATTCATGTAGAACTCTGTGCTCAAAAACTGCACTAATTTATGTAAAACTCCATTATCTCACTTTTTAGATTAGAATCAATCTAAACAATGGCATGGACAGAGAACACAGAGGGCCAACACCTTCAACATATTGTCTAGCTATCACCATTGTTAACAGCTAACCCAACAATGCAACTTTAAAAAATAAGGTTTTGTGATTTACACATGAAAGAAGTGAAACTATCACTGTATTCTAACAGATGAAAGGCTCAACAGACAATCAATTTTTCAATGTATAATTTCAGTTACATCACACTAAATTTTTGCTATAAATTCTGTGTTACAATCGAACCCTCCACTATCACCTGATGAAGGAGCGTCGCTCCGAAAGCTAGTGTACTTCCAATTAAACCTGTTGGACTATAACCTGGTGTTGTGTGATTTTTAAACTTTTACATCCCAGTCCAACACCGGCATCTCCAAATCATAACATTTAAGTAGTGTTTAGATGTGCACTTGCGATGCCAAAGTATACAAGGTTATGGACTAAGTCTGGAAAATGGGAATAAAATTGTTAGACGGTTGTTTTTGACCACCACAGATTTGATAGGCTAAAGGGCCTTTTTCTGTGCTGTGACCTCTGTGACTCTATTAATCAGATGAGAGAAGCATGTGGTGTCGACCACATTCTAGTTGAGCACTAATACTGTGGAGAATGAGTTTCTGGAACGTGTTAGGTATAGTTTTCTAGAGCTGTGTGTTCAGGATACAGCTATTTTAGATCTAGTATTGGGTAATGAGAAATAACTAATAAATACTTTTGTTGTTAAAGAGCCTTTAAGAAAGAGTAACCTTCATATGATAGAATTTTACGCAATGTTTGAAAGTGTGGACTTCATTCTGAAGCAAGGGAGTTAAATTTTAATAAGGAAAATTATGGAAGTCCAAGTCACAAATTAGTTGAGGTGGATCGAGAAAGTACATTCATTCAAGATGCAAAAACCCGATTACAATCTGTCAACCATGATTGGCAAACGAAGTTAAAGCACTGCGCCATCGGGCGGCACGGTGGCACAGTGGTTAGCACTGCTGCCTCACAGCGCCAGAGACCCAGGTTCAATTCCCGCCTCAGGCGACTGACTGTGTGGAGTTTGCACGTTCTCCCTGTGTCTGCTCCGGTTTCCTCTCTCAGTCCAAAGATGTGCAGGTCAGGTGAATTGGCCATGCTAAATTGCCCGTAGTGTTAGGTAAGGGGTAAATGTAGGGGTATGGATGGGTTGCGCTTCGGCGGGTCGGTGTGGACTTGTTGGGCCGAAGGGCCTGTTTCCACACTGTAATCTAATCTAATCTAAAAAAAAAGACTTGGTGGCCAGAAATCATCATATATCTGAGGATTGGATATTTTTACAATTCAGCAAAGGACAATCAAGAACCTGATAAAGAAAGGAATTGATTATAAATGCAATCTAATTTAAAACTTAAAATAGCACTATAGAAACGTCCTTACTGCAACACTGCCATCCTGGTCCCCCTCACCCTCCCATCCCCCTAGTTTCACTGGACTCACACAGACTGTCTTTGATCCATCCGCTTGAGTCACCTGAACACAGTTCTGGATGAGGAACGTCAACCATCTGTGAGGCAATTCTTCACACAAGTGTGAAAGGTTAGTCTTGGATGGCAGTAATTGATCTGGTGCAGAGCTGGGAATTTCAATGTGGCCCCAACAGCGGAAAACCCAGGAAGTTCTGGTAGCAGTGAGTGCACAATAATATGTAAGTGTAAAGCTGTGGTGCATGCTTAATGAGGTGAGTCATGGAGAACTGCATAACTCACAGGACCTCACTGAGAAAAGCCCTACAAGAAACTCACCAAAATTGAAAAAACTTTGAGAAAATTCAATCCCAGACCTCTGACCTGTGTAATGCCATAATCCAGCAGGTGCCAATGCTCTGATTTAGGATGACTCCATGTGACATTGCATACGTCATTGGTAGAGGGGAGTTGTTATAATGAGGCCACAGTGAACATGCTCTCGCTGCATTTGTATTGGTTATTCCCAATGTTTCCACCGAGGTGAATCATGGCCATGTTTATTAAAGTCACACAGATACAATTGGGGAGCTTTGAACTCTATTTCAGATTCAAACCAACTGTGAGTACAGGGGTAATTATCAGTCTTGCATTTCTACTTTTTCCTTCAGCTGCCCCCCCTTAAGGAAGGCATTTCTTGCTGTGGACAACCATATCAATTTGGAGTCATGATAATTCACAGATAACAACTGCAGGAACTGTAAACATTAATCTCAGGTACTCATCCTTATGCCATAGAGGGCTAGGTGACTGGAAGAATACTTTTATGGATTTGGGAATGAGAAGGATCTTGAAGATTTCTGTAGCATGAGGAACAGTAAAATGAATTGAAATAACAACAGTTTCTTTCAGAGTACAACCTGGTTCCCCTTCCACTCAGCAATACCATTTTATTTTTATTATTTTTACACTTTTTGTAACTCAAATGATACTGTACTGTGGTGACACTTTTACTGTACCTTTCTAGATACATATGACAATAAATAAAATAAATAACAAACAAGTGATGAGATACACCTTTATTGGATTCTATATTACAGATTAAAGGCCAAATTATCTTAGTGCATCATGAAATAGTTAATGTTTGAACATTGCAAGTACATCAAGCTCAACATTGATACAACTTCAAGTGTTGACTGACACTATATTGATTTTCATGTACACCAGAAGATAATGGAACTTATAAAAGTTGAATTGCCATCAATTATGTTTCTGGTTTCTACAAAATATTTCAAATAACTAATTCTATCCTTAAGAATACATGCAATTGTTTTGAGAAAATAGGATTATTACAATTAGCACTGTGTAGATTATTTGCGATCACCTTGGGGCAAAAAAACAAACTCTTTAGGGTAGCTAAGAAAATTAAACTTCTAACAGGATAGATTCATAGAAATATGCAACAGGAAGATGATCATTTGGCCCACTGTGTCCATGCTTGCTGACAAGGAACCTTCTAGCCTAACCGCACATTCTAGAATAGAAAGTAGATGCCCAAGTATTTTCCTTAAATGAGGATTTTCACCCTTTGAGGCAGTGTGTTCCAGATTCCCACCACCTTCTGGGTGAGAAGAATGCTCCCACCTAAGTCTTAGCATAAATCTACGCATCTCGGTTACGGACCCCTCTCAACCAAGGGAACTTGAGCCTTCTGATCCACTCTATCCAAATCCCTTATTTTTAGATACTTCAATTAGATTTTCCCCCAGTCTTCTCTCGTGAAGAAAACAGCCCTTAGACAATCTTTTTTTAATAACTAAATTCCTCCAGGCCTACCAACATCAGTGTAAATCTCTTTAGGAACAACACATTTGCACTAGGGAAGTCAGCGTGGCGACCAGAACTGTACACAGCATTAAAGCTGCAGCTTAACTAGTGTTTACATAGCTGCAGCATACTGCTCTTATAACCTGTGCTATTAAAGGCAGGATCCCATGTGCCTTTCTGACAATTTTATGTAACTGTCTAGCCATCTTCAGGGATGTGGTCAAAAACTAAGGTTCTCTACATTATCATGAGAACGCAATTAGGAGTAAGCCATTTGACCCTCAATTGCTCTGCCATTTGACAAAATAATGGCTGGCTGATCTGATTGTCACAACTCCTCTCTATGATTCTACAGCCTTTAAACTCTCTTCTCAAATTGATCTGACAGCCATTGCAGTTATTTCCTTATTGTGGTCAGGCATAAATTACATCAATTGAATTAATTGTTCTTGCCGATGGTGCACTTACATTCCATTATTATTTCATAAAAAGCATTTCATTCTAAGCATCAAAGCCGAACTTGAAGGACTATGTGATGAAGTTAAAACCTCAAGTTACAGGGGGAGGTTTTGTATCAGTACACTGAGTATAGGGGTTGCGATGTCATGTTGCAACTGTATAGGACATTAGTGAGGCTGTTTTAGGTATACTGTATTGCATGCAAAAGATGCTGTTAAACTGGAATGGGTTCAGAACTATTTACAAGGATGTTGCCAGCATTGAAGGATTTGAGCTATAGGGACAGGCTCAACAGAACATAGAACAATACAGCGCAGAACAGGCCCTTCGATTCTTCACATTGCACCAACCTGTGAACTATTCTCAGCTTGTCCCCCTACACTATCCCAAAATCATCCATGTGCTTATCTAATAGGCTGGGGCTTTTTTCTGTGGAGCAGAGGTGGAGAGGTTTATAAAATTATAAGGGGCACAGATAGGGTAAATAGCTAAGATCTTTTTTCCAGGGTAGGGGAGTCCAAAACTAGAGGGCATAGATTTATGGCAAAAGAGGAAAGATTTAAAAGGGACTTGAGGGCAGCTTTTTCATAGAGGGTGGTGCGTGCATGGAACTAGCTGCCAGAGGTGGAGGCAGCTGGTACAATTACGACATTTATGAAATATCAGAAGTATGTTGCATTTGGTCAAGTGCTTGCTTCAAAACCCTTGCAGTGTCTAGGACAAGCCCTGATCATATTGAGGTAAAAACAGTGACTGCAGATGCTGGAAACCAGATTCTGGATTAGTGCTGCTGGAAGAGCACAGCAGTTCAGGCAGTATCCAAGGAGCTTCGAAATCGACGTTTTGGGCAAAAGGCCGAAACGTCGATTTCGAAGCTCCTTGGATGCTCCTTGATCATATTGATCCTACTGGGAAAGAAATTACATTGTGAACAGTTATCTATTCTAAATATTCATTTCCATCTATAAGTCTTTGTTTACAACTGGAATGCTGGGATTCCTATTTTTCCCAGACAATATCTGAGAAAGGAGCAAATCGTCAAAAGTTAAATCATTTTCCTCGACAAACTGGCACAATGGTCTTATTTCAAAATATTGTACGGATTCCTCAACACAAAACTGTAATCTGCCAAAATTAAATAACAAAGTATCCTTCCAACTCTCATGCTTTAGTAACTTAAGGAAAACATTATTAATACAGAGACAGCTGTATTTAGTGCATTTTAAAATCAGCTTCACCTATCTCAATAAAGCCCAGAAACCCTTACATCGTTCAGGCTTTTGTTTTTAAAAAGGTCTTGTACAGAGAACATCTGATAAATGGTTTGATGTAAATTCTCTTTGATCTCAAAAACCTTAGGATGGATATCATTTTGCTTCAAGGTTCGTTTTCTCATGTGATTACAGTGGTGTAATAATTCTAGTACTGGATGTGCAATTCAGTGATGCACAAGTCAAATTCTATCATGAAAAGTAATTAAAGGTAAATTCAATAAATTTTATCATTTTGTGACCAGAGGAAAAAGAATGACTACTTAAAACAAACTAACTTTCATAAGTGAATGGAAGGGTGTCTTTTACCAGATGTGATCGGAATGAAACTGTAATCCATACTGAGGCAGTTGATTCAGTGCCCTGAATTAGCTCAGCAAACTCATACATTTAAAGGCATATTCACAATTCAAATAGGGACAGGCAACAAATGAAACAAATGCCGAGAACCACAAAACTCAAATTTAAATGAATCAAAATGCAAAATATGACTCTGATGAAATCAATTATTGGAGATGTTCATTTTCTGAAGCAAATGTGACAATCCATTTAAAAGGTCAAGATTAGTTGCATGCTCTACCTTTTCTACACATTAGATTGGTGAACTAAAATCTAAGCAAAACTTATACCTATATACTCTCAGGGACAATATTCCAAAGATTAGTTAAAAAATCAAAATGATACACCACATTGCAGTTATTTTTGTAATTAAGTCTCTGTTCATATGAATATTAAGCAACATCTCGGCAGTGAATTTCTATTGCTTGCTGATGAATCTTTTAATGAGCAAAGGGTCACAGACATGCAGTATGATACAGGATGAAATACTACTTTTAATTCGGTTCGATTAATCCTTTTTGGGAAGGGACAACTCAGGTTCTGGTTCATGCAGGGATAATGGACTGATCAGCAATGGTTAAATAAACCATCTTTGTTCCACACTTGGTTATGCTCAATGCAAAGAAATTGAGTTTCACATAACCTAAACACATTATCATTCATTTATGTTAAGCAAATTGCATTTGAATTTTTATGGCAACATTCAAGGAAAATATCAAGACTGTGCAGTTATTAATTTATCACAGTGTGAAGGTAATTGGGAGGTGATTAGCACAGATGGCAATACAATGTTCTCAAATAAATTTATTGAAAATTATAATGTTCAGCATTGTGTTTTGGTTCTTGAGAGGAGGAAACATTCCAATTCTATGGACTGATTGAATGGTACACACACTATACTGATTTCGCCCGTCAGATAACACAGACATAATATACTAATGATAGTGGTTGGAATGATACGAGAGATTTTGTCATGACTGAATGGACCAGTTTTAGGTTAATGGTAACACTGCGAAAAAAGTGAATTGTAATTGTTCAATTGTAACACGCACACATGGTACAAAGTAACTGCATACATACACATCATACATACAAATATACACCAGGTACCTTACAAGGAGTGGACTAAGTAGCATGCATTCTTACATTACAATGTGATGACTGATTCTGATGAAATATACATTGAAAATATGCATAAATATCAAAATCTTGGCACTGCATTCCATCTACTTTCCAACTTGATAATGCATTATTAGGTTAGTATTTCTTAAATTGCTGTTTGACTGAAATTGTTTTTTTTCAACATAATTTCCCATTCTAATTAATTTTCATAATACTTGGGACATGTTTTATAACATTTTGAAATCGTGTAAGATCATTTAATGAATGATAATATACAGGCTGAAATGATCACTGCCAAGTATCATGTTTAATTTCTCTGTAATTGTATTCCACTCTGACCATTAAACCGGACCATGGAACCAAGTTCTTTAAAAACACAGTGCTAAAGAAATAGGTTCTCTCTCTTTCGATCTTTACTTTCTTGACAGTTTTGGTTGTTTTATCCCTTTGAAGGGGAACCCAAACATTGACATGATTTCAACACATGCTGAATCAAATTCTTAAAGAATTTTGTAAAACTACTGAGCTCATTAATCACACCTAACTGTAGTAGATCTGTGTTACAGTATGTTTACATAGCAGTATTATCTGCGGGTAGAAAGCACTGATGCAACTTTATCCTCCCCATTCCACGCAAAATGACAGGAACACATTGAGAAACCTGAGGGGAAATGAAAAGTTATAGCACTTCTCATTAGATGGAAAAGAGTTATTACTTCCTGAGAGAAGTTCATTTATGCTTTGACAGTAAAGTGAAGATTCTGGTATTTTCTTTAAGATTCCCTGGAACTTCTGTTCAATCGTCTGGAGATTTCAAATTGCATCAATCCACAAAATGTTAAAAGGTTAGAATGATATGAAATAGGCCCAAACTATCCAAAACTTATTGGTAAACATATCAAACTTTAACAGCAAATAATCCAACAGCACCAATGTGTGTGTGTGAAAGAGGATCTGTTAAAGGAAATTTCAAAATTAATTCCTAGACAATCATAGAGAAACTCCAAAAGATCCAGCATTTCTTCAATATAATGAAATAACTCAAGTTTGTGCAATGTAAGAGATTTTGCATCACAATCCTCTACAATTCAGTTACTAGCACTTTGGATGCCAAGTATTATGAAAGATTTTCTTTGGTAGCCAATATTGTGGTTACAAGGGAAAACCAACACCATACATCAGTGATAAAGGTTCTCAAAACAAAAATCTTTAACAATGGAAGCTTCAGAACAAATTGAAGATCGTATATGGAAAATATCATTACACAATTCTATGAAATGGTCACAGGTTTATCAGCATTGTATGGCTACATCAATTATCACTAATCAGGTCTTTCAAAAAGTCAATGTCATAAGCACTATCCATATGGGCAATATTTGGAATTATAAACTTCACAGAAAAAAATCTGCATTAAAAAGTTCAGACAGAGATTTTACTTGAGACATATCGAGACTGTCATTTAAAAAAAAAGTCTTGTTTGAACCCTCATCTAAAAAGGATATTGCATGAAGTATATGGAAACAAGCTTATGTGAATGCAAGAAAAAGGCCAAGTGTAAAGATGATTTTAAAAACATGTTTTGATTATGGAGCTGTTTTACTTCTTCATACAAAGTTTGATTAGCAAAGAACATGCCCTCAAAGGCTTTTTGACAGTGGTATGTCCAACTTCACTATTAAATTTAATATTGAATCACATTTGTCTCAGCAAAGTATCTTTCAACAGACATGCCCCAAGCTATTTATTCTTCTTAAGCCCCCATCAAAGTATATTTTGCAACTCAAACGTGATCAGCTGCAAAGTTAATTTTAAAAAGTACAATGCAGCAGTTGGTAAATTTGAGAGACAGATTCAATTCATACTCTTCCTCCTTCCCTGTCATTCTGCCAGGTTCACTTCCACTACCATACCATTAAATGGGGGGGGGGGGAAGAAGCCAAGTTTTGCCATTTCACTTGCATGCCTTCTAATTGATTGAGGAGCAACACCAGTGATTGAGAACAGCAAGTTAACAGATTAACTGCAGTTGGTAAAAGGGATTAATAAAATGAAAGGAACTGAAGGGCAGCTCATGCCCTCCAAAGGTCATAACAATTACTTACATAACAGAGGGCAACAAATTGCAATCTTATGAACTGTATAAATAGACTTCTAAAACTTTGCCAGGAAAAATGGTCTGAATTTCCAATTGGGTTATCTTCTTTCATGAAGTCTCTAATCTTTTCGGATCACTTCCTTTCTTGCATACAAGCAATCCAACACTTTTCCCTCACTTAAAATTCTCATTTATCTGGTAAAACAGATTCTGACCGTCATTAAACCTTCAAGATAACTAACTTATTATGTCACTAATTAATGAATAATACTTTCATCCAAAACATAGAAATCTGAGCTTTATGAACCATAGTGCTTTCAGTTAGTACATGGGATTTTGGACTACAGCAATATTTAGATGTGCCCTTCTGTTCATATTCTCCCTCCCTACAGGGGCAATAAGTTACTCCACAGAGCTGCTGGATGGTAATACTTCAGACTGAATGCTACAAGCTTCAATGTTAGTTTCCACTTGACTATGTGTAAACATGGGTGGCTGTACCTCCTTGGTAACACAAACACAAACTTCAGTTGAGTGCAGAGTCTCTTGAGCTGGGCAATCAGCCTTTGCAGAAACATCGGCAGTGTAATCTTTGCTTTGATTATCTGGGGAAACTTTATTTACGGATTGCATATCTTCTTCCTTTTCCCCAATCTCTTTGCTGTTGCCATCTTGTGGAGTTGACTGAACACTGAGGTCATGAACTTTTTTGTTCAGATCATTCCTTTCAGTCTGAAGAGCACGACACAATTTCTCCAAGCGCTGAATCTTTACCTGAAGGCTTTCAAATTCCTTGTCACGCAGGGTTTTCTAGGTTTAACATTAAAAAGGCAGGTAAATAAAACTATGCTGCTGTGTAAAAAAATATTGCAAAAGAGGGTAGGGTTTGCTACTTCTGGGCAGTAAAAGATCATTTCCACATAACTCATATGTACTCCATGCCTCAAAGAGGAGGATGAAGAGAAACAAAAATAACCTACTGCAATACCAATAAATTGTCCCAGGCCACTGTTACAATGATCAAGGTCCCATATTTCAACCCAGTTTTGATTTTACACACAATAGCCTCAAGGCAGGTAGCATACAGAATAATTTGGACTAGCAATCTAGAGGCAGCAACTAAAGCTCTGGGTTGCGAGTTCAAATCTCACTGCAGTAGCTTGTAGATAAAAGCCAGTCTCAATCATGGCAACCATAAAACTACCAGCTTATTGTAAAAACAAGTCTGGCTCACTTATGCTCTTTAGGAAGAAAATCTGCCATCCTTACCCTGTCTAGCCCATATGGAACTCCAAAATAAAACCAGATGCATTACCTAGAATCAACCTACACACTGGAAATGACAAAGACACACCCTCCCTTCTTTTTAATATCTAGGACTGGTAGCAAAATTGTGTGAACTATCGCAGATGAAATTAGCATTAGAATAAAGAAAGTTTACAGCCCAGGGGTAAGCCCTTCGGCCCTCCAAGCCTGTGTCTATCTAAATCCACTGTCTAAACCTATGACCCAATTCTTAACATCTGTATCCCACTGCTCCCCACCTCCTCATGCATCTGTTGAGACGCACCTTAAAATGAATCTACCGTGATTGCCTCTATTATTTCTGCTGGCAATGCGTTCCAGGCAACTACCACCCTCCGACTAAAGTACTTTCCACGTGTATCCCCCTTAAACTTTTCCCCCTCTCACCTTTAAAGTATGACCTCTTGTTATTGAATCCTTCACCCTGGGAAACAGCTTGTCTCTATCCACTCTGTTTATAACCTTCATGATTTTGTAGACCTCGATCAGGTCATCCCCAATCTCCTTTTTTCTAATGAAAACAATCCTAACCTACTCAACCTCTCTTCATGGCTAGCACCTTCCATACCAGGCAAAATCCTCGTAAACCTTCTCTGAACCCTCTCCAAAGCGCCCACATCCTTTTGGTAATGTGGCGACCAGAACTGTACACAGTATTCTAAATGCAGTCAAACCTTGTACAATTTTAACAGGACCTGCCAGCTCTTATATTCAATACCCTGTCTGATTAAGGCAAGCATACCATATGCCTTCTTGACTACTCTATCCACCTGTGCAGCCACCTGCAGGGTACAATAGACCTGAACGCCCAGATCTCTCTGCTCATCAACTTTTCCCAAGGCTCTTCCGTTTACAGTATAGTTTGCTCTAGAATTAGACTTCCCAAAATGCATCACCTCACATTTACCTGGATTGAACTCCATCTGCCACTTTTCAGCCCAACTCTCCAGTCTATCCATAGTCTCCTGTATTCTTTTACAGTCCCCAGTGCTTTCTGCTACTCCACCAATCTTTGTGTCATCTGCAAATTTACTGATCAGACCAACAATGCCCTCTTCCAGATCCACAACAGTCGCCCCAGCACTGATCCCTGCAGAACACCACTGGTCACCTTTCTCAGTTTTGAGAAACTCACTTTGACTACTACTCTGTCTCCTGTTGCTCAACCAGTTCTTTATTCACCTAGCTAGAACACCCTGCACACATGGGACTTCACTTTCTCCATTAGTTTACCATGGGGAACCTTAGCAAGCACCTTACTAAAGTCCATGTATGTGACAGCTACATGCCTTCCTTCATCTATCAACTTGGTTACTTCCTCAAAGAACTCTAAGTTGGTAAGGCACGATCCCCCCTGCACAAAACAAATGTTGCCTATCACTGATAAGCCCATTCTTTTCAAAATATAATAGATTTTATCCCTCAGTACCTTCTCCAGCAACCTTCCCACCACTAACGTCAGGCTCACTGGTCTGTAGTTATCTGGAATATCCCTAGTACCCTTCTTGTACAGGGGGACAACAATAGCAACCTGCCAGTCCTCCGTCACCTCACCAGCGTTTAAGGATACCACAAAGATATCAGTCAGGGTTGTGGTTCTGTTCGCCGAGCTGGGAATTTGTGTTGCAGACGTTTCGTCCCCTGTCTAGGTGACATCCTCAGTGCTTGGGAGCCTCCTGTGAAGCGCTTCTGTGATCTTTCCTCCGGCATTTGTAGTGGTTTGAATCCGCTAGACACCAATTAGCCACGAAACGACACGATCAGCTATCCTTAGTAGCCACACACGCAGATGACAAGCAACATGAATTCGACTGGGACAACACTACTATTATAGGACAAGCCAAAAAGAAAACAGCCAGGGAATTCCTAGAGGCATGGCACTCATCCACAGATTCAAATCAATAAGCACATCGACCTGGACCCAATATGCCGACCACTGCAACAGACAGCTGGAACTGACAACCGGAAGCGGCAGATTCAAACCACTACAAATGCCGGAGGAAAGATCACTGAAGCGCTTCACAGGAGGCTCCCAAGCACTGAGGATGTCACCTAGACAGGGGACGAAACATCTGCAACACAAATTCCCAGCTCGGCGAACAGAACCACAACAACGAGCATCCGAGCTACAAATCTTCTCACAAACTTTGAATATCAGTCAGGGCCCCAGCTATTTCCTCTCTCGCCTCCATCAGCAACCTGGGATAGATCCCATCCAGTCCTGGGGATTTGTCTGCCTTAATATCCTTTAGCCTATCCAACACATCTTCCCTCCTTATGTCAGCATGATCCAGAGCAAGCAAACTCCTATCTCTAATCTCAACATTCATCATGTCCCTTTCCTCAGTGAACACTGATGTAATCATTGAGATTGACAGTCTGACAGTCACACTCAATTAATCATACTTTACAGCTAATGTCCTAGTTTTCTCCATCACCATCCCTAGGTATGTTTATTTTATTCATTCATGGAATGTGGGTGTCACTGGCTGGGCCAGAATTTGATTCCCACACCTAACTACCATTGAGAAGGTGGTGGTGAGCTGCCTTCTTGAACCATAGCAGTCTGTGGGTATACCCACAGGGCTGTCGAGGGTGTGGGAATGGAGATGTTCAAGCATTCTGACCCAATGATACTGAAGAAACAGCAAAATATTTCTAAGTCAGAATGGTGGAGTGACCTGGAGGGGAACTTGCAGGTGGTTTCCCATGTACCTGCTGCCCTCGCCCTTCTAGATAAGGGTTTGTGGGCTTGGAAGGTGGTATCCAAAGAGCCTTAGCGAATTTCAACACTGCATCTGTAACGGCACATACTGCTGCTACTGAGCATTGGAGGTGGAGAGAGTGAATATTTGTTATATGTAGAGTCATAGAATCACAAAGTGCAGAACAGGCTATTTGGCCCTTCAAGCCTAACAAAACACTATAGTCACATATTCCAGCACTTGGCCCATAGACTTGAATGTTATGATATTTCAAGTGCTCATCCCACCTCAACAACAACAAAAAAACTACCCCAAATTTACTTTAATCCCACTTTTCACTTTGAATATTTGGTCCATTGCTTTGAATACAGTGATATTTCAAGTGCTCATTCAAGAACATTTTAAAGGTTGAGAGGTTTCCAGCCTCTCCCACATTCCTAAGCAATCATTCCAGATTCCCACTACACTCTGAGTGTAAGTGTTTGCCTCAAATCCTCTCTAAACCTCCTGCCTCTCACTAAATTGAAGCCAACTTGTTACTGACCCTTCAACTAATGGGTACAGCTGTTTCCTATTCACACTATTGATTCCCCTTAATCCAATATATCCTAATCAGTTTCTCTGTCCTCTCTGCTCCAAAGTAAGCAATCTACGTTTCTCCAGCCTCTCTCCATTGCTAACCTGCTCTGTCACAGGCAACATTGTGATGAATCTCCTCTGCACCCCTCCAATGTAATCACATCCCTTTAATAGTGCAGCGACTAGAATTGTACAGCTATAGCCTAGCCAAAGTCCCGCAGAGCTAGAATATAACCTCCCTATTCTTATAACCTATGCCACAGCTGATATAGACAAGCATCCCATCTGTCAACCATCTTCAGGGATTAATGGACAAGCACCCCAAGATCCAATGTCTGTCTAAGCTTCCCAATCTCATGGCATTCACTGAGTACTCCTTACCTATCAAGGATAAATACCATTTGCTACTGGCATATCTGATGGAGGATCTGCCCAATCTGGCCAATCCACTTACATTTCCCTATAACCCAAGACCACCTTCTTTACCAACCATCCAGCCAATCTTCATGTCATCTGTAAACTTATCATCCCAGTACATTTTCTTCTGTATTGTTTACATACATCATGAACAATAAGAGATCCCATTATTGATCACCATTGAACAGGGTCCAGCTGCACAAACAGCCTTCTTCCTCCCATTTTTTAAGGCCACACAAATCTCCAGTACCTAGTCATTTCTTATGTCAAACTGCTCAAGAACCAAAGCCCCTCTTCATGAATCCTGTACCTACATCAAAAGTGAAGACAGATTTGAAGTTATAATTTAACACCATGACAAATCCTCCAGCTCCACGCATAGACTGCTGCCTTTGTTTCTACTCTTTCCAGAGTTATCACCTTCCCCTTGATACACAAATTTACTTTAAGATCCCTCCATGCACGTTCTTAGCTCCACTGGGGCTGCTGTTGATTTGCTCCATTTGTACCAGTTAAAAGCTCATTTGTTTTTTGTCCTGTCCTGAACATTCCTAGATTTCCATGGCTGTTGCTCCTATATTACATTGTAATGGGAATCTGTTAGGCCTATTCTACCACCAATTCTACTTTTAAAAAAATTGTTCACAGGGTCTGGGCGTCATTGGCTAATCCAGCATTTATTGCCCAACCCTAATTCCCCTTGAAATTGCAGGGGTGAGTTAAGTTTCTTGAACTGCAGTCCTTAGAGTGTAGGAACCACTACAATGATATTAATGAGGAACTTCCAGGATTTTGGCCTAATGACAATGACAAAACAGTGATATATTTCCAGGTCAAGATGGTGAGTGGCTTGGAGAGGAATTTGTAGGCAGGGGTGTTCCCATATATCTGGTTTCCTTACCCTTTTAGCTGGTAGTGGTCATAGGTCTGGAATGTGTTATTGGTGAGTTACTGCAGTACATCTTATAGACTGTACACAGAGTGTCAATGGTGAGGGGTTCAAATGTTGGTGGTGGCAAATGGGGTTCCAACCAAGAGGGCTAGCAAAATGGGAATCAATGGGTATGAGGGCAAACTCTCTGCTGGTTGGAGACATACCTGGCACATAGGAAGATGGTCATGGTTGTTCGAGGTCATTCATGTCAACTCCAGGACACCTCTAAGAGTACTTCAGGGTGGTGTCCTAGACCCAACCACCTGAGCTGTTTCATCTATGACCTTCCCTCCATCATAAGGCTATAAGTGGGGATGTTCACGCACAATTGCACAATGTTCAGCAAGATTCACAACTCCTCAAATACTGAAGCAGCCTATGTTCAAATGCATCAAGATCTGGACAAACACCAGGCTTGGTTTGACGAATGGCAAGTAATATTTATGCCACACAAATACCAGACAATGAACATCTCCAATAAGAGACAATCTAACCACCACCCCTTGTCATTCAATGGTGTTACTATCGCTGAATTCCCCAATTCCAAAACATCTTTGGGGTTACCACTGACCAGAAACACAACTAAACCTGCCACAATGGCTACAAATTTGGCAGTCTGGGTACAGAATTGGCTGGCCTATTGAAGCCAGAGGGTGGTAGTAGATGGAAATAATTCAGTCTGGAGCTTCTGGAACCTCTGCTCTTTGTGATTTTTACAAATGACCTGGAAGAAGTAGTGGGAGGGTGGGTTAGTAAGTTTGCCGATGATATAAAGGTTGGAGGAGTTGTGGATAGTGTGGAGGGCTGTTGTAGTTTGTAAAGGGACATTGACAAGATGCAGAGCTGGATTGACAAGTGACAGATGGAGTTCAACCTGGAAAAGTGTGAAGTGATTCATTTTGGAAGGTCAAATTTGAATGCAGATTACAGGGTTAAAGGCAGGATTCTTGGCAGTGTAGAGAAACAGAGGGATCTTCGTGTCCAAATCCATAGATCCCTCAAAGTTGCCACCTAGGTTGATAGGGTTGTGAGGAAGGCGTATAGTGTGTTGGCTTTCATTTGCAGGGGGATTGAGTTTAAGAGCTGCGAGGTTATGTTACAGCTCTACAAAGCCCTGGTTGGACCACACTTGGAATATTGTGTTCAGTTCTGGTCACCTCATTACAGGAAGAATGGGAAGCTTTAGAGAGGATGCGGAGGAGATTTACCAGGATGCTGCCTGGACTTAAGGGCATGTCTTATGAAGAAAGGTTGACGGAGCTAGGGATTTTCTCTTGGAGCAAAGAAGGATGAGAGGTGACGAGACAGGTGTACATGATAATGAGAGGCATAGATAGAGTGAATGGCCAGAGACCTTTTCCCCATTGCAGAAATGGCCATCACGAGGGGACATAATTTTCAGATGATTGGAGGAAGGTTTAGGGGAAATGTCAGAGGTAGGTTCTTCACACAGAGTGGTGGTGTGAGGCCTTGGCAACGTGGTGTAATGATAACAACCTCTATCTCTGCATCAGTTGGGCAGAAGATGAGAAGGTGGAATGCTTCAAGTTCCTAGGAATGACAATAACTGACAGCTTGCCCTGGATAGATCACATAGATGCAACGGTCAAGGCGGCATAACAATGCCTCTTCTTCCTCAGGCAGTTCAGGAAATTTTGAATGCCTTTAAGAACCCTCACCGACTTCTACAGATGCACCACAGAAAGCATACTGCCTGGGTGCATAATGGCCTGGTTTGGCAACCACTCTGCCCTGGACCTTCCATCCATGAACTCCACTTACAAGGTTCCGTGTCACTGGAAAGCTGCCAACCTCAAAGACCCATCCTAACACACACACACACACACACACACCCCAGCAGTTCAGGAATAACTTCTTTCCTGCCATTATTAGGCTGAGGTAATTGGACTCTCTACCTTGAAATAAGCTGATCTTATTAATATTGATCTTGCCTAGCACACATCTTGTGCATTATGACCTATATGCCTCTGTCCAAGTTTTTCTTTTCACTGTACGTTCCTGATTATGATCTACCTGTACTGCTGTAAACAAAGTTTCTCACTATACTTTGGGACGTGACAATAAATCAAATGAGATCAGATCACAAACATGGGAACACCACCACCTGCAAGTTCCTCTCCAAGCCACTCTCCATCCTGACTTGGAAATGTATTGCCATTCCTTCACTGAAGCTGGTTCAAAATCCTGGAATTTCCTATACCGGGATACTGTGGACCAACCCATAGCAGGTAGACTACACTGGTTCAAGAAGGCAGCTTGCCATCATCTTCAAAAGCAACTTGAGAAGGACAATAAACGCCAACTAACCAGGGATGTCCAGATTCCACAAATTAATTTTAAAAAGCTGGCTGTCTTCTTTTGGATGGCATTAGCTCCCTGAGTGTTACTAATGTAAACTCATCCTGGCACGTGGACAGTATTCCTATGCCACACTCCTGACGCATGCCTTGAAGATAGAGGACTGCTTTTGTGGAGTCAAGAGATGGATTATGACAGAAGCCCTTGTCCCTGTCTGCTCTTGTAAACACAGTATTTATGTGATTGGTCCAGTTCAGCTCTGTTCAATGTAAACCTCCAGAATTCTGATGGCATAGATTCAGTGATGGCAATGTCACTGAACATCAAGGCAATGTTGATTTTTCTCTTGTTGGAAACAGTAACTGCCTGGAACTTAAGTAGAACATGTATTAAAGGTCAACTATCAGTTCAAGACTGACGCGTGGGCAAAAATTGATGCACCGAAACAGAATATTGCGGATGTTGCTGTATTGTAGGTGTACGCCATTCAGCTCTTCAAGCCTGCACCGCTATTATGATCATAGTCGATCATCCAACTCAGTACACTATTCCTGTTTTCGCTCCATTTCCTTTGATCCCTTTTGTCCTAAGAACTATACCTACATCTTTCTTGAAAATCTTCAATGTTTTGACCTCAACAGTTTCCTGTTTTAGAGAAGTCAGTATTTAAAAAGTCATGAATGGTGCTGAAGATTGTACAATCTGCAAATATCTTAAGTTTTAATATCATGATGAAAGGAAGGTCATTGGTGAAGCAGCTGAAGGTGGTTGGGACAAGGACTACCTTCAGGAATTCTGGCATAGTTGTCCTGGAGCTTAGATAACTGACCTCCAACAATCAGTGTTGCAAGGACTACATGAGGACACATACAGTTGAATGCCAATTCAGCATAAAGGATGATCGCTCTGACCTCAACTCTGGAGTTCAGCTCTTTTATTCAAAACTGTAATGAGGCCAGGAATTAAGTGGTGCTGGTGGAAGCCAAACTGAGTTTTTGTCCTAATTGGTTGGGCACTTGAAAGAAATAAGCTTAGAAGGTGATAGGGATCCAACGAGGTGCTGACTGGAAAGCAGCGTGGGCCAATCAGCAATGTGGCCTCTACCTAAGCTATAAATGTCTATGACATTTGTCTGGCTGATTTTAAATGCAGATGCTACAAATGAAGAGACACGTTCCATCAGTTTGGCTGTATAATTTGAGCTACAAGTAAAAATTCTTACCCCCCACCCAAAAAAAGCAATACACTAAGAATTACACAAAGTCAATCGTAGAAAATTAAGACTGAACAAGTATTTAACAGATTAGCTCAAACTGGAAATAATGAATGACCAACCTCCTCTGCCATATCCAGCAATGCTTTATTGCTACTTTCCCATCTGGTACGATACATGGTGGTCTCTTTTTCCAGCTTTTTGATCTTTTTTGTCATCTGATTGAAAGAAAGTGGGAAAAAAGTTTTATAAATGAGAATGTACACAAGTGTTGAAATACTGTACATTAATAATGTGGAGCATTAAGCTGGAAGCTGTGATTCCATGTAAAGCAGGTTAAAATTGCTATATTGTTCAATTTTCTTGCTCTCACAGGTGAGAGGGGTGTCTTGCATGTTGATACTAAATTGCAGTAATCAGTCTGGTGAATTTTATCAACAAGCATTTGCCATTTTTCTTTACATTAGCACTAAGTAATAAATATCAACTTAATTCAGAACATAAAAACAGAATCCTACGATGACAAACTAAAAGATTTCTAGATTCAAATCCAAGTCTGAGCCCAGTCAGTGAATTTCAGCCAGGGTGTGAATAGAGATATTACAATTCACCAAAGTCCTCTTGGGCCTGAAACACTTGGAAAAATTTACATGATCAAACACAGGTGGCTAACTATTAATAAAACATTCCAGGGTATTTTACAGGCGTGTTAAAAGATTAAGCATGTTCAGAATTCAAAGGGGCTTTGGGAAAGTAAATAAGGTGACGAATCGAGTACACACATAATCAGAGTCCTACAGCACTGAACCAGGCACTTTGGCTCAAACTGGGCCATGCTGACCAAAATGTCCATCCACACTAACCCCATTTCCCTGCACTTGGCCCATATTCTTCAAATCCTTTCCTATCCATGTATTTGTCCAAATGCCTTTTAAATGTTGTTAATGTACCCACCTCAACCAGTTCCATTGGCAGCTCATTTCATATGCATACCACCCTCAGGTTCCCTTTTATTCTTTCCCCTCTAACCTTAAACTGATACCCTCTAGTCCTTGATTCCCTAATCCTGGGACAAAAACTGACTGCATTCACCCTGTCCATGCCTGTCATGATCTTATACGCCTCTAAGGTCCTCCCTGAGTCGCCTATGCTCTGAACAGAAAGATCCTAGCTTGTCCAACCTCTCCCTATAACTCAGGCCATGAAGTCCAGGCAACATCTTTGTAAATTTCTTCTGCACTCTTTCCAATTTAATAATATTCTTCCTATAACAAGGTGACCAAATACTCCAAGTGCAGCCTCATCAACGTCATGCAACATGACTTCCCAACTTTTATACTCAATGCCCTGACTGATGAAGGCCTGTGCTCCAAAAACCACCTTCACTGCCCTACCCACCTGTAACTCCACTTTCAGAGAACTGTGAACCTGAACTCCAAGATCCCACTGTTCCACTACACTCCTTAAGGCCTACCATTCACTATGAAACTCCTACTTTGATTTGACTTTCCAAAATGTAAGACTTCACACTTATCTATGTTAAACTCCATTGGCCACTTCTCAGCCCATTTCCCCAGATGACAAGGTCCTGCTGCAATTTCTGATAACTTCCCTCAATGTCCACAAAACCTCGTATTTTAGTGTCATCTGCAAACTTACTAATCATGCCATGGATGGATAACTAAACAGCAATGTGCCCAGCACTGACCCCAGAGGCACTCCACTAGTCAAAGGCCTCCAGTCCGACAAGCAACCTTCCACCATTACCCTCTGCTTTCTACCATTTAGCCAATTTTGTATCCAGTTTGTCAGCGGATTTTAATTTTCCTAATATAGACTGGGATTGCCAGAGCATTAAGGGCTTAGATAAGGTGGTATTTGTTAAGTGCATTCAGAAAAGATTCCTCGAGCAATATATAGAGGATCCTACTTGGGAAGGGGCAAAACGTGACCTATTCTTGGGAAACAAGGCAGGGAACAGTAGGGGAGCACTTTGGGACCAGTGACTATAGTTCTGCTAATTTTAAAATAGTTATAAAGAGGGACAAAACTGGTCTACAGGTTCAAGTTCTAAATTTGGGCAAGATGAATTGTGATGGAATTGGACAGGACCTTGCAGGGGTTGATTGGAGTAATTTGTTTACAGACAAAAGGACCTCTGGCAAGTGAGAGGCCTTTAACAGTGGTTCAAGGGCTTTATATGTTCCTGTGAGGATGAAGGGCAAGGTTGGCAGGAATAGGGAACCCTGAATGACATGAGATATTGAGGCTTTGATCAGAAAAAAGGAGAATTGACTCAGGTACAGGCAGCTGGGATCAAAGGATTCCGTGGAGGTATACAGGGAATACAGGAGTTCACTGAAGGAGGAAATCAGGAGGGCGAAAAGTAGACACGAGCTAGTCTTGGCTGAGAAGAAATGGGTGAATCCAAAGAGGTAGTTTAAGTATATTAAAGGAAAAAGAATAACTAGGGAGAGAATAGAGCCCCTCCAGGACAGAAGTGGACATTTATGTGTAGAACCGCAGGAAATGGGCGAGGTTTTCGATTGATATGTCTCCTCTGTGTTTACCATGGAGAAAGACAAAGACGTGGGAACTTGGGGAAGTTAGTGCTAATATCTTGGACAGTCCATATCACAGTAGAAGTGGTGTTGGATGTTTAGAACGTAAGAGGGAGGATAAATCTCCTTGCCTGACCAGGTATATCCAAGAACATGGCAAGGGGTTAGAGAAGAAATTGCACGGGGGCCCTGACTGATATCTTTGCATTGTCGTTAGCCATCGGTGAGGTCCCAGAAGACTGGAGGGTAGTGAATGCTGTGCCTTTATTCAAGAAGGGCTGCAAAGGAAAGCCTGGGAACTATAGACAAGTAAGCTTAACATCTGTGATGAGTAAGTTACTTGAAAAGATTCTGAGATAAGATATACATGCATTTGGAAAGGCAGGATTTGATTAGGAGTCGTCAGCATGGCTTTGTGCATGGGAGATCATGCCTCAGATTTGTTACAGTTCATTTTTGAAGTGACCACGAAGGTTAACGAGGGCAGGGTGGTAGATTTCAGTAAGGCTTTTGATAAGATTCCACGTGATAGACTGCTCTGGAAGGTGGGTTGCATAACTCCCTGCTTATTAGTTCCTCTAAGTCCCATTGACTATTTGGGGGCCTAGTACAACCCCAATAACGTTGCCATTCCCTTCTTATTTCTTAGTTCCACCCACAAAGTCTCACTGGATGACCCTTCAGTTATTTCATCTTTGATTACTGCTATAGTATTCAACTTAATCAAAAATGCAATTCCCTCTCCCCTCTTTCCACCATCTGTCTCACCTAAAGCACTTGTACCCTGGCACATTAAGCTGCCAGTCCTGTCCCTCCCTTAACCATGTTTCTGTAAGGGCTAGAATATCCCAGTCCTAGGCACGTATCCATGCCCTGGGTTCATCTTAAAAATATAATAAACATAATAAAAAACAGAAGAATTGCAGGTATTGGAAATCCGAAAAACAGAAATTGCTGGTACATCTCAGCAGGTCTGGCAGCATCTGTGCAGAGAAATTAGAGTTAACGTTTTGGGTCCAGTGACCCTTATTCAGAACTAGTCGTGTATAGGAAAAGGTACGCATGTTGAAGACAGATGGTGTTTTGGAGGAGGGTTAGTGGTGGTGGTGGTGATGGTTAAACAGCCCCTCAAAATTTAAAATATTAAAAAATTCAACAAAGTAACCTGTACCTTTTCCATCTCTTGTTTGAAGGTTGTGAAAACTTCATTACTTTTTGAAAGTGTAGCTTGGAATTCTTCAAACTTTCCAGTGTATAATGCCAGCTGATAAAATACAAAGCAGTAAAAAAAAGCTGCATAAACAAAGCATTGGAACTGCAAGTAGAACTGGCTCTCAGATCCTTCTTATTGCATGTGAATATTCTTAAAAATGTCTCAGCATTTCCTCAATATTAACATCAATTTTGTAGCAATTATTTTCTTTGCTGAATTAACATTCAGTTAACGTGCACGTGTAAGTTTTTTTAAAAAGAAATAGTTGTTCCCTGTAAGGCTCAAAAGAATGGACTGTAAGCGGAGATACTGGGGTGTGTTGGAAAGAAAAAAGGACAAGAAGAGATTTGGAGAAATCCATCTTATTGATATCACAGGATGTATATAGTTTATAAAAATTAGCATTATGACTGAGTATACCTGCAAACAAACAAAGATCCATGAATATCATTGTTTCCATTTGAGGGGTGGATTATCAACAGTAGAACATTCAGGAAATAATGCTTTGATTTATTTATTGTCATGTGGATTTTGTTACCAAATACAATGAAAACTGTTGTGTAGTGTCACCATTCTTCTGCGCCATCTTAAAACACAGAAAAATAAACCAAAACATAGAATATAAAGGCAGAAAAATAAAGAAAAAGAAAGTGTCAAACTTTACAGTCCTTGTTCAGTGCTCTGCTATGGACCACGGGCCTGGTGGGGTCAGGTACAAGTCTCCTCACGGTGTTGGCGCTGCAACGAGAGTCGCTATGCTTCAGCGCCATCTCGCCTCCACTAACACCCACGTCACTGGACAGTCCTCGCTGGAACCCACCAATGCTGCTAGGTACCGCACTGGCCAAAACTTTACTCCACCACTGCCACAAGTTCACTTCAGGCCCACCTTGCCGTTCCAGCTGGGTCTCATCCTGGACCCAAATATGCATCTGTCTCCATGAATCTGTGATGGATGCAGACACTGCCAGGAAATCAAACATGCCTCAAATGATGGCGCCGCCATGTTTCTGCACTGGGCTCACTCACCATGACCAAGCTCTTCAACAATGAGGAAGTAAAATAAGAGAGAAAATGAAACGAGATGAGACAGAATAAGATAAAAGAAAGAAAACAAAAAGCGGACAAGACCAGGCTTAGAAACCCTTTTCCACCACCATTTTACTGGAAGGTGATTGAGGGTGATTTAGCGGTTTGAATCAGAAATTGGCTAGCTGAAAGATGACAGAGGGTGGTGGTTGATGGGAAATGTTCATCTTGGAGTTCAGTTACTAGTAGTGTATTGGTGCCACTTATGTTTGTCCTTTTTATAAATTACCTAGATGAGGACATAGAAGGATGGGTTAGTAAATTTGTGGATGACACTAAGTTTGGTGGAGTTGTTGGCAGTGCCGAAGGATGTTGCAGGTTACAGAAGAACATATGCAGGTTGCAGAGCTGGGCTGAGAGGTGGCAAATGGAGTGTAATGCGGAAAATGTGAGACGATTCACTCTGGAAGGAGCAACTGGAATAAAGACTTCTGAGCTAATGACAAGACTCTTGGCAGTGTAGTTGAGCATAGAGATCTTTGTGTCCAAGTACATAGATCCTTGAAAGTTGCCACCCAGGTTGATCGGATTGTGAAGGCAGCATACGGTGCATTAGCTTTTAATGGAAGAGGGATTGAGTTTCAGAGCCACGAGGTCATGCAGCAGCTGTACAAAACTCTGGTGCAGTCGCACTTGGAGTATCGTGTACAGCTCTGGTCACCGCATTACAGGAAGGATGTGGAAAGTTTGGAAAGGGTTCAGAGGAGATTTACTAGGATGTTGTGTGGTATGGAGGGAAGGTCTTAAGAAAGGCTGAGAGACTTGATGCTGCTTTCGTTAGAGAGAAGGTTGAGAAGTGACTTAATTGAGACATATAAGATAATCAGAGGGATAGATAGTGTGGACAGTGAGAGACTTTTTCCTCAGGTGGTGATGGCTAGCATAAAGAGACATAGCTTTAAATTGAGTGGTGATGGATATAGGACAGATGTCAGAGGTAGTTTCTTTACTCAGAATAGTAGGGATACTGCCTGCAACATTCATAGACTCGCCAACTTTAAGGGCATTTAAATGGGCATTGGATGAAAATGGAATAATGTAGGATAGATGGGCTTCAGATTGATTTCACAGGTTGATGCAACTCCGAGGGCTGAAGGGCCTGTACTGCACTGTAAAGTTCTATGTTTTATGACCTACTTACAGGATCCGTATCCCTTTATTTCCTTCATATTCATGTATTTGCCCAGGTGCTTCTTAAATGCTGCTACTGTGTCTGCTTCCACCACTACCTCTGTCAGCGCATTCCAGACACTCAGCACACTGAGTGAAAAATATGCATCTCACACCTTTTTTAAAGTTCCCTGCACCTTGAACCTGTATCCACTAGTAATTGACCTCTCCACATTGGAGAAAAAGCCCCATACTTTCCACTCTATCCATGCCATTCACAATCTTATAAACCTCCATCAGTTGCCCCTCAACCTCCTGCACTCCAGTGAAAACAAATCCAGTCAAGCCAAACTTTCTTCATAGCGAAAATTCCTCATACCAGGCAACATCCTGGTAAACCGTTTTTGTACCTTCTCCAAAGCATCCACATCTTTCTAGTAGTGTGGTGACCAGAACCGTACACAATATTCCAAGTGTGACCTAACTCAAGTTCTATAAAGCTGCAGCATAACTTGCTTGTCGTACTCAATGTCTCGGGCAGGCAGATTGTCAAGGATGAGGACAAGTATGATTTTCCCTCTTGTTGGTTCCCTCACCACCTCCCTCAGACCTAATCTAACAGCAATGTACTTTGGGACTTGGCCAACTCGATCAGTAGCACTGCTGCCCAGTAACTTCTGTTGGTAGGCATGGAATTCCCCCAAGCACAGATATTTTGCATGTCTGCCACCTTTAGTGCCTCCTCCATGTGGTATTCAACATGAAGAGCAGAATCATCAGCTGATGGGGTGCAATACGTGGTAATCAGCAAGAGGCTTCCTTGCCCATGTTTGAACTGATGCCACAAGACGTCATGGGATCCAAAGTCAATGTTGAGGACTCCTAGGGCAACTCCATCCTACGGTGTCCCTATCTCTGCTGGATAGGCCTGCTGTCGCTTGACTAAATCTGAGAAAACTCTTACAATTTTACCATTAGCTCAGGTTGAGGAGAACTTTGCAGGGTTGACAGGGCAGAATTCGCCATTGCTTTTTATAGAAATCATGTGAAAGGATGTGTGGTAAAAGCAGGAGATCGATACTAAATAATGATGTTCATTTGAAGACCCGGTGCAGATAAGATGGGCTGAGCGGTCTCTTTTGCACCATAACATTTGTGAAATTTTAAACCTCTCATCATAGAATAATGCCACTAAGAGACCAAGTTATTGAAACTTCATTAAACGCTTCCACTTGCTGTACATTCAAAATAGCAAAGCAAATGTCAAGGTACTTTCCAAGTCCTTTGCATTAATTAACCATCTAACTTAACTAAATATCATCCAAAGGCATTGTGGTTTTATTTTTCCTTCAATACTACCTTAACTGGACAAGCAGTTCAGCATTTGATGCACGTAGCGCATAGAGTTTTTAACCCTTCATAATCATCAATTTAATAGATCAAGATACATTTTTGGGAATTGCGCACATGACCATTGTTCTACTCTTGCCAATTTTCATCATCCACATCACATTTACTCATTTGATACAATGAAAGAATTTACTGTATTCTCTTTAGCTTTTCTGTCTACTAAATTGTGTTAAAAACACCTTTAGTCATATCAAAAAATACTCAACAAAGACCATACCTGCTGTTTTAGATGAACTTCCTGCTGTTTCATGAGCTCACACATCCTTTGGCTCTCCACTGTCTCCTTTAACAACTGCAATTGAAGATAAAAGGATGAATTGCAATGAATATCTATATGAACTTGTGATGCTTGGTCCAAACTAAACCCTTTTTCAAATGCTGTTTTTTCTATTTGACGCTATTCCCATTTTCCCTCCCTCATGTCCTGGGTCTGCAAACTTGAGTACAAATGAAATATATTATCTTCAAAACTAGTTGAAGAAACACTATTGGCCTTTCCTTCCTCTCCTGAAACAAGGCATTAATCAAGGATCCTTAGTAGTACAGATAACTTCATCTCCTTCAACCCACTTCCTGAACACTGATCTTGAACATCTCCAATTAGACTTCTGCTCTCCTATCTGAAATAGCATCTAATTTGACTGACCATGGTGCACCTTTAACCATATTTTTCATGGAAGCTGACAACTTTACCATCCTTCATCAATGAAACTCTGCTATTGTTCAATATTGTGGGATTATTCTCATTCGGTTCTACTCTTCCCATATGTTCCTTCCGGAACCTCTTAAATACCAGTGGATTTGGGGAATGGAAGGACGGAGGCAAAAGATGACTAAATTTAACAACTCACATATTCTTTTTCTTTCTGGTGCCTCTCCTCTGCATCTTTCAGCAGTTCCTGTGCTTGCTGGAGTTTGGCGTCAATGAGTTGCTGCTGCAGGTCTTTGTGCTTAAATACCTTGTCAATATGCTGTGAACAGATACTTTTGTCAAACATTGAAGCCATAACGATGTGAAATCAACTGATGAGTTCCCAAATATGCTAATGCCATCGTATGTCATTTCCATGTCACTACTGTGACTGGTTGGTCGCTCCATGAATACTATTGCAAACCAGTGCTACATCAGTATAGTTCATTTGAGCAAACAATGCTATATTTGAGTACTTTCTTTGGACTTTAGGTACTTGTTTTTCTAATTCCCAGATAAAATTAGAAAACTACTGTTGTTATATGTTGGCTTATTGGTCTTGTACCATACCCTCATTTGTTCTGCCTGAAAGCTTACTGGAAACAGAAACTTAACAGATCAGGCAGAGAAACAGAGAATACAATATGATTCTTCAGAATTGAAGCAAAATGGAATTGTGGTGGTTCTATGATGTTGAAGGAGGAGCAGCAAGTGGCACAAAAGAGGTGATCATGAAAACAGACAAAGCATTAGACCAAGGCAATGTCCCCTCAAATCTCTCCAGTATTACGCACATGGTGATTGGCATTGACACATTGACAGCAGTATTGACTTCCAGTTCTAGAAGTCACCAGGGCACAGGGGTCTCTGAGGTCTGCTCAGCTGGTAAGAAAGTTAGAAGCAACGCTGGTCCACGAGGTGTGTTAATAACAGAATAAAGGTCAACTCTGATTAAATCATTAAAAGAAAATACTGACACTTTGGGGAGTTAGGGTGGGGGAGGGATATTGAAACAGCAGACAGAGTTCACAATCTCAATTTGAAGAACTAAATGTTGCACAGTGTCTAAGCAAAACATTAGATGCTGTTCCTCCAGCTTGTATTGGGCTCCACTGAAACACTGCAGCAGGCCTAGGACAGAAACGTTAGCAAGCTCATGCACTGCAATGGCAATCTACCAAAAGATTGGGGTCATACTTAGGGAACTGAAGAGATTTCCCACAAAGTGGTAACCCAGTCTGTGTTTGGTCTCCCCAGTTTAGTAAATATGACACTTGAGCAACAAGTCTAGGAGTCCAGATTGAAAGAAGAACATCACTGCTTCATCAAAAAGCTGCATTTGGCACTCAGACAGGTGCTGCTCATAGACATGGAGACATTTCAGGTACAAGTGATGATTGTGGAGATTGGAAGGAACACCGCACAAGTGATGGTTGATGAGGTTAAGCTTCACAACTGAGCAGCAATCTGATTTTGACTTCAGGGTGAACATCAATGCTGGAACTGCAAAGCTATCATTATTTTAACTGGAGGTGGCTTGGGTTGTAAGTTCCTTCGCTAAAATGGCAAAACACTCATGCTTTCCCCTATATATTGCAGTTTTTGCTGGTATTGCAGGCTGCAACTTGAATGCCTGCAGACTGTGAATGAATTTAAAGAGACAATCTTGGTAGTTTGTTAATCTGTTGGGGGGGATCCTATTGCCTAAACTTACTGGATGACATTCAAACTACGAACTCCACGGTGCTGAGTTACAAATAGAGTGAAATTCTTTCATTCTTCACCAGAATATGGCACCATTTTGATAGTTTAAGAATAAGAGGAAAAACAAAAAGATGTAGCTTAATGAGAAGCCCATTTATGTTTGAGGTCTGAGCCAACTGGGCCAATTCACCTCCACCACACTGAGGAACAGTGTGCCCATTTCAATGCTGCTGTGATGCCTTCCTGTCACTGCCAGCCCCAGACCCAATCAATGAAGAAGTCACTGATCCTCAGGTGCCATCTTTCACCACTGGGCCTACCTTGTCTATATCGTCCCACTTCACTCTCCAGTGCAGTGACCTCACTCTCCATCCACTTCTTATTTCCACTGACACGTCCTGGAGTATTTCCAACTCAAGCTGGCAATCTAATTGTGTTGACACAAGTTGGGCCATCTTGTGTAAACTTGATTTTACACTCTACATATAGTTATACAAAATGAAGGAGGTAAACCTAGCTAAGAAACATTTGCATAACATGCAGACAACTGCCGTGAAAATTGGTAACCATTCCAACAAAAGTTCTTTATCCTCTTATTTGCTGGTTTTCATCAAGCAATTCGAAGACAAGACAATCTAACTTTACAGTTTACAGGGCATAAGGGAGTGGACTAACTAGATCCTACAGCCTGGAAACAGCAAAGAATGAAAAATGGCTTCTTTGTATTCAATGCTTAAATTTTTAAACCAGGAAGGGAACAGATAATGCACAAGGCAATGTGTGATAACCGCTGGAAATGTGTTGCTGGAAAAGCGCAGCAGGTCAGGCAGCATCCAGGGAACAGGAGAATCGACGTTTCGGGCATAAGCCTGAAGAAGGGCTTATGCCCGAAACGTCGATTCTCCTGTTCCCTGGATGCTGCCTGACCTGCTGCGCTTTTCCAGCAACACATTTCCAGCTCTGATCTCCAGCATCTGCAGACCTCACTTTCTCCTCAATGTGTGATAACCACCAGTAATAGTTAGGTAATATGCAGCTCATGCCTTTATCATCTATTATTATGCTGCAAGTCAAAATTATAATCTTCTGAACAGATACAAGTAAAGACTGATGGTCACTTTACATTTTACCATTTGCACTTGCGTAAGAGTTTAAGACAAAATTTCAAGATGAAAAGGGCTCAACATATACATGGATAACATTGTGAGGGATTGAAAACCCTGCATTTCTAGGGAACTGACACTAGTAACAGTTTCAGTAATTGCTAGCCATGGTTCTGAATTCAGCAGAGAACTGCTATCCCAGGTTACCTATTTCTGATTGAGAAAACAGCAGTTGTGAAAAGAATCACGAGACTGCTCCCACTGACCCAACTCCCAAAACAAGCATGAGTTTATGAAAAGCTAAGAAATTTTTGGTCAGGGGTCAAATTTTACAAAAGGTTAATGATAAGTTCAGTCCAGTATTTGCACTTGTTCCAGTAAGTATTATAATTTTAGCTGTTTATTTTTCTTACCTCCTCTCTCAACTCATACTGTTCTATCAGTTTCTTCAGTTTCTCTGCCAGTTCCATATTCTCCTGGCGCAGTTTGGAATTCCTTTCATTATGTTGTTCCATTTGCGTCTGGATATCATTTAGAGTGACCTGGAAGTGAGAAGTGATCTCTTTGCGCTTCTCTTCTTCATCTCTTCCACGTTGAACCCCTTCTTCCTGTGGGAACGTTTTGCAATATTGACAAAATTTCTAATATTCCACTATTTCGCTCAGCAAAATGACAAGGACGTAATTGCACAGTCTGGCTTTACTTAGTGCACATTTCATATCGTATTACATATATACAGCAAAATTCAGCCAATAGCTCAGAGACTAGAATAATTGTTGCTAATATGGAGAATACCCAAAATCATCTGGGGTATCAAAAGCTGACATCATGCAGAAAAGATTATTTTTATTACACCACCTCAGCAAATACAACTATTTTACTATACTGAACAGTATTTTGGTTACACAATAAACAGGTTGCAGAACATCATTAATTTTAGACTTTTTTTTTGGGGGGGGGGGGGGGTAAGGGTGAGAGGAGATGGTCATGGTGGAGTGTTTTTGCAGAGGCCTCTGCCCAGTCGTGTGTCACAAGGATCAGTGCTGGGTCCACTGCTTTTTGTCATTTATGTAAATGACTTAGATGTGAATGTAGGAGGTATTGGTTGTGCAGTAGACAGTGAAAGTGGTTACCCCAAAGCGCAACAGGACTTTGATCAGTTGGGCTGATGGGCTGTGGAATTTAATTTAGATAACTGTGAGGTGTTGCATTTTGGTAAGGCAAATCGGGGCAGGACTTGTACACTTAATCTTATAGTCTTGGGGAGCGTTACTGAACAAAAGATCTTGGAGTGCAGGCAGAGTCACAGGTAGACAAGGTAGTGGAGGTGTTGTTTGGTACACTTGCCTTTATTGGTCAGTGCATTAAGTACAGAAGTCAGGAAGTCATGTTAAGGGTGTACAGGATACTGGTTAGGTCACTTTTGGAATACTGCATGCAATTCTGGTCCCCCTGCTATAGGAAAGATGTTGTTAAACTTGAAAGGATGCAGAAGTGATTTATAAAGGATGTTGCGGGAGTTGGAGAGTTTAAACCACAGGGAGAGGCTGAATAAGTCGGGGCTAGTTTCCCTGGAGTGTCAGAGGTTGATGCGTGATCTTATAGAGATTTAAAAGATTATAAGGGATATGAACAAATCTCTCCATGACAGATGGTGAAATTTGAATTTAATAAAATCTGGAATTAAAAAAAGTTTGTCTAATGGTGATCAAACAACCAATGTCAATTATTATTAAGAACCCATCTTATTCATGAATGCCCTTCAGGGATCTGGGAGCTTTATCTGGTCTGGCCTACATGTAACTTCAGACCCACAACAATATGGTTGACTCTTAGCTGCCCGCTGGACTATTAGGAATGGATTAGGATGGCTAGCACATGCACATCCTGTGAATGAATTAAACAAAAGGACAACACAGAACATTGAAAGGACAAATCCTGACCTAAATTTTAATGAAGCATGTAGCTTGCTCAAGCCATAAACACCACAGTGCTAAGTTGGTCAAGTCTACCCTTTTTTGATGTTTGCCTCATGTGGTGCAGAGGCAGTGTCCCTACCTCTGAACCAGGAGTCAAATAACAAAGAGCTGCACAGCACAGGAATAGGCCATTCAGCCCACCAAAACTGTGCTGACACATTATGCCTTTCTAAACTGAAAACCTTCTTCCTCTACGCTGTCAGCATTCCTCTACTCACTGCTTCGTTACATGTCTGCCACGATGCCTCTTAAACGTTGCTACTGCACCTACCTTCACCAGCTCCTCTGGCAGTGCATTCCAGGCACTTACCAACCTCTGTAAAGAAAGACCTGCCTATCACCTCCTTTAAACGTAACCCATTTTACCTTAAATCTATGCCCCCTTATGACTGACATTTCTAAATTGGGACAAAGACTCCAAATATTCATTCTATTCAAGCCTCAATTTTGTAAACATGTCTCAGGTTGCCCCTCATCCTTGAACATTCAAGAGAAAACAAACCAAGTCTGTCCAATCTCATGGCTAATACCCTCCAAACCAGGCAATATCCTGGCAAGCTGTTGTTGCACCATCTCCAAAGCCTACAGATCCACTTGGTGGTGTGGCAGACGAGAACTGTACACAATATTCAAAATGTGACCTAACTAAATTTTGATACAAATTGTGAGCTGCAACATGACTTGCCAATTATTATTCTCTATGCCAGTACTGATGAAGGCAAGCATGCCATATGCCTCCTTGAACACTAAGGGCTGCCCGTATTTGAAGGACAAAATGGCTGATAAAAAGAACTAAACACCTGCTCCAGCATTTAAGTGAAACACAAATGATACCTTTGAACAGGGCTACTTCAAATGAATAGAAGGCCCTGCACAAATAGCCAGAGACATTTCGATAAGATGTCTAAGGATAGATACAAGTTCATTAAACCACGACAAGTGATTGATTACATCTTCATTAATGAAAGTATGTTGTCCCATTAGGTGAACAGCGTTAGTTGGAACACGGGGTGTAAATCTCAATGAGACAGTCAGCCTAACTTATCATGCAACTGTGAAAACAGCTGAAGTTATTTTGAAGTAATCAGCGGTTTCTTTGAAGTTATTCACAACATCAAGCAATAGGTTCTAGTTAAAAGCTTCTTCAGATAATCACAGATTTCAACATAATTATGGATACACATATACAACCAAAATATAACAGAAGTATTAGGGGAATACATTCAAACATAGATGTGAAAGTTAATTAGTCTCTGGAAACACTTTCCTTATCTCTAAAACGATGCCTGACAAAATAGATTTATCCGCAAAACTTTATAATAGAAATCAATATTTCAAATCTTACAGCAGATAGCTAGATCCAACTGTCCATATATTAAAACTGGGATAGTGGGAAAATATGAGAAATTACAGAATTTGATAGTTAGTACATGGAATACAATGAAAAATAAAATTCAAGCAGCCCATAGAGATAAACAAGTCTGGAACATGTCCAGAGGAGTATAGTCAGTAACTCTGGAATGCTAATTAACAGGATGCATAAGAAGATCAAGGCTTGGTGATTACAATATCTGTTAAACACAATGAGATCATGAGAATGTGGGACTGTCCATATGAGTGCCCATCATTGATTATGTGTTTCATAGGTTTGTATATGTAGAATAAGGGAAGGACACACTGACCAGGTTGTATGTGATTATTGTAGCACAAAATGTACAAAATGTTGTCACTCACCGAAATTCAGAATGTGTCATTGATCTCTCTTCCAATCTGAGCCAAAAAATTATCGAGGCCAGATTCAGGGAAGTCTTTGAACCTCTCCTTGCATTAACCAGTTGTTACTTGAATAAGAATAAAGACTGCCATGTGCCTGAATCCTGCTTGCCTCCTGAGTTTTTGTCCCAAGTCACAGGGTTTTGCTCTTACAACCACTTTATCCATTTATGTTGCTACTTTCAGGGGACTGTGAACCTATACGCCTAGATCCCTTTGTATACTGATACTAAGAGTTCTGCCATTTAACACAAAATTCCCTCCTGCACAAGATCTTCCAAAATGTATCATCTTGCATTCAGTCACATTAAACTCCATCTGCCATTTCTCCACCTAAATCTCCAGCCTATACCCGGCTGTATTCATTGGCAATCCACCTCACTATCTGCAGCTCCCCCAAATTTTGTTTTATCACAAACTTACGAATCAGACTACCTACATTTTCCTCCAAATCATTTATATACATGCCACAAACAACAGGGGTCCCAGCAGTTGTCTGGGAGGAACACCACTGGTCATTCTTTTGTTTATGTTTGGACTAAGGCTGTGATGAAAGTCAGGAGCTGAGTGGCCTTGAATGAACCCAAATTGTGCATGATCAGCAGGTTATTATTCAGCAAGTGTCACCTCATTACCTTGGACCAAAACTTCCATCACTTTGTTGATGAGACACTGATTGGTCAGGTTGGATTTTGGCTGAGATGTTTACAGCACAGGAGGTGGTCATTTGGCTCATCATACCTGTGCTGATCAACAAAGATCCAAATACATCAGTCCCATTTTCCAGCTTTTGGCACATATGCCTGCAAGCTAGGGCAACACAAGTGAATATTTAAATTATTGTTTAAATGTTACAAGAATTTTAGACTCAACCAGCCTTTCAGATATTGAGTTTGAGACTTCCACCTCCTTAGTGAAAATATTTCATCTCAATCCTCCTCTTAACCTTCTACATCTTTCCTTAAATCTGTGTCCTCTGGTTCTTGACCCCTCTGCTAATGGAAAAATAGCCTTCCTACCTACTCTATGCATCTAATAATGTTGTACACCTCTATTGAGTCCCTTTTCAACCTTTGTTGCTCCAAGGAAAATTGCCCCAGCTAATCTAATTTTTCCTCATAGTTCTGACTCTCCAATCCAGCCAGTATTGTGGTAAATCTTCTCTACACCCTCTAATGCAATTGTATTCTTCCTATAATAAGGTGACCCAGAACTGCACATTGTCCTTCAGTTGTGGCCTAATCACCATATTTTAGTACCAGCATACCCTCCTTGCACTTGTGCTCTATATCTCAGTTAATAAAGATAAGTATCCCATACGCCTTCTTATCCACGTTATTACCTAATCTGTCACCAGTGATGTTGACATGCACTCCAAGCTCCCTATGATCTTCAGTTCTAACTGATATTGTCACCATTTCCAAAATGCTCCCTTACTGATAAGCCTTCGCCCTGCCTGGGCTCATTTCTAAATATTGGATCAAGAACTGTCCCTCTCTTGCCGGCTTTCTACTTACTTGCAGGGCCAAGAGCAGAAAGATCCGCAACAACCAAGAGTGTCAGGGAATGAGATGTAGAGTTGGCAGTGAGCAGCAATTACTAAGAAAGAAGTTACAAAATAATTTTTTAAAATAAGTAAAATAGGTAATTTCAGTTACTAACATAGAAATTTAACTAAGTAAAAGTATTTCTACTTACAGGATGCAGTATATTAATATCTGTTTTCTGATAAGGAAAGATCCACGATACCTAATTCCAGTTTTAACATAAGTTCCTATGCGATTTTCAGAAACACAACCATAAGTCAGGACTTCTTATACACCATCCACATTGTGTCAACTCCTCAAAGCACAAATAAATTAGTTAAATACCATTTCCTGTTCACAAAACAGTGTTAACTTTGCCTGACTGAAATGGGATTTTCCATGTAAATGTTCCACTATAATCTCTAACATGAGATTCCAGCATTTTCCCCGTGATGCAGATTTAGCCTGTAGTTACCTGCTTTCTTGGGTAGTGAAGTTACATCTGCTACTTTACAATATGATGGAATTGTTCCAGAATCTAGGGAAGTTTGGACCATTAAAATCCATACATCGCCTATTCTAACAACCATTTCTTTTAAAAGAAAAACATCTTAAGAAAAAAAGCAAGAAGATGAGTGATAAGACAGATAACTGGTTAGAATACAAAGAACGGCAGAGAATAATTCAGAGGTTAAATCGGACAAATACATTACAGCATGAGAAGCTAGCTAGAAATGTAAAAAACAGATCACTAGTTTCTAAAGGTATCTAAAAAGAAAAAAAACAAAGGTTGATCCTTTAAAGGGTGAGAATGAGGAGTCAATAATAATTGGAATTATTTCAATAAGTAACACACACTGAATAAACGGATTTGTCAAGTTTCATATAAAATGCTACTGCAAAGTTGGAATTCACGGAGTAGGCAGTCACACACTAAATGGCTGCCTGGCTAACAGATAATATAATTTGCATAAAAGGGTCTTTATCCAACTGGCAGGAAGTGACGAGTGGGGTAATACAGAATCTTTGCTGGACCCTCATCTTTACACAATGTATGTCATTGACACTGATGTAGACATGTAAAAATGGCATTACAAGGATACTGACCAATAGCTTGAATGAGTGGGCAAAAAAGTCTGGTAGATGTAGTACAACATAGAAAAAATGTTAAGTTTTCACTCCGGGACCAAAAGGAGGAAAAAGCAGTGTATTACTTAAATGGAGCTGGAAATGTGTTGCTGGAAAAGCGCAGCAGGTCAGGCAGCATCCAGGGAACAGGAGAATCGACGTTTCGGGCAAAAGCCCTTCTTCAGGAATCCTGAAGAAGGGCTTATGCCCGAAACGTCGATTCTCCTGTTCCCTGGATGCTGCCTGACCTGCTGCACTTTTCCAGCAACACATTTCCAGCTCTGATCTCCAGCATCTGCAGACCTCACTTTCTCCTATTACTTAAATGGAGCATGGCTGCAGAATTCTAAGGCGCAGAGGGATCTTGTTGTTCCAATGCAGGAGTCACAAAAGTTAGTATGCAGGTACAGTACACAATTAAGGATGCAAATTTGAATGTTAACTGAATGTATTATAACATGAGTACGACTTAAAAGTTAGGATGTTAAGCCTCCATTTCCACAGGACATTAGTGAAACCAGATCTGGAAACTTTGTGCAACTTCATTATTAAGGAAGTCTCATTATTAAGGAAGGATGTAAATACGTTGGAGGTGATTCAGAGGAACTTCATTACATTGATACCTGAGGTTAACAGGTGTTTGTCATGAGGAAAGATAAGACAGACTGGGCTTGTTTCTACTGGGGTTTAGGAAAGTGAGGTGTGATTTGATTGAAATGTATAAGATCCTGAATGGTCTTGACAAGTGGGCATGGAAAAGATGTTTTCGTCTTGTAGGTGAATCCAAATCTATCAGGCACTGTTTTCAAATTAGGAGTCTCCCTTTTGGGGCAGAGGTAAAGGGAGCATTTTTTTGCTCTTAAAAGTTTGACACTCTTTGGAACACACTTCCAGAGAAGGCAGTGGACATTAAATATTTTTGGAATATATAGATATATAGGCAAGGAAACAAAGGTCATCAGGAGATGGGAATGTGTTATTCAGAATACAGATAGTCATTCAGTAAGATCATGGCTAATCTAAGAGTCATATGGCTTATTTTTGCTCCTAATTTGTATGTTCTGTTATGTTCATCTGAACTTGATGGGAATCCTGGCGTAAACTTCAGTTGTTGGAATCATACCTACCACTAAGAAGGCGTTCACAGTTGCTGGGGGTCAATCATCTCAATCACAGGATGATGCTAGAATAACTGCTCTGGGTAATGTCCTTGGAAAAAATCTTCTTCAATTGTTTCAGCAATGACCTTCTCTCCATCCTAAGGTGAGACGTGGGGTTGTTCATTGATGTTTATACCATGGTCAGAATTCACAATTCCTTGGTGTCCTGAAGCAACTTGTGTCCAGCAGATCTGGACAACATTCAGACTTGTGATGCTAAGTTAGAATGCGGTGCTGAAAAAGCACAGTAGGTCAAGCAGCATCCAAAGAGCAGGAGAATCGACATTTTGGGCAAAAACCATTCATCAGGAATTGCAAAGCCTCTTCCAAGGATGCCTAGCTTGAAGTTCTCCTCCTCTCTCTACAAGGACTTTGTGATGCTAAGTGCCAAGTAACAGTTGTGCCACATAAATGCCAGACATTGATGATCTCCAGGAGGAGAAAATCAAACCAGAGCCTGTCCATCATCTACAAGGCACAAATCAGGAGTGTGTCAAAAAATCAAATGCAGCTTCAGCTCCAGTAAATTAAGCTCTTCATGCCTTGAACCGGTATGAAGTTTTACTTAATGCTCTAGATTAAGGCCTCAAGGATGCATCAGCAAATTTATGTTTGAACTATACTTGAGAACCTAATGGTAAAGGCTCATCATTTACAAGGGGAAAGTGAAGCAACATATGGCAAATAATTTTTATATTTAGGCAACGATAGCTCAAGGTACCTAGGACAACAATTTCAGACTTGTATATACTATGAATTGCAAAGCAACTGAACAAAAACGACATGGTGGGGGATTGTAATGAGTGGAGTCATTGAAGACCCATGATGAGCACTGCAGGACTGTTGCAAAACCAAACTGACTATTAGAAACAATAACTGAGACTTAACATAAACCAAAGGAAATAATTTCTTTGTACAATTTCCTTTATTATGAACATAGGAACAGGGGAAAGCTATTCAGCCTGTCCAGCCTACCCCATCATTCAATGCAATCATGGTTGCTCAAACACTCCAATGCCTTTTACTTACTCCAATCTCAAATCTGTATTGCACTGATAATCAGAAGTATATCAATCTCTACCTTAAATGTGCTGAAACACCAAGCCAATACAGACTACAGTGGTAGAGAATTCCAAAGATTCACAACCCTTGAAGTAAATTAACTTATCCTCATCGCGAACCTAAATGGCACCCCTCATATATTTAAATTGTGCCCTCGTTTTAGACTCAACCAGGGAAACATCCTATCTGCATCTAAACTGTTTAGCCCTTTAGGCATTCTGTAAGTTTTAACTTGATTATCTCTTATTCTTCAAAACTCCAGAGAATACAGGTCCAGTTTGCTAATCTCTCTTCATTGGACAGTCCTGTCAGGCCAGCAATGAGTCTGGTGAACATTTGTTGAACTCCCTCTATGATAATGATATCTTTCCTGAGATCAGGAGTCAAAACTGGCACACACTACTCCTGGTGCAGTTTGACCAAGCTCCTTTATAACGGAAATGAGACTTCATTATTTCTGGACTCAAACCTTCTTGCAATAAAGACTAACATTCTAATAAGAGTTCCGAATAACTTGTTGCATCTACATGTTCAACTTCAGTGAATGTGACAAGGGCACCTTGGTCCCTTTCTACATCTACACTTTCTAACCTCAAAAAATTATACTGCACAGCTACGTCTCCTGCCGAAGTGGACAATCTCATGTTTTCCACATTAGATTCCATCTGCTATGTTCTTGACTATTCACTAAGTCCATCTAAACCTTCCTGCAGTTGCTATAAAATGTCACTTAGCTTAGTATCATCTTGCAAATTGGGAAATAATACATTTGGTTCCCACCTCCAAAATACTGATATATATTGTGAACAGCGGGTGCCAACGTACTGACCTTTGTGGACCCCAACTAGTCTCAGCCTGACAATGAGAGACTGACCCACTTATTATTTTTCTTGGTTTTCTGTGTGAAGGCCATTCATTAATGTATGCTAGGATTCTAGATGAAACTGGACCAAGTCTAGGTTTGACTCCCTCATATAGTGAGAAGATCCAACATCCTGGAAAAGATTTAGAAAAGGAAAGCTAATAGCATGCTGGTGAGAGGATTTGAGTATAGGAATAGGGATGACTTTATGCAGTTATACAGAGCCTTGATGAGGGCACACATTGAGTACTGTGTCCAGTTTTGGTCTCCTAGTCTGGAGGAAGGACATTCTTGTTATTGAGGGAGTACAGTAAACAGAAGAGCCTTGGGAAAAGTTGATGAGCAGAGGGATCTGGGAGTTCAGGTCCATTGTACTCTGAAGGTGGCTGCACAGGTGGATAGAGTGGTCAAGAAGGCATATGGTATCAGATGGGGTATTGAGTATAAGAGCTGGCAGGTCCTGTTAAAATTGTACAAGGTTTGACTGCATTTATAATACTGTGTACAGTTCTGGTCGCCACCAAAAGGATGTGGGCGCTTTGGAGAGAGTGCAGAGAAGGTTTACGAGGATGTTGCCTGGTATGGAAGGTGCTAGCTACGAAGAGAGGTTGAGTAGGTTAGGTTTGTTTTCATTAGAAAAAAGGAGATTGAGGTCTACAAAATCATGAAAGGTATAGACAGGGTAGATAGAGATAAGCTTTTTCCCAGGGTGAAGGATTCAATAACAAGGTCACGCTTTCAAGGTGAAAGGGGAAAAGTTTAAGGGGGATGCACGTGGCAAGTACTTTACACAGAGGGTGGTAGGTGCCTAGAATGCGTTGCCAGCAGAGGTAGCAGAGGCAGGCACAGTAGATTAATTTAAGATGCTGCTGGACAGATGAATGAGTAGGTGGGGAGCAGGAGGGACGCAGATGCTTAGAAATTGGTCGATAGGTTTAGACAGTAGTTTTGGATCGGATCAGGCTTGGAGGGCCGAAGAGCTCGTTCCTGGGTTGTAAATTTTCTTTGTTCTTTGAGTCCAGAGAAAGTTCATTAGACTGATTTCCAGGATGGCAGGACTGACATATGACAAATGAGGAAAAACTAGATTAGTTTGGGGAAAAAAGATCAAAACAACGGCAATTTTAAAAGGAGGATCACAGACAAAAGAAGACCAAATGGTTAGTGAGGCTAAAAGAGAAAGTCACTGTAGTGAATCTGTGCAGTTACTGCCTTTGCTGTTTGAGCTCATGTATCTCGGGAGACTGGAGTGCATCTAGAAAAAATTAACAAACAGTTAAATTCACCTTGTAGGAACCTGTGTGGGAGAGCATAGTTTTTAATGTATAACCTTGCTGTAAGTCTACAGTAGTGAGTAGAGTGGGTTCTTTCTTGATTATATGTTTTATTGAGATCGGTCTCGATTAAATTTGAAAAATATAAACCATAAGTACTAAGTTATCCTGGAGCTCTGCTCTTCTTTTACAGCAATAAGACGGTGCTATTTTCTGGGTCTGTAGATTGTGAAGGAGCTAAGACGGCCTTTAGTAGAGTGATACGCTCTTCCTGTCGGATGTGGAAGTTTAGGGAGATTTTCCATGTTACTGATGATTAATCTGCAGGAAGTGTCTTTGGTTGCAAATCCTACCAGATTGCATGGATTGGTTGGAGATGCAGTTAGAGACAATGAGGAATTTACAAGAACTAAGGGGGAGATAGATGGTAGTTATAGGTAGGGAGAAAAGTTGCAGATACAGTCACATAGATGGGTTAACTTCAGGAAAGGTAGGAGGGCTTGGCAAGTAGTTCAGGAGTCTTCTGTAACTATCTCCATTGCAAACAAGTATGCGGTTTTCGAAAATGTAGGGGGTGATGGACTCTCAGGAGAATGTAGCACGAACAACCAAGTTTCTGGTATCGAGACTGACTCTAATGTAACAAGGGGTACGTTGGGTTTCAAGCGATCGATTATGTGTTAGAGGATTTTTTAGATTAGATTAGATTACTTTACAGTGTGGAAACAGGCCCTTCGGCCCAACAAGTTCACACCGACCCGCCGAAACGCAAACCACCCATACCCCTACATTTACCTCTTATCTAACACTACGGACAATTTAGCATGGCCAATTCACCTGACCTGCACATCTTTGGACGGTGGGAGGAAACCGGAGCACCCGGAGGAAACCCACGCAGACATGGGGAGAATGTGCAAACTCCACACAGTCAGTCGCCTGAGGCGGGAATTGAACCCGGGTCTCTGGCGCTGTGAGGCAGCAGTGCTAACCACTGTGTCGCCGCTTCTAGTCAGAAGCACAGACAGATGTTTCTGTGGCCAGCAGCGAAAAATCAGAATGGTGTGTTGCCTCCATGGTGCCAAAATCAAGGATATCTCAGAGACAGTGTAGAATGTCTGCAAAGTGGAGAGGGACCAGCAGGAGGTCTTTGTACAGATTGGAAATAACGACACAGAAAGGGAAAAGGATGAGATTCTGAAGGGAGAATATAGAAAGTTAGGCAGTAATTTAAAAAGGAGGTCTTCAAGGATACTACTATCTGGATTACACCCGTGCTATGAGCTAGTGAGGGCAGGAATAGGAGGATAGAGCAGATGAAAGCGTGGCTGAAGAACTGATGCAGGGGAAAAGGGTTTACATTTGTGGATCATTGGAATCTCTTCTGGGATAGAATTGACCTGTACAAGGAGGACGGATTGCACCTGAATTGGAAGGGGACTAATATAGAGGAACCTCTAGTATCCGAATGTGACGGGCAGGCAGAATTTTGTTCGGATAATCGATTATTCGGTTAATCGATTAAATGCCTTTCCTCTGGGACTCGGAGGTTTTGAAGTCTGCTTCTCATTCAGGAGACTGCAGTAGCACATAGAGCATGAGGCCCCACCCCCAACCCCGCCCACGACCCTGTGCAACAACATCCCCCACCCGAAGCAACACTGGACCCCCACTCATGTCCACGTGCAACACCGCCCACCCGCCCTAGCCCCACCCCTGTGCAAAACTGCCCCCGACCCCATACAACACTGCCCTCCCGCAGCACCACACCCCCACCCGTCCCCCTGCTCCTGACCCCGACCCCATCCAAAACCGTCCCCTGCCCCCAACACCCCAACCCAATCCATTACTGCCCCTACCTGCCCCATCCGTGCCCCCAACCCCGTCCATATCCACCCCCTCTCCTGGGCAGCCGGACTGGACACTAACAGTAAGACTGCTGCTGCCTTTGTGGGGTAAGTCTCTAAATAGCGTGCGCGCACACAGACACAACGTCTTACTGAAACTTTTTGACAGGTTCCACCTTTGCCCTGTACAGGGCAATGCTGGAGAGATTATCTGGGGAAGAGGGGTGTGGGTACGGCAGAGAGACAGGCAGAGAGACAGGCAGAGAGACAGGCAGAGAGACAGGCAGAGAGACAGGCAGAGAGACAGGCAGAGAGACAGGCAGAGAGACAGGCAGAGAGACAGGCAGAGAGACAGGCAGAGAGACAGGCAGAGAGACAGGCAGAGAGACAGGCAGAGAGACAGGCAGAGAGACAGGCAGAGAGACCATTTGGAGACGGTGCCTGTTTAATCCTGTAAACAAAAGACGCGATCACTGTTAGAAACACGTCTTTAAATGTAATGTTTCTATCAGGCACTCAAGATCTCATTCGGACAATTTGATTTTCGGATAATTGGTATTTGGATAATCGTGGTTCCTCTGTACTGGCAGGGAGTTAAGGGATAGCATTACTGCTGTACTTAAGGAGAAAATTCCTGGGAATACATCCAGGGACGTTATTTGGGTGGAACTGAGAAATGAGAAAGGGATATCACCTTATTGGGATTGTATTACAGACCCCCTAATAACCAGCTGGACATTAAGAAACAAATTTGTAAGGAAATTTTAGTTATCTGTAAAAACAATAGGGTGGTTATGGGAGGGGATTTTAACTTTCCAAACACAGACTGGAACTGCCATAGTGTTAAGTGTTGAGATGGAGAAGAATTTATTAAGTGTGTACAAGAAAACTTTCTGATTCAGTATGTGGATGTACCTAATAGAGAAGGTGGAAAACCTGACCTACTCTTGGGAAATAAGGCAGGGCAGGTTACTGAGGTGTCAGTGGGGAAGCACTTTGGGGCTAGTGACCATAATTCTATTAGATTTAAGATAGTGATGGAAAAGGATAGACCAGATCTAAAGGTTGAAGTTCTAAATTGGTGGAAGTCTAATTTTGACAGTATTAGGCAAGAACTTTCAAAAGCTGACTGGGGGCAGATGTTCGCAAGTAAAGGGATGGCTGCAAAATGAGATAACAAGAGTCCAGAGACTGTATATTCCTGTTAAGGTAAAAGGAATGACAATGGGTAAGTTTTGGGAATGCTGGATTACTAGAGAAAGAGAGGTTTTGGCTAAGGAAAAGAAGGAAACATGTCAGGTATAGACAGGAAAGATAGAGTGAATCCTTAGAAGAGTATAAAAGTAGTAAGAGTATACTTAAGAGGAAAATCAGGAGGGCAAAAAGGGGACAAGAGATAGCTTTAGTAAATAGAATTAAGGAGAATCCAAAGGGATTTTATAAATGCATTAAAGGACAAAAGGGTAACTAGGAAGAGAATAGAGCCCCTCAATGATCAGCAAGGCAGCCGATGTGTGGAGCCACAGAAGATAGGGATATACTCAATGAGTATTTTGCAGTGTTTACTGTGGAGCAGGACATGGAAGATATAGAATGCGGGGAAATAGATGGTGACATCTTGAAAAATGTCCATACTACAGAGGTGGTGGTTCTGGGTGTTTTGAAGTGTATAAAAGTGGATAAATCCCCAGGTTCTGAACAGGTGTACCCTAGAACTCTGTGGGAAGTTAGGGAAGTGATTGCTGGGCATCTTGCTGAGATACTTGTATCATCAATAGTCACAGGTGAGGTGCTGGAAGACTGGAGATTGGCTAACGTGATCCAGAACTAGAGGGCATAGGTTTATGGTGAGAGGCAAATGATATAAAAGGCACCTAAGGGGCAATGTTTTCATACAGAGGGTGGTGTGTGTATGGAATGAGCTGCCACAGGAAGAGGTGGAGGCTGGTACAATTACAGCATTTAAAAGGCATCTGGATGGGTATATGAATAGGAAGGATTTAAAGGGATATGGGCGAAGTGCTGGCAAATGGGACTAGATTAGGTAAGGATATCTGGTCGGTATGGATACATTGGACCAAAGGATCTGTTTCCATGCTGTAATCTCTATGATTGCAATTTTCAAGAAGATTTGTAGCTCAGGTTGAAGTTCAGATTGTAAGTTTGCTCACCCAGCTAGAACGTTTGTTTTCAGATGTTTTGTCACCATACTAGGTAACATCATCAGTGACCCTTTGGTGAAGCACTGGTGTTATGTCCCACATTCTATGTGTGTGTCTTGGTCTCTTAAGGTGGATGGAAAGTGAGGACTGCAGATGCTGGAGATCAGAGCTGAAAATGTGTTGCTGGAAAACGCAGCAGGTCAGGCAGCATCCAAGGAGCAGGAGAATCTACGTTTCGGGCATGCCCGAAACGTCGATTCTCCTGCTCCTTGGATGCTGCCTGACCTGCTGCGCTTTTCCAGCAACACATTTTCAGCTCTTAAGGTGGGTGATATCATTTCCGGTTTGTTTTCTGAGGATGGTAGATGGGGCCCAAATCAATGTGTTTATTGATGGATATTTGGTTAGAATGTCAGACCTCTAGGAATTCCTGTGTACACCTCTGTTTAGGTTGTCCTAGGATGGATGTGTTGTCCCAGTCGAAGTGGTGTCATTGTTCGTCTGTACGTAAGGATACTAGTGCTGGTATCCAACGCAAACTTTGGGTCCACTACGGGAATGACACCTTTGTCATCACAAAGCAGAACAAATTAGAGGAAATCTACATCAACAACAATATCCTTATAGGCATAAAATTCACAATAGAAGAGGAGAACGACAACAGACTCCCATTCCTATATGTCATAGTAGAACGAACTGTTAATGGACAACTTCAAAGCAGTATCTACAGGAAAGCAACACACACAGACCAAATACTTAACTACAGAAGCAATCATCCCAACACCTATAAACGAAGCTGCATCAGACATTATTTCAATGGGCCACAACACACTGCAGCACTCAGGAACTATGAACAGAAGAAAAATATATTCAAGAAGAACAGGTACCCAATAAACACAGTCCATCGATTTCTCAACAACAATCCCAAACAAGCAGACACGACTCACTCAGAAACCCTAGCCGCATTACCATACATCAAAGACATCTCTGAAATGACTTCCAGACTACTCAGACCTCTTAGCATCATGGTAGCTGACAAACCTACCAACACACTTAAAACAGCAACTGATGAACCTAATGGACCCTATACAAACAACCAGCAAAATGAATGTCTTTTATAAAATCAGTGTGCAAACCATGCAAGGACTGTAACAAACATTACATCAGGCAGACAGTCAGAAAACTAGCCAAAATACATGAACACCAACTAGCCACAAAAAGACATGACCCACTATCACTAGTATCCTTACATACAGACGAACAAGGACACCATTTCGATTGGGACAACACATGCATCCTTGGACAAGCTAAACAGAGACACACACAGGAATTCCTAGAGGCCTGCCATTCTAACCAAATTCCATCAATAAACACATCGATTTGGATCCCATCTACCATTCTCTAAAAAGAACCGGAAATGGTATCACCCACCTTAAGAGACCAAGACACAAATGGAAAGTGGGACATAATACCAGCACTTCACCGGAAGCTCAATGATCTTTTAACTAGTATGGTGACGAAACATCTGAAAACAAATCTTTCAGCTCAGCGAGCAAACTTACAATCTGAACTCTATGACGGGGCTTGTACTCACTGGAATTTAGAAGAATAAAGGAGGATCTCATAAAATCTCGATGGGACTGGATGGACTTGGTATGGGAAGAATTAGATTAGATTACTTACAGTGTGGAAACAGGCCCTTCGGCCCACCCAGACCTATTCCCCTACATTTACCCCTTCATCTAACACTATGGGCAATTTAGAATGACCAATTCACCTAACCTGCACATATTTGGACTGTGGGAGAAAACCCACGCGGACACGGGGAGAATGTGCAAACTCCACACAGACAGTCGCCTGAGGCGGGACTTGAACCTGGGTCTAAGAACAAAAGATTGCCTGTGAAAATTGACACCTACACTGCAAACACAATTGGGGAAAGTTGGAACTAACAGTTTACAAAAGTGCAATGTTAAGATGCAAGGAAACACTTATTTCCTTGCATCTTGTAGTCATTGGGGGCTCCACCATTAGGGGGGACAGATAGGAGGTTCTGTGAAGTCGAGAGACACTTACGGTTGATGTGTTGCCTCCCAGGTGCCAGGGTTCGTGATGTCTCTGATCATGTTTTTGGGATCCTTAAGGGGAAGGGTGGGCAGCTCCAAGTCGTGGTTCACATAGGCACCAACCACATAGGTAGGAAGAGAGATGGGGATTTAAGGCAGAAATTCAGGGAGCTAGGATGGAATCTTAGAGCTAGGACAAACAGAGTTGTTGTCTCTGGTTTGTTGCCCGTGCCACGTGCTAGTGAGGCAAGGAATAGGGAGAGAGAGGAGTTGAACACATGGCTACAGAGATGGTGCAGGAGGGAGGGTTTTGGATTCTTGGACAATTGGGGCACTTTCTGGGGTAGGTGGGACCTTTACAAGCGGGATGGTCTTCATCTGAACCAGAGGGGTACCAATATCCTGGGGAGGAAATTCACTAATGCTATTGGGGTGGGTTTAAACTAATCCAGCAGGGGGATGGGAATCAAAATTGTAGTTCAAGTATAGAAAAGGTTGAGAGTAGGGACATCCGAAATCAAGTTTCAGGGACGCAAAATGGCACTGGCAAGCAAGATGTTAGTTTGAAGTGTGTCTACTTCAACGCCAGGAGCATCCGGAATAAGGTGGATGAACTTGCAGCATGGGTTGGTACCTGGGACTTCGATGTTGTGGCCATTTCGGAGACATGGATAGAGCAGGGACAGGAATGGTTGTTGCAGGTTCCAGAATTTAGATGTTTCAGAAAGAACAGAGAAGATGGTAAAACAGGGGGTGTGGGTGGGGGTCGGGGCAGTATTACAGTTGCAGAAAGGATGTTTGGGGATTCGTCAACTGAGGTAGTATGGGCTGAGGTTAGAAACAGGAAAGGAGAAGTCACCCTGTTGGGAGTTTTCTATAGGCCTCCGAATAGTTCCAGAGATGTAGAGGAAAGGATAGCAAAGATGATTCTCGATAGGAGTGAGAGAGACAGGGCAGTTGCCATGGGGGAGTTCAACTTTCCAAATATTGACCGGGAACACTATAGTAAGAGTACTATAGATGGGTCAGTTTTTGTACAGTGTGCGCAGGAGGGCTTCCTGACACAGTATGTAGACAGGCCAACAAGGGGCGAAGCCACATTAGAGCTGAAAATGTGTTGCTGGAAAAGCGCAGCCGGTCAGGCAGCATCCAAGGAGCAGGGGAATCGACGTTTCAGGCATGAGCCCTTCTTCAGGAAATCTGAAGTAGGGAGTCTGAAGTCAGTCCTCGGCAGAGGCCTCACCTTCATTCCCCTACGCTCTGATTTCCTGAAGGAGGGCTCATGCCCGAAATGTCGATTCTCCTGCTCCTTGGATGCTGTCTGACCTGCTGCACTTTTCCAGCAACACATTTTCAGCTCTGATCTCCAGCATCTGCAGTCCTCACTTTTTCCATGAAGCCACATTAGATTTGGTACTGGGTAATGAGCCCGGCCAGGTGTTAGACTTGGAAGTAGGTGAGCACTTTGGTGATAGCAATCACAATTCTGTTTTGTTTACTATAGTGATAGAAAGGGATAGGTGTATACCACTGTGCAAGAGTTACAGCTGAGGGAACAGCAATTACGATGCGATTACGCAAGATTTAGGAAGCATAGGATGGGGAAGGAAACTGCAGGGGGTGGGCACATTAGAAATGTGGAGCTTATTCAAGGAAAAGCACCTGTGTGCCCTAGATAAGTATGTACCTGTCAGGCAGGGAGGAAACTGTAGAGCGCGGGAGCCGTGGTTTACGACAAAAGTGGAATCTCGGGTCAAGAGGAAGTGGTGTTCCGCAAGGATCTGTTTTGGGTCCATTGCTGTTTGTCATTTTTATAAATGACCTGGAAGAGGGGTTAGAAGGTTGGGTGAGCAAGTTTGCGGATGATACGAAAGTCGGAGGAGTTGTTGACAGTGAGGAAGGATGTGGCAGGTTACAGCAGGATATAGAGAAGCTGCAGAGCTGGGCAGAAAGGTGGCAAATGGAATTCAATGTAGCTAAGTGTGAGGTGATTCACTTTGGGAAGAATAACAAAAAGATGGGGTACTGGGCTAATGGTCGGATACTTGGTAGTGTGGATGAGCAGAGGGATCTTGGTGTCCATGTACACAGATCTCTGAAAGTTGCCACCCAGGTAAATAGTGCGGTGAGGAAGGCATATGGCGTACTGGCTTTTATTGGTAGAGGAATTGAGTTCCGGAGTCCTGAGGTCATGATGCAGTTGTATAAGACTCTGGTGCGGCCGCATCTGGAATATTGTGTGCAGTTTTGGTCGCCATACTATAGGAAGGATGTGGAGGCACTGGAACGGGTGCAGAGGAGGTTTACCAGGATGTTGCCTGGTATGGAAGGAAGATCGTATGAGGAAAGACTGAGACACTTGGGGCTGTTTTCATTAGAGAAAAGAAGGTTTAGGGGTGACTTGATTGAGGTGTACAAGATGATTAGGGGGTTAGATAGGGTTGACAGTGTGAACCTTTTCCCGCGTATGGAGTCGGGTATTACAAGGGGGCATAGCTTTAAATTAAGGGGGGGTAGATATAGGTCTGAAGTTAGGGGTAGGTTCTTCACTCAGCGAGTCGTAAGTTCATGGAATGCCCTGCCAGCAGCAGTGGTGGACTCTCCCTCTTTATGGGCATTTAAGCGGGCATTGGATAGGTATATGGAGGATAGTGGGTTAGTATAGGTTAGGTGGGCTTGGATCGGCGCAACATCGAGGGCCAAAGGGCCTGTACTGCGCTGTATTCTTCTATGTTCTAAGGCAGCTTATGTTAGGATGAGATGTGAAGGCTCAGTTAGGGCGCTTGAGGGTTACAAGGTAGCCAGGAAAGACCTAAGGAGAGCTCAGAAAAGCAAGGAGTAGATGAGAAGTTGTTGGCGGATAGGATCAGAGTAAGCCCTAAGGCTTTCTATAGGTATTTAAGGAATAAAAGAATGACAAGAGTAAGATTAGGGCCAATCAAGGATAGTAGTGGGAAGTTGTGTGTGGAGTCAGAGGAGATAGGGGAAGCACTAAATGAATACTTTTCAACAGTATTCACTCTAGAAAACGACAATGTTGTCGAGGAGATTACCGAGATACAGGCTACTAGACTAGGTGTGATTGAGGTTCACAAGGAAGAGATACTAGAAATCCTGCAGTGTGTGAAAATAGATAAGTCCCCTGGGCCGGATGGGATTTATCCTAGGATCCTCTGGGAAGCCAGGGAGGAGATTGCTGAGCCTTTGGCATTGATCTTTAAATCGTCATTGTCTACAGGAATAGTGCCAGAAGACTGGAGAGCAAATGTGGTTCCCCTGTTCAAGAAGGGGAGTAGAGACACCCCAGGTAATTATAGACCAGTGAGCCTTACTTCAGTTGTTGGTAAAGTGTTGGAAAAGGTTATAAGAGATAGGATTTATAATCATCTAGAAAAGAATAATTTGATTAGGGATAGTCAGCACTGTTTTGTGAAGGGTAGGTCGTGCCTCACAAACCTTATTGAGTTCTTTGAGGTGGTGACCAAACAGCTAGATGAGAGTAAACCGGTTGATGTGGTGCATATGGATTTCAGCAAGGCATTCGATATGGATAACTGCTTGGAGATATAGCAGTTTGGATCAGTAATTGGCTTGCTGAAAGAAGACAGAGGGTGGTGGTTGATGGGAAATGTTCATCCTGGAGTCCAGTTACCAGTGGTGTACCACAAGAGTCGGTGTTGGGTTCACTGCTGTTTGTCATTTTTGTAAACAACCTGGATGAGGGTGTAGAAGGGTGAGTTAGTAAATTTGCAGACGACACTAAGGTCGGTGGAGTTGTGGACAGTGACGAAGGATGTTGTAGGTTACAGAGAGACATAGATAAGCTGCAGAGCTGGGCTGAGAGGTGGCAAATAGAGTTTAATGCAGACAAGTGTGAGGTGATTCACTTTGGTCGGAGTAACCGGAATGCAAAGTACTGGGCTAATGGTAAGATTCTTGGTAGTGTAGATGAGCAGAGAGATCTCGGTGCCCAGGTACACAGATCCTTGAAAGTTGCCACCCAGGTTAACAGGGTTGTTAATAAGGCATACAGTGTTTTAGCTTTTATTAATAGAGGGATCGAATTCCGGAACCATGAGGTTATGCTACAGCTGTACAAAAATTTACTAGGGGTGTTGCCTGGTATGGAGGGAAGGTCTTAAGAGGAAAGGCTGAAGGACTTGAGGTTGTTTTCGTTAGAGAGAGGAAGGTTGAGAGGTGACTTAATAGAGACATATAAGATAATGAGAGGGCTAGTTAGGGTGGACAGGGATAGCCTTTTTCCAAGTATGGTGACTGCGAGCACGAGGGGACATAGCTTTAAATTGAGGGGTGATAGGTATAGGACAGATGTCAGAGAGTAGTAAGGATATGGAATGCTTTGCCTGCAACGGTATTAGATTCGCTGACTTTAAGTACATTTAAGTCGTCATTGGACAAGCATATGGACATACATGGAATAGTGTAGGTTAGATGGGCTTCAGATTGGTATGACAGGTTGGCGCAACATCGAGGGCCGAAGGGCCTGTACTGCACAGTAATGTTCTATGTTCTATTTTCACAGAGATTGAACATTGAAACAAAAAAAAAAATCAATAATGTGTTAAACATGAATTCAATGTAACCATTCAAAAAGGAAACTGGGTAGGTTCCACTGAATAAAAGGCATCTCAAGGCATAGATTTAGATAGGTTCATAAGAAATGGTGACATCAGTCATTGCCTTCTCCTGAAACTGGCTTAATTGTTGCATAGACCAGAGAGAAATTTCTGGAATATTTCACCACCAATTTGTTACACATGTTTTCTTTTGCTCTTTCTGTAAGATTGCATGACTACAGAAAGATAGGCAGATTGGGCTTAATGCTATGATAAAGATGGACAATGGCAAGTAAGGACAAGCATGGTGGACCAAGTGGTTTTCTGTCTGGGTTTATATGTTCTAGTTCCATCCAAACACACTTCAGAACTTGTACAATTACAACTGCAAAACTTAAATATGTAAGTTAAGCAAAAAAAAAACGTTTTTAGCCACAGAGCCTATCCGCACACAGCACCCAAAAGGTATCAACTGTACACAATTTTACAGTAACTGAATTTATAATACCTTAAGAGTTCGATTATGGCGTTGCAGCTCACGACATAGACTTTCTAGCTTGCTGCGTGCCAGAATAGCTTTGCTGTGCTCATTCCGAAGGTGATCCTTCTCTTGAATGATCTGCGTTTGTTTCTTTTGTAGAAGTCTCATTTGCTTTTGAGTATTTCTGTGCTCTTCAAGCTGCAGAAAGATCAAGCGAGTTAATTGAAAACGCCAAATCTTAGGATAAATTTAATAGAAAGTGACTAATTTTGCAATTCAATTTGTTAAAATACCATTTTGCTTAAGTACTTACAACTTCAGCTTTACACAACATAAGCCAACCTAACCATGACTAGTGCAGTAAGACCGTTTACTAAAGATACAGTTGTCAAGTATTCAATCATTGCAAATAGACTAAGTTAATATGGTTTCTTTAACTGAAGTAAAGGGGAGTACAGAATGCAAGTTGTCTATTCAGGGACATCTAACTGATGTTGATTTTAGTTTGCTACAGTAGGATGCTTAAAACTTGAAACCTGTGTGCTTCTTTAAAGTTGATCATTGGGAAATCAAGTTTTTTTCCCAAAGTTATTATATACAACAATCATCATAATTTGGGGCTGTTGCAGTATACAAATTCAGATGCTGAGAACAACTACACAGAAATTTGTCAGTTTAAATGGACAATGTTTCAGTTACTTTTGGTACATTCAGTGCAAAGCTGACAGAGCTATTCGCATTGTTGAAGTTTTTCCTAAAAAGGGAATACAAAGTTAAAAATCACAACAACAGGTTATAATCCAACAGATTTAATTGGAGGCATTAGCTCTTGGAACACTGCTCCTTCATCAGGCGGTTGTGGAGTATAAGATTGTAAGCCCCAGAATTTATAGCAAAAGTTTACAGTGTGATGTAACTGAACTTATACATTGAAAGAGACCTGGATTGTTTGTTAAGCCTCTCATCTGTTACAATCACCACTTTGGTTTTAGATCTTTCAATGTGTAAATTGCAAAACCTTTTTTAGAAAGTTACATTTTCAAGTGAACTTTAACAATTGGTGTCTGGCAGCCCAGATAATGTATTGAAGGTGTGAGTTCCCCTGTGTGATACTGTCTGTACTACAATGTTTAGACTGATTCGAATCTTAAAAAAATGAATTTACATGGGTTCATGCAGTTTTTGAGAGAAGTAAAATGTAACTCTACAAGTACAAATGCACCCCACAAACTTGTGTATGTGTGCATATGCGCGTGTGCGCATGTAGTGGGGGGGGGGGTTGAGAGTGTCTGTGAGAGAGGGCGCATGTGTGTGAGTGTGACTATAAATGGGTCTAAATCTCTGCGCGAGCCTCTGCACGTCAGAGAGAGTGCACGTCTCTGCACATCTGAGTGTTTGTGCACGTGTGTATATATAGGACATGGGGTCACCTGTAGTGTGACATGAACCCAAGGTCCCGGCTGAGGCCATCCCCATGGGTACCGAATTTGGCTATCAGCCTCTGCTCGGACACACATGCACCCTTTCACAGACTTATATCAGTTTATACTCTCTCATACATGCACCCACTCTCTCACAGACACTCACAACACCACGCCCCCTCCCCCGCGCGACACACACACACACACACACACACACACACACACACACGTTTGTGGGGTGAATTTGTACTTGCAGAGTTACATTTTACATCTTTCAAAAACTTCATGAATCCATGTAAGATTCTGTAAATTAATTTTTTTTATTAAGATTAGAATTAGTCTAAATGTTGTGGCACAGACAGTATCACACCTTCAATACATTATCTGGGCTGACAGATACCAATTGTTAAAGTTCACTTGAGAATGTAACTTTTTTAAAAAAGAATTTTGCAATTTACATATGAAAAAACTGAAACTAACGTGATCATTCCAACAGATGAGAGAGACTTCACAAACAATCCAGGTTTTTTTCAATATATAATTTCAGTTACATCCATCACACTGTAAACTTTTGCTACAAATTCTGGGGCTTACAATCTTATACTCCACAACCACCCTGATGAAGGAGCAGTGCTCCAAGAGCTCGTGCTTCCAATTAAACCTGTTGGATTATAACCTGGTGTTATGTGATTTTTAACCTTTTACACCCCAGTCCAACACCAGCATCTCCAAATCATGCCTAAAAAGGGACAGCAGCTATCTGTTAGCATCTTGCAATCATTAAAAATTAAGTTGAAAGCCTTCAGTCCAGGGAACTACATTATAGGAAGGACGTGAATGCATTGGAGACAGTGCTGAAGTGATCTTACAAGAATGGTTCTGGGGATGACGAACATCAGTTACGAAGATGTTCAGTTCGGAGGACAGACTGAAGAACTTGAGATTGTTCTCTTTGGATAGATTGCACCCAAGAGGATATTTGATATAGGTTTTCAAAATCTGAGGTGGATCTATCTCAAGCTCTCAGACTGATAGACATCACTGGTTGGAGCATAGGGAGAAATTGTTCCCATATGTAAAAAGAACAAGACAGCATAGATTTAAAAGGTAAATTTGCCATAGTCCCAGAGGAGCATAAGGCTAGTCTTTCATTAGAGAGATAACTGGTGCAATGGTCACCACATCTCTGGTGAAGTTGAGAAGGTCGAACCTTTATGGTGACCACAGCCAGTGCAGAGATTGAACGTGCATCACAAAACTGCCAGCTAACAGACATCGGACAGAAACGCTTCAAATAATGTGCATAACAAGCAAGAGTGAAGTGATCCAGGGAGAGCTAGCCATTTGGATATAAAATTGGTTTGAAGGTAGGAGACAGATAGTGGTGGTAGAGAGTTGTTTCGGACTGAAGATCTGTGACCAGAGCAGGATCGGTGCTGAGTCCACTGCTTTTTGTCACTTTCATAAATAATTTGGATGTGAATATAGGAAGAATGGTTAGTAAGTTTGCAGATGACACCAAAATTGGTGGTCTAGTGAACAGTGAGGAAGGTTACCTCAGAGCATAATGGGATCTTGATCAGATGGGCTGAAGAATGGCAGATTGAGTTTAATTTAGATAAATGTGAGGTGTTGCAATTTGGTAAGGCAAATCAGGGAAGGACTTAATGGTAGGGTCCTGGGGAATGTTGCAGAACAAAGAGACATTGGGGCACGAATACAGTGAAAAGCCAAAATCTTCTCCCCACGGAAGGCGAGTTGAAAACTCAAGGGCATAGGTTTACGGTGAAAGGGGAAGATATAAGAGAGACCTAAGGGGCAACCTTTTCACGGACAGGGTGGTGAATGCATGGAATAAGCTGTTAGTGGAAGTGGTGCAGGCTGGTACAATAACAACATTTAAAAGGCATCTAAGTTAGGTACTTGAATAGAAAGGGTTTAGAGCCAAATGCTCGCAAATGGAACTAGAGTAATTTGGTATATCTGGTCAGCTTAGGCAAGTTGGACCGAAAGATCTGTTTCTGTGCTGTAAACTCTAGGATTCTGAGTAGTTAGGGTATGGAATGCACTTCCCAGTTATGTGGTGAAGGTTTAATTCAGACATTCAAGATGGCATTAGATGATTCCCTGGAAGAAAATAATGTGCAAGGACATGGGGAAAAAGCAGGAGATGGGCACTTGGTAATCAGGCTTGTTTGAACAGCTGCTGCAGGCATAATGGGCTGAGCGTCGTCGTTATACATCATAACACTTCTGTGATTCCTGTTAGAATGAGCTGTTATTTGTCAATGACAACATGGTTACTCAAAGATTAACAAAACAAAGGTGCACTTTTCACAGGTAATGCAGACTGGGGCAAATGTACACAAACTACTATTTGTAATATGAGAACACAAATGTCCAAGTCATCGTTATCCGTTATGCAGATTTAGATTATGCTTTTAAACAAAAACAAAACTTCAGAACAGAATTTTACTTTTAACTCTGCAAGGAACTGCATGTCTCAATTCTTATAAGTCATTTGAACTGACCATGTCTGCATATTTCTTGCAAAGTGCAGCAAGCTTCTCCTCTGGGGTGCTCAAAGTATTCAGTGTCTGCATCAGCAATGTTATTTCCTTTCCTGCAAAAAGATAATCATATCATTGAAGCGCTACATATTTTCCAAGAGCAAATCAATGAACAAAAATAAGTTCAAACATGTTCTTCCTCCTGCACTCAGTGTGGTTCCTGATGAAGGGCTTTTGCCCGAAACATCGATTTTCCTGCTCCTCGGATGCTGCCTGACCTGCTGTGCTTTTCCAACACTACTCTAATCTAGACTCTGATCTCCAGCATCTGCAGTCCTCACTTTTGCCCTTAATATACCCGTTAACTGATAATCTTTTTCAAAAATGTGTTGCTGGAAAAGCGCAGCAGGTCAGGCAACATCCAAGGAGCAGGAGAATCGACGTTTCGAACATAAGCCTGATGAAGGGCTTTTGCCCGAAACGTCGATTCTCCTGCTCCTTGGATGCTGCCTGACCTGCTGCGCTTTTCCAGCAACACATTTTTCAGTTCTGATCTCCAGCATCTGCAGACCTCACTTTCTCCTAATCTTTTTCAAAAGCCATGTTAATACCAATCAAAAAAATGCATGGTAAGAATAGTATGAACTATATGATCTTGCACCTTATTAATTTATCCTTTTAAGATCTAACTTTAAAACATTAGATGAAATACAAATCATATTTTCTTTAGGAATTAAATTGTACCCGATCAATCCTGAGCAATGTTTCAGTAAATTTCCACAAAACACTAAATAGCATACAAGTTACAGCAGATTTGCTTAAAATAATAAAATGTTTTGAGTTAGAGATTAAAAAGGAAAACTGAAATGGTGAAACCAGAAATAAAGAAATTGTTGTAACTGGTCTGCAGAGATACTGAAAGAGTATTTCTACATGCATAAGACTTACTGCAGGAATTCATGTTTTCCCAGAGGTCTATTTTAAAAATGCTTGTATTTAGATGAAAGCCATTCTTCCAGAGTCAACAGTGAAAACCGCTCAAAAATCATTCAAGAAATGAGAGTTGAATTTGAGTTTATTTTACAATATCTGATACAGTGAAACAAAGAGACACAAAGTTTATAGAAATAAAAACATTACAAGTTATCAATGAATTTAATAAAGTTAGTTTCATTTTATGAAAGTGTCAACTAATCAGAAATGGAAACAATTTTGTTCCAATGATTCCCCAATAGGCAATTTAATATTTCAGTTTAACAGATGTAAAAAGAAGTCTGAAATACCATTGCTGAAAAACCTTTTCAATAAAAGTTATTAAATATAAAAAGTCAGAAAGAACATTTAAGTTTGAAACCCCACACTGAAGTGTGCAGGTTAAAAAGAACAAGTGGTGTAGTCCTCGAGATAGAGCCTTCAATTTCTGTTCATATATACACAAATTCAGGTTCAAATAGGCAAATATTTGTTAGCAAGGATATTAAAACTGCTTACTCTGACATTTCAAAACAACGTTTACACACAGTTCTGCTACAAGACACAATTAACAGAATTGTCTATGTGCATTTTCCCCTGCTACAGTGTCCAATGCACTAAATAACGTTTTTAGAATATTTCACATGGGCAAAAAGTGCAAGCTAATTCCTCAATAGTGTAACATCAAGACTTCTAAATCTGCCGAACATTGAACATATGTACACAAGTGATACAGAATGATACATGCTTAAGATGTGACTGGAGAATTAAAAAGCATTATATAAATTGGTAACTATAACAAAAGGACTGTGTAAACACAGCTACTTCCAATGATAAATTCACATTCACTCCATCTCTAATAACAACCTTTAAAGAGCAAACAACAATTACAGTTCTGAAAAGGAGCTACAGTTGATCTGTCAAGTGATCTGCCCATTTCATTACTTAGTGTTAATAACAATAGGACTTCATGACTAATCAGCATAAACGCTGTATTCTTAGGATCTAGTGATGAAATAATAAAGCCCCTGCCCCTGGTCCAGAAGTTCTAGGTTCAAACCGTACCTGCAACTGAGGTGTCAAAACATGCCCAGGTAGGCTGATTAGATTTTGTTTAAAAGCTTATATTCTTCGTTAGCCTTTAGTTCAAAGTGACTTCAAGACTAAACGAGCTGATTCGAGTACAGTACAAAATCCTGTTCCATGTCTCATTTCAATGGCAAGATATCCTGTTTGTTTTAATGCAACTTTTCTTTTTCCAAAACCCAGATACATGGTTCCTAAGTAAGGTTCCATAAGCTGCCCAGTGCTTGCTAAAGCTGAAATAAACAAAAGCAGATATTGCAAGAGAAAGTCGACAGATCTGGCAGCATCTGTGGAGAGAAAACTGCTACAGCTATTTTAATTCAAGGCACAACCACCATATAACTAGGCATTCGGCACATTCCTAAAATATATTCTTTTTAATTATCAGTGGTTTACTATATATTTAAAGTTTTATAAGTAAGATTGGACATTTGTCTTGGCATAAATGGTATTACAAATTTTTAGATACGAGCAGGAACCTAAAATGTTTGACATCAGTAGCTTCTTCTCAATGGAGACATTCAGCACGGACACAGACTCTTTGTCCAACTCGTCCATGCTGACCAGGTATCCTAACCTAATTTAGTTCTATTTGCCAGCACTTGGTCCATATTTCTCTCAACCCTTCCCATTCATATACCCATCCAGATGCATTTTAAATGCTGTAATTGTGCCACCCTCCACCACATCTTCTGGCAGCTCATTCCATCCTCTGCATGCAAAAGATGTCTTTTAGATCCCTTTTAAATCTTTCTCCTCTCACCTTAAACCTCTGCCCTTTAGGTTTTGGAGCCCCAACTCCAGGGAAAAGACCTTGTCAATTTTCTGTATCCATGCCCCTTATGATTCTATAAGCCTCTACAAGGTCACCCCTCAGCCTCTGACGCTCCAGGAAAAACAACCCCAGCCTATTCAGCCTCTTACTATAGCTCAAACTCTCCAGTCCTGGCAATATCCTTGTAAATCTTTACTGGACACTTTCAAGTTTCACAACATCCTTCCGATAGCAAGGACACCAAAATTGCACACCATTTTCCAAAAGTGGCCTAACCAATGTCTGCACAGTCCCAACTCCTGTATTCAATGTACTGACCAATAAAGGAAAGCATACCAAATGCATTCTTCACTAGCCTATCTACCTGCGATTCCACTTTCAAGGAACTATGAACCTGCACTCCTAGGTCTCTTTGTTCAGCAACACTCCACAGGACCTTACCATTAAGAGTATAAGTCATGCCCTGAATTGCTTTGCCAAAATGCAGCACCTCACATTTACCTAAATTAAACTCAATTTGCCAATCCTCAGCCCACTGGCCCGTCTGACCAAGATCCCATTGTACTCGAGGTAATAGAGTCAATAGTCATAGAGATGTACAGCATGGAAACAGACCATTCGGTCCAACCCATCCATGCCGACCAGATATCCCAACCCAATCTAGTCCCTCCTGCCAGCACCCGGCCCATATCCCTCTAAGTCCTTCCTATTCATATACCCACCCCAACGCCTTTTAAATGTTGCAATTGTACCAGCCTCCACCACTTCCTCTGGCAGCTCATTCCATACATGTACCACCCTCTGTGAAAAAGTTGCCCCTTAGGTCTCTTTTATATCTTTCCCATCTCACCTTAAACTTATGCCCTCTAGTTCTGGACGCCCCAACCCCAGGGGAGACTTCGTCTATTTATCCTATCCATGCCCCTCATGATTTTGTAAACCTCTACAAGGTCACTCCTCAGCCTCCAACGCTCCAGAGAAAACAGCCCGAGCCTGTTCAGCCTCTCCCTATAGCTCAAGTCCTTCAACCCTGGCAACATCCTTGTAAATCTTTTCTGAACCCTTTCAGGTTTCACAACATCTTTCCGATAGGAAGGAGACCAGAATTGCATGCAATATTCCAACAGTGGCCTAACCAATGTCCTGCACAACCAACTCTTGTACTCAATACTCTGACCAATAAAAGAAAGTATACCAAACGCCTTCTTCACTATCCTATCTACCGGTGACTCCACTTTCAAGGAGCTATGAACCTGCACTCCAAGGTCTCTTTGTTCAGCAACACTCCCTAGGACCTTACCATTAAGTGTGTAAGTCCTGCTAAGATTTGCTTTCCCAAAATGCAGCACCTCATATTTATCTGAATTAAACTCCATCTGCCACTTCTCAGCCCATTGGCACATCTGGTCAAGATCCTGTTGTAATCTGAGGTAACCTTCTTGGCTGTCCACAACACCTCCGATTTTAGTGTCACCTGCAAACTTACTAACCATAGCTCCTATATTCACTTTCAAATAATTCATATAAATGACAAAAAACAGTGGGCCAGCACCAATCCTTGTGGCACACCACTAGTCACAGGATTGTCAGATCAGCCATGATCTCACCAAATGGTAGTACAGATCAATGGACTGATTGGCCTACTTCTGCTCCTATGCCTGAAAGTGTTATGGCACCTACAGCTCACTGAAGATCTTCCTACAGGAAACTAGACTCTAGAAGTTGCTGGGCATTTTGTTTTGAGTGCTTCTTTATGATATGCAATAGTCGTAGCAAATTCAATTAGGTAAGGAAATAGACAAGTGTCCCTGTAGCCACAGACAAAATTCCAGGATGGTATGCTGTGTCCCTGATGCTAGGGTTAAAGATATCTCAGAGCGACAACATGACATTTTGAAAGGGGAGGGCGAACGGTGGTCATGGTACACATTGGTACCAATGACATTGGTTAACAATGGGCACGGTTCTAAAAGTTGAATATAGGGATTTAGGAAGCAAGCTAAAAGGGAGGTTTCAAAATGTAATGATCTCAGGATTACAAACCGTGCCATGTACTAGTCAGAGAAGAAATAGCAGGATACATCAGAGGAACACATTGCTAAACAGAAGCAAGTTACTGCTGATGCAGAATCTGTACTGGAAACAAAAATATGCTTGAGATCACAACAGGTCAGGCAGCACCCGACAAAGAGAGAGGTGTAGCTAGGGCCAATCCAAATGTCCAAGGCCACTCCAGGATTTGGAGAAAATGGCAAAAGTTGAAGGAAAAGTTAAAGTTATGAGGGTGAGGACAGTTTGGTGAGGCAGAGGAGGTATTGATAGAAGGGGACTGGATGGGTCTTTGTCAGCTACATCGAACAGTCCCTCTTCAGTACCTACACAAGCACTGTGCCCCAATTCTTCTGCCGTTACATCGATAACTGCATCGGTGCTGCATCCTGCAGCCAAGCTGAACTGGAGCAGTTCATTGACTTCGCCCACAACTTCCACCCCACCCTTAAATTCACTTGGTCTATTTCAGACACCTCCCTCCCCTTGCTCGACATCTTTGTTTCTATGGCAAAAGTGGGCACTGCAGATGCTGGAAATTAGAGTCAAGATTAGAATGGTGCTGGAAAAGCACAGCAGGTCAGGAACGAAGAAGGGCTTTTGCCTGAAACGTCAATTTTTCTGTTCCTCCGATGCTGCTTGACCTGCTGTGCTTTTCCAGCACCACTCTAATTTTTGTTTCCATCTCTGGTGACAGTCTACAGATGGAAATTTACTGTAAACCTATTGGTGCCTATAACTATCTGGAAAAGCACAGAACAGATCCTTTGGCCCATGATGCTGTGCCGAGGTTTAATCCTAATGTAAAATATAGTAACTTAATCTACGCACCCTCAACTCACCGTTATCCATTTGCATGTCCAGCAGTCGCTTAAATGTCCCCAATGACTCTGCTTCCACCACCACAGCTGGCAATGCATTCCATGCATTCACAATTCTCTGCATATCCTGCAAGAACTCCATCCTTTTTTCCCAAATCCTCCACCTCCATCACATCAACTCAGACATTCCATGTCCAAGCCATCCCAGATGTCCACCTATTTTGAACAGCGGGCTTTCCCCCCTTCTGTCATCCAGTCAGCCCTCCACTGCATCTCCTCCATTCCCCAGTCCACTGCACCCCCCCCCCCCCCCGCCAACACCTCTCTCTGCCTTCTGCAAAGACCATTCCCTTCACCAATCCTTGGTTCACGCCACTCTCCCCGCCAATCCCCAGAATCCAGAGGTACCTTCCCCTGCAACAATAAAAGATGCAAAACCTGCTGGCAAACCAACCCCCCTCACCTCCATAAAGGACCCCAAACAAGCTTTCCAGGTGAGACAGAGGTTCACATGCCTTTCTTCCAACCTAGTGCTCCCGATGTGGTCTTCTCTACAACAGTGTAATGGACCACGCCAGACCCCTCAAAACATTTCAAGGTAGCCCAGACCCTTAACTTTTCTAGTTGGTTTGAGGAAATGTAAAATGGATACTCAAAGAGTGATGCAGCTGGTCAAAACCCCTTGGTTTTAAACAAAACCAAACTCATTTACAGAGTACTGCATTAAACAAACAAAAAGAGTAGAATACAGAATAACGTAACCTATCCGAAAACCCAACAGACTATTCCAACTGAATGATGCTATTCCACATCACCATAAACACCCCTTGGCGAAAATGGTAAAACCAAACACGGTCTTACAGGAGACAGTGAGGGCAGAGAGAGATTCAGCACAGAACACCTTCTTCCATGTAGCTGTTTCTTTTGGATTCCCAGCTAACAACTGACCAGCACCACCGAATAGCCAAACTGCTAAAACCAAAACAAACCAAACCAGAGAAAAGCTGAGCTGGGAGAACTAGCCACACCCTTTCATTGTACAAGTGTTTTTTTAAAACTAGAAAGCCTTTTCAAGTAGATAAACGCAAACATTTCTGCAATTCTGCCTCATACAAACCTTTTTAAAAAAAAACCTAAAGATAACACAACCTTGTTAAAGGAGCAGCATTGTCACAATCGGTGAGGCCAAACATAAATGGCGCGTTTCACCAAGCAACTCAGCTGGGCCCACAGGGGCCAACCTGACCTCCCAGTCACAGCCCATTTCAATTCCCCTTCCCATTCCCTCTCCAACATGACAACCCTCAGCCTCCTCCACTGCTACAGCAAATCAGACTACAAATTGGAGGAATTCTTTGAGAAGGTGACTAAGGAGGTGGACGAGGGGAAAGCAGTAGATGTGGTGTATATGGATTTTAGTAAGGAGTTTTTTAAGGTTCCCCATGGTAGACTACTGCAAAAAATACGGAGGTATGGCATTGAGGGTGAGTTGGAGGTTTGGATTAGGAGTTGGCTGGCTGGAAGAAGACAGAGGATAGTAGTTGATGGCAAATGTTCATCTTGGAGTGCCGTCACTAGTGGTGTTCCGCAAGGATCTGTTTTGGGACCATTGCTGTTTGTCATTTTTATAAATGACCTGGAGGAGGGGTTAGAAGGTTGGGTGAGTAAGTTTGCGGATGATACGAAAGTCGGAGGAGTTGTAGACAGTGAGGAAGGATGTGGCAGGTTACAGCAGGATATAGATAAGCTGCAGAACTGGGCAGAAAGGTGGCAAATGGAGTTCAATGTAGCTAAGTGTGAGGTGATTCACTTTGGTAAGTGTAATAAAAAGATGGGGTACTGGGCTAACGGTCGGATACTTGGTAGTGTGGATGAGCAGAGGGATCTTGGTGTCCATGTACACAAATCTTTGAAAGTTGCCACCCAGGTAAATAGTGCGGTGAAGAAGGCATATGGCGTACTGGCTTTTATTGGTAGAGGAATTGAGTTCCGGAGTACTGAAGTCATGTTGCGGTTGTATAGGACTCTGGTGCGGCCACATCTGGAGTATTGTGTGCAGTTTTGGTCGCCATACTATAGGAAGGATGTGGAGGCACTGGAACGGGTGCAGAGGAGGTTTACCAGGATGTTGCCTGGTATGGTAGAAAGATCGTATGAGGAAAGGCTGAGGCACTTGGGGTTGTTTTCATTGGAGAAAAGAAGGTTTAGGGGTGACTTGATAGAGGTGTATAAGATGATTAGGGGTTTAGATAGGGTCGACAGTGAGAATCATTTTCCACGTATGGAGTCAGCTATTACAAGGGGGCATAGCTTTAAATTAAGGGGGGGTAGGTATAGGACAGATGTTAGGGGTAGGTTCTTTACTCAGCGAGTCGTGAGTTCATGGAATGCCCTGCCAGTAGCAGTGGTGGACTCTCCCTCATTATGGGCATTTAAGCGGGCATTGGATAGGCATATGGAGGATAGTGGGCTAGTGTAGGTTAGGTGGGCTTGGATCGGCGCAACATCGAGGGCCGAAGGGCCTGTACTGCGCTGTATTCTTCTATGTTCTATGTTAAGACTTCATCTTCTGCCTGGACAGTCTATAGCCTGGAGGTCTCAACAGTGATTTCTCCAATTTCAAATAACCTCCCTTCCCAAACCCGACTCCCTTTCTAGCCCTTCCTCTGCCCTTCCATTCCTCTTATCTCGGCATCAGCATTGTCGAAGACCCCACACACCCCTTATTCAAACTCTTCTCTTTCCTGCCATCTGGCAGAAGATACCGGAGCATTTAGTCTATCACGTCCAGACTGTGTAACAGTTTCTTCCCCCAAACAATCAAGCTCCTTAACGCAGTATGATTGGACTCTTTCCCATCTGAAATTCTTTGCACGACTTCAAATTGAAGCTGGAAAAATGTCTACTATTTATCAGTCTTCTATTACATTGTAAATTGCGTGCTTTGCACTTCTTATGCACTTTATGGGGGAGGAGTTGCATTGCTGGTCAGGGATGATATCACGACTGTACTAAAGGAGGACACTATGGAGGGCTTGAGCAGTGAGGCGTTATGGGTGGAGCTGAGAAATAAGAAGTGTGCAGTTACATTGGTGGGGCTGTATTACAGGCCTCCGATGCAATGAGCGTGAGGTCGAAGACAAAAAAGGTAAACAGTCTATGGAACGATGTAGAGGTAACAGGGTGGTGGTGATGGGAGATTTTAATTTTCTCAACATTGACTGGGATACACTTGGTATCAAAGGTCTGGATGGGCAGAATTTGTAAGAAGCTTCCAGGTAAGTTTTCTATAGCAGTATGTCAATAGCTCGATGCGGGAAGGGGCCATATTGGACTGGTGTTGGGGAATGAGCCAGGCCAGGTGGTAGAAGTTGCAGTGGGGGATTTCTTTGTCAATGGTGACCACAATTCTGTAGGTTTTAGAATACTTGTAGATAAAGATGAAAGTGTCCCCTAAGGGATGAGTACTAAACTGGGCCAAGGCCAATTATATCAAAATTAGGCAGGAGCTGGGGAATGTGAATTGGACACAGCTATTTGAAGGAAAGTCCACATTTGATATGTGGGAAGCTTTCAAAGATAGATTAAAGATTGTGCAGGATAGGCATGTTTTTTTGAAAAAAAGGATAGGAAAGGAAAGATTTGTGAACTGTGGACGACAGGAGAAATCGTGCGACTAGCCAAAAGAAAAAGGGAAGTGTACATAAGGCCTAGGCAGCTAAGAACAGAACAGGCCCTGGAGGAATATCGGGAGAGTAGGACGAATCTTAAACGAGAATCAAGCATGCTAAAAGGGGTCATGAAATAACTTTAGCGAGCAGAATTAAGGGAAATCCAAAAGCTTTTTATTCCTATATAAGAAGCAAGAGGATAACCAGAGAAAGGGTTGGTCCATTAAAGGATAAGGAAGGGAGGTTGTGTGTTGAACCTGAGAAAATGAGAGATTCTCAATGTATACTTGGCATCAGTGTTCACTGAGGAACAGGAGGTGAAGAATGCTGAGATTACAGATAGAAGTTTATTTACTCTGGATCATGCTGACATAAGGAGGGAAGATGTGTTGGCCCCAGGACTGGATAGGATCTATCCCAGGTTGCTGGGGGAGGAAATAGCTGGGGCCCTGGCAGATATCTTTGTAGCATCCTTAAATACAGGTGAAGTGCCAGAGGACTGGCGGGTTGATTATGTTGTCCCCCTGTACAAGAAGGGTAGTAAGGACATTCCGAGTAACTACAGACCAGTGAGTCTGACGTCAGTGGTGGGAAAGTTGCTAAAGAAGGTACGGAGGGATAAAATCTATTTATGTTTGGAGAAGAATGTGCTTATCAGTGATAGGCAACATGTTCTGTGTGGGGGAGATTGTGCCTTACCAACTTAGAGTTCTTTGAGAAAGTGACCAAGTTGATAGGTGAAGGAAAATGTTGATGTCATATACATGAACTTTAGTAAGGTGTTTGATAAGGTTCCCCATGGTAAACTAATTGAGAAAGTGAAGTCACATGGTGTACAGGGTATTCTAGTTAGGTGGATAAAGAACTGGTTGAGCAACAGGAGACAGAGAGTAGTCAAAAGGAGTTTCTCGAAATGGAGAAAGGTGACCAGTGGTGTTTCACAGGGATCAGTATTGGGGACACTGTTATTTGTAATATACATAAATGATCTAGAAGAGGGCATTATTAGTCTGATCAGTAAGTTTGCAGATGACACGAAGATTGGTGGAGAAGCAGAAAGCATAGGGGACTGTCAAAGAATACAGGAGACTATAGATAGACTGGAGAGTTGGGCGGAAAAGTGGCAGATGGAGTTCAATCTGGCAAATGTGAGATGATGCATTTTGGAAAGTCTAATTCTAGAGCGAGTTATACTGTAAACGGAAGAGCCTTGGGAAAAGTTGATGAGCAGAGAGATCTGAGTGTTCAGGTCCATTGTACCCTGAAGGTTGCTGCACAGGTGGATAGAGTGGTTAAGGCATATGATATGCTTGCCTTCATCGGATGGGATATTGAGTATAAGAACTGGCAGGTCATGTTAAAATTGTACAAGATATTGGTTCGGCCACTTTTAGAATACGGTGTACAGTTCTGGTCGCCACATTACCAAAAGGATGTGGATGCTGCATGGTATGGAAGGTGCTATGAAGAAAGGTTGAATAGGTTAGGATCATTTTCATTAGAAAAAAAATGGGGGGGGGGGGGGGGGGGGAACCTGACAAAATCATGACGGGTATAAAAGTTAATAATCATACAACATCAGGTCACAGTCCAACAGGTTTAATTGGAAGCACTGCCTTTCGGAGAGCTGCTCCTTCATCAGATGGTTGTGGAGTACACAATTGTAAAACACAGAATTTATAGCAAAAGTTTACAGTGTGATTTAACTGAAATTATGCATTGAAAAATGCCTTGATTGTTTGTTAAGTCTCTTGGATTCATGTGGTTTTTGAGCAAAGTACAATGTAATTCTGCAAGTACAAATTCACCCACGAACATATATGTGCACAGGAGCGTGCCCGTGCGCATGAGATATATATATATTTTAGGAGTGTCTGTGTGTGTATAGTGCAATGGTGCTCACCAGTGTGACATGAACCCAAGGTCCCGGTTGAGGCTCTCCCCATGGGTACCAATCTTAGCTATCAGCCTCTGCTCGGCCACTTTTCGCTGCTGCCTGTCCTGAAGGCCTCAACTGGGACTTTGGCTTCATGTCACATTAAAGGTGATCACCAATGCACACGGACACTCCTGTACATGCGGGTATGCGCGAACACGGGGGCACACAGACACGCATGCGGACACACAGACACACTCCTGCAGAGACACACATACACTGATTCTCACAAACACCCCCACCGACCCCAGACACACACACATATGTTTGTAGGGTGAATTTGTACTAGCAGAGTTACATTGTACGTTGCTCAAAAACCGCAAGAATCCATGTAAGACACTGTTAACTCATTTTTTAGATTAGAATCAGTCTAAACATTAGGGCACAGACAACAGCACACAGGGGGCTAACCCTTCAACACATTATCTGGGCTGACACCAATTGTTAAAGTTAACCTGAGAATGTAACTTTTAAATAAAGTTTTGTCATTTACATATGAAACAAGTGAAGCTAACATGGTCATTCTAACAGATGAGAGACTTAACAAACAAACAAGGTATTTTTCAATGTATAATTTCAGTTACATCACACTAAACTTTTGCTATAAATTCTGTGTCTTACAATTGTGTACACCACAACTACCTGAAGGAGCAGCGCTCCGAAAGGTAGTGCTTCCAATTAAACCTGTTGGACTAGAACCTAGCGTTGTGTGATTTTTAAACTTTGTATACCCCAGTCAACACTGGCATCTCCAAATCATGAAGGGTATAGACAGGATAGATAGAGATAAGGGTGAGGGATTCAATAACAAGAGATCATGCGTTCAAGGTGAGAGGTGAAAACGTTAAGGGGGATTTATGCGGAAGGTACTTTACAGAGGGTGGTAGGTGCCTGGAATGCGTTGCTAGCAGAGGTAGGCACTGTAGATTCATTTAAGGTGCTTCCCAGTTTCCTCATTTCCCCTCCCCCCACCTTACCCTTGTTCCAACCTTCCAGCTCAGCATTGTCCTCATGACTTGTCTTATCTGCCAATCTCCCTCCCCATTTATCCACTCCATCCCCACCGCCATTCATCTACTGTACTCTCTGCTACCTTCTCCCCAGCCCCACACCCCCCATTTATCTTTCCACCCTGGAGGCTCCCTGCCTCTATTCCTGATGAAGGGCTTTTGCCCGAAACGTCAATTTTCCTACTCCTCGGATGCTGCCTGACCTGTGCTTTTCCAGCACCACTCTGATCCAAAATCATTTAAGGTGTGTCTAGACAGATGCATGAGTGGTGGGGAGCAGAGGGATACAGATGCTTAGGAATTGGGCAATAGGTTTCGACAGTGGATTTGGATCAGCTCCGGCTTGGAGGGTCGAAGGGCCTGTTCCTGGACTGTAAATTTTCTTTATGCCATGTAGAATTGCGTAATTTGTGCTGTCCATGTAGAACCCTCAGTCCTGGAGGAATGCTATTTTGGTTTTAACTATATCAGTTGTATTGGTAGAAATGACGAATAAAAAGCTTCTCTCTCTCTTCTGAACTGCCTCCAATGCAAGTACATCCCTCCCCAAGTATGGAACCGAAATTGGACACAATTATACATGGTCTCTGCCTAATTCAATTCAAAGTCATAGCTTGTGCATCTGCTAAAGAAGACATAAAGAAAACCAGATTAAGTTTAAAAAGTGGCTTACTGCACAGAACTGAACGTGAGTGCTTTTGGCCACTGCAGATCTGTTGATTTCTATCAGTCATACAGCAGGGAAACGGACTCAAAGTCCAACTCATCCACACCAACCAAACATCACAGTTTGAACTAGTCCCATTTGCCAGCATTTGGCCCATATCCCTCTAAACCCTTCCTATTCATGTACCCATCCAGATGTTGTAATTGTATCTGCCTCCACAACTTCCATGTTCCATACACATACAACCCTCTACATGAAAAAGTTACCCCTCCAGTCCTTTTTAAATCTTTCTACCCTCACCTTAAATCTATTTCCTCAAGTTTTAGTCTCTCCCATCCCAGGAAAAAGACTTGGGCTTTCACCCTACCCATGCCCCTCATGATTTTCTAAACCTCTATAGAGAGAGTCACCCTTCTGTCTCTGATGTTCAAGGGGCGGAAAAAAAGCCCAGTCCAATTCAGCCTCTCTCTACACTTCAAACCCTTAATGCCCAGCAATATCCTTAGAAATCTTTTCTGTACCCTTTCAAGTTTAACAACATCCTTCCACAGAAGGGTGCCCAGAACTGTATGCAATATTCCAAAAGTGGTCACCCCCCCCCCCCCCCCCCGCCAATGTCCTATAGAGCCACAGCATGACATCCCAACTCCTATACTCAATGTTATGACCAATGAAAGCAAGTTTGCCAAATGCCTTCTTCACCACCCCGACTGCCTGCGACTCCACTTTCGATGAACTATGAACCTGCACTCTAAGGTCTCTCTGTTCAGCAAAATGCCCTAGGATCCTACCATTAAGTATATAAGTCCTGCTCTGGTTTGCTTTACCAAAATGCAACATCTCACACTTACTTAAATTAAACTCCACCTACCACTCCTCGGCCCATTGGCCCATCTGATCAAGATCCCATTATATTCTGAGATCACCTTCTTCACTATCCATTATACCACCTAACTTGGTGTCATCTGCAAACTTAATAACCACACCTCTTATATTCATATCCAAATCATTTATATAGGTGATGAAAGGCAGCACACCCAGCACTCATTCTTTGAATCTTCTGGTCCGAACAAGCGCCTCGGTCTCATTGACAGCGCAAGCTGTTCAGCTATGTGACAACCAATACCTTATTGGCAGACGCAGGATCTTGGTCATTGATAACTGGCCTTGAGTACACAAGGTAATCAATTTTACTTGTAAACAATCTTGGCTCCAGTTTTTCACAGCGACTCAATTTGGTTTATAAAAGTTATTAAATTCCTTACAGTATGCATACATGAATGTGTGTACAATATACTATGGATGGTACACACTGCTGCCAATGCCCATTAGTTAATGATAAAGTTAAGGTTTGAGGTGCTAAATGGGGTCCCAACCAATGGGGCAACTTTTTTTTTAAAAAAACGGGCAGTACAGTAGTTCAGTGAATAGCACTGCTGCCTCACAGCGCCAGGGACCGGGGTTCGATTCCTTCCTTGGGTAACTGTGTGGAGTTTGCACATTCTCCCTGTGCCTGTGTGGGCTTCCTCCCACAATCCAAAGATGTGCAGGTTAGATGAATTGGCCATGCTAAATTACTGATAGTGTTCAGGGATGTGTAGGTTAGGTGCATTAATCAGGGGTAATAAGGGGAATTAGTCTAGGTGGGTTACTCTTTGGAGGGTCGGTGTGGATTTGTTGGGCCAAAGGGCCTGCTTCCACGGTGTAGTGATTCTATGATTTCCTGGATGGCTTCAAGCATCTGGAGTTTCACTGGAGAAACACTCCATCAGTCAATGGGGATGATTCCATCACTCTTCTGATTTGTGTCTTGTAGCTGGAGGACAGGATTTCAGAAGACAAAAAGTGATGTACCTACCATAGGACTCAGCTTCTAAGACCACAGGATTTACATGGTTAGCTCACTTCAATTCCCAGTTAAGAGTAATCTTGAAGATGTTGGGAGGGTTTAAACTAGTTTGGCAAGAGGAAATGAACAAGAGATATAGATCCGTGGAAAGGGTAGTTGTTGAATGGGCAGAAATGGAATGCAGTGTGTCTGTCAGGAAGGATACACAGTTAATACGCAAAGGGATCGGATAAAGTGTGTCTGTTTCAAGCAGGGAGTAGACAGGCAAGAGGCTGGAAGAACACAGCAAGCCAGCCAACATCAGGAGGTGGAGAAGTTGACTTTTCATGTGTAACCCCTGATGCTACCTGGCTTACTGTGTTCTTCCAGCCTCCTGCCTATCTACTTTGGATTCCAGCATCTGCAGTTTTTTTGTCTCAACGCAAGGAGTGCCAGGAATAAGAGTGATGAGCTTAGAGCATCAATCAGTACTTGGAATTACAATGTTTTGGCCATAACGGAGACACGTTTAGATCTTTTAAAAAGTACAAGGGGGGTAAAAGAGGAGGGGGAGTACCATTGTTAATTAGAGAGTGCATCGCAGCTGCAGAAAAGAAGGTTGTTGAGGAGTGTTTGTCTACAGAGTCAGTATGGGTGGAAGTCAGAAACAGAAAAGGAATAGTCACTTTATTGTGTGTTTTCTATAGATCCCCAATAGCAACAAAGATATGGAAGAACAGACTGGACAGCAGATCTTGGAACAGTGCAGATGTAACAGAGTTGTTGTTATGGGTGACATAACCATCCCCAATATTGATTGAAACCTCTTTAGCGCAGATGGTCCAGATAGAACTTATTTTGTCAAGTGTCTAGGAGGGATTCCTGACTCAATACGTAGATAGGCCGACTAAGGGGGAGTCCATGTTGGATTTGTGCTAGGCAACGAACCAGGCCAGGTGTCAGATATAGAGGGGAATAGGAGCAGACAGAACAGGAATGTATTTACTTGGGGGAGGGAAAATTATACTGCTATTACACAGGAGCCAAGGAGTATAAATTGGGACAATTTTCTTAGGGAAAGGCAAAACAAATGTGGAGGCTGTTTAAGGAGCATTTGTTGAGAGCGTTGGCTAACCTTGTCCCACTGAGACAGGCAAGGAATGGTAAGGTGAAGGAGCCTTGGATGACAAGAGCAGAGGAGCTTCTCATCAAAAGGAAGAAGGAAGCTAACTTAAGGTTGAGGAAGCAAGTATCTGGCACAGCTTTACAGGATTACAGGGTAGCTAGGAAAGAACTCAAAAATGGACTGAAGAGAGCCACAAGGGCGCACGAAAGAGCATTGGCAGGAAGGATTAGGGAAGACCGAAAGGTGTTCTACATGTACATGAGGAATAAGAGAATGATCAGAGAGGGGGTAGGGCCAATCAGGGATAGTGGAGGAAACTTGTGCCCAGAGTCTAAAGAGGTGGGGGAGCCCGAAATGATTTTTTTGCTTCAGTATTCACTAAAGAGAGGGGTCTTGCTTATAGTGAGAACACCAGGGACCAGGTTAATAGGCTTCAAAAAGATTGATATTAAGGAAGTGGATGTGCTGGAAATTCTGGGAGGCAACAAGATAGATACGTCCCCAGTGCTGGGTCAGAGATATGGGTCAAGAGTGTAGCACTGGAAAAGCACAGGTGTCAGATGAAGGGCTTACGCTCCTCGGATGCTGTCTGACCTGCTGTGCTTTTCCAGCACCACACCGTCGACTCTGATCTCCAGCATCTGCAGCCCTCACTTTCTCCTGGACCAGATATATCCAAAGTTACTACGGAAAGCAAGGATTGAGATTGCCGCGCCTCTGGCAATGATCTTTGCATCCTCACTCTCCACGGGAGTAGTATCGGCTGATTGGAGGGAGGTGAACGTTGTTCCTTTGTTCAAGATAGAGAAATCCCTGGGAATTACAGACCAGTCAGTCTTATGTCTGTGGTAAGCGAGGTACTAGAAATGATTCTGAGAGATAGGATTTATGGCTGTTCGGAAAAACAGTTTGATTAAAGATAGTCAGCATGGTTTTGTGAGGGGCAAGTCATGCCTCACAAGCCTTATTGAGTTCTTTGAGGACATGACGAGACATGTTGATGAAAGTCGAGCAGTGGATGTGGTGTATATGGATTTCAGCAAGGTATTTGACAAGGTTACCACGGTGGGCTCATTCACAAAGTTAGGAGGTATGGGATACAGAGAAAATGGATATGGAATTGGCTGGCCAAAAGAAGACAATGAGTGGTACTGGATGGAAAGTATTGCGCTTGGAGGTCGGTAACCAGTGGTGTCTCGCAGGAATCTGTTCTAGGACCTCTGCTCTTTGTAGTTTTTATAAATTTCTTGGATGAAGTAGTGGAAGCGTGGGTTAGTAAGTTTGCTGATGACACAAAGGTCAGTGGTGTTACAGACAGTGTGGAGGACTGTCGCAAGCTACAACACGACATTGACAAAATGCAGAGTTGTGATGAGAAGTGGCAGATGGAGTTCAACCTGGGCAAATGCAAAGTGATTAATTTTGGAAGGTCAAATCTGAATGCTGAATACAGGGGTAATTACAGGATCCTTGGCAGTGTGGAGGAACAGCGGGATCTTGGAGTCCATGTATATAGATTCCTCAAAGTTTCCACCCAAGTTGATAGGGTTGTTAAGAAAGCGTATGGTGTGTTGGCATTCATTAACAGGGGGATTGAGTTTAAGAGCCGCAAAGTTTTGCTGCAGCTCTATAAACCCTGGTTAGACCACACTTGGAATAATGTATCCAGTTCTTTCATAAAGTCATATAGCATGATAGGAAGGATGCAGATGCTTTCAGGAGGGTACAGAGCAGATTTACCAGGATGATGCCTGGATTGGAGAGCTGGTCTTAAGAAGAGAGGACGAGTGAGCTCAACCTTTTCACAGTGGAGAGGAGTAGGAAGAGAGGTGACTTGATAGAGGTGTACAAGGTAATGAGAGGCATAGATAGAGTAGATAGCCAGAGTTTTTCCCCAAGGCAGAAATGGCTTTCATGAGGAGTCATAGTTTTAAAGGTGATTGGAAGATGATATAAGGGGAAAATGTCAGAGGTAGGTTCTTTACGCAGAGAGTGATAGGCGTGTAGAATGCACTGCAAGTGGTGCGAGTAGAGTCAGAGACAGTAGGGACGTTTAAGCGACTGCTGAACAAGCACATGGATGGCTGTACATTGAGGGGAGTGTAAGTTAGGTTGATCTTAGATTAAGATAAAAGCTCGGCACAACATCATGGACTAAAGCACCTGTACTGTGCTTTGTTCTACATGGGGGTATCACCAATGTCAGCGAATGTTCAGGGCAATGGTTGAATTCTTTTGTTTGCGATGGCCATTGCCTAGCATTTAAGTAGTATACATGTTTTTTCTCAACTCAAGTTTAGTATCATCCAAGTCTTGCTGCAAATGGACACAAACTTTTTCAGTATGAGATTTGCGAATATCACTGCACAATTGCAGTTGTCATTGAACATCCCCAGATATGTCCTGGAATTGCAGCAACCACAATTATATGTCTTTGTGCTCGATATGGCACCATACAGAGTACAGAGGCTCCCCCACTGCCCATTTCCCTACTTCAGTTTTGAGAAGGCTTCCTGATTCCATATTCAGTCAAACGCTGAGTTCACTCTTTTGTCTGTTTGAACTAAGGGTGCAATGAGGTCAGAATCAAGTGGCCCTGGTAGAACTAAATTTGAATCCAATCAGCAGGTTATTACTAATTAAATGTTCGTTAATAGTACTGTCAAGGGTCCATTCCATTACTTTGCTCATGATAAAGAGACAACAGTGGGGCAGTAATTGGCCTGTGTAGGTTGTTTTTTTTGAAATGGACTGCAATTTTCCACATTGCTCAGTGGATACCAATGTTGTAACTTTATTGGAACAGCTTGGCTATTGATAGAGCTATTTCTTGAGAATGTCTTTTGTACTATTGCCAGATGTGGTCAGCGACCATAGCCTGAAGTATCCAGTGCAATCAACTATTTCTTGATGTCACAAGTCATGGCTGAAGACTGGTATCTGTGATGTTGGGGACCACAGGAGGGCATCGAGATGGATATTCCAGTTGGCACTATTTCAGGTTGCTTTGCATGCAAAGTAATTCTATGTTGGAGCTTCACATGGTTGATCCTTTTTTTTGGAAAAAAAAAGGCCTGGAGCAGTTCTTGGCATGCTGTTGTGAACTTTTTGTTGAATAAGGATTGATCTCTTGGCTTGATGGTAATGGTAGATTGGGGGATAAGCTAGTCCATGAGAATGTAGATTATAGTTAAAAACAGTTCTGCTGCAGTTGATGGCCCATCGCAGCTCAAGGATGCCTAATTTTGAATTCCTAAATCTTTTCAAAGTCTGTCAATTAGTACAATGTTCATGCTAACAGATAGAGCTTGGGATTAAATAGTTGTGGGGCAGTGGCAGAGGTTGGGGGTTTAATTGCTTGAAACATTAGATCAAGGAGAAGGCAGGATTGCAAATTGGTGAGCGCCTTACAGCTATTATGGAAATATGGTTACTCGGAGACCAAAACTGGGAACTTAACATGCAGGGATATTTGACCTTCCAGAAAGATAGAGGGAAGGAAAAAGATGGTAGAGTAGCACTATTAATAAGGAATGAAAGCACAGTTGAGAGAGATGGTCTAGGCTCAAATGATGTTCATTTGGACAGAGGTTAAAAAAAAGCAATAAAACTAGTAAGAAGATTACAGACATCCAAACAGTAGCCACACTGTAGGAAAGGTTATAAATCAACAAATAACAGAAATATGTAAAAAGAATAGAGCAATAATCATGGGTGACATTAACTCAATCAACATGAAGATTAAAAAAATTGGGAAAAGTAGATATGACAACAAACTCTCAATACATTCAGGATAGTTTCCTAGAGCAAACTTCACAGAGCCAAACAGAGAGCTGACTATCTTGGATCTGATAAGGGATAATGAGACAAGTTTAAAAATGACTTCAGACTAAAGATCACCTAGGAAGTAGTGATTATAACATGATAAAGAATTTAATATTCTGTTCAAAAGTGAGAAACTTGCATTGGAAACAACTGTGTTTAACTTAATTAAGGCAATGAAATTAGCATTGACTTTGTTAAAGTGAACTGAGCGGATAGATTAGCAAGAATGACAGCAAGCAAGCAGTGGTAGAATTTAAGTAGCTAATTCAGGACTCTCAGCAAAGATTTATCACAGTAAGGAGTAAAGATTATAAAAGAGATAAACCAAACATGGCTAACCAATGAAGTTAAGGAAAGTATTAAGTTGGAAGAAGAGGATGACTAAAAAGGTAATAAAGATAGAAAATAAACAGAGGGCAAACTAGCAAGGAATATGACAACTGATAACAGCTTCTTCAATTATATAAAAAGTCAGCGAGCTCAAAGTGAACGTACGCCCCTTGGAAAATGAATGTGTAGAAATGGTTTTGGGGAACAAAGAAATTGCAAAGGAGTTAACGGATATTTTGCATCAGTCTTTATGGTAGAAGGTGCTTTCAACATCCCATTAATACAAAAGAATTAAGTACCATCACCAGCACTAGAGAAGCAGTATGAGTCAAACTAACAGGGATAAAGACAGATGAGACCCCTTGATGGCCTGCACTTTAGTATTCTAAAAGAGCTAGTTATAGAGACAGTGATGTATTGACTGTAATTTTCCAAAAATTATTGGATTCTGGAGAAGTACCATAGAATTGGAAAACTGTCAATGTGACACCCATACTCAAAAAAAGGAGGCCAAAAAGTCTATAGGCTTATTAGCCTGACAACTATAGTTGGACAAGTATTGTAATTAAGATGTTTCTGCTTCCAAAAGTGGGCGGCACGGTGGCATAGTGGTTAGCACTGCTGCCTCACAGCGCCAGAGACCCGGGTTCAATTCCCGCCTCAGGCGACTGACTGTGTGGAGTTTGCACGTTCTCCCCGTGTCTGCGTGGGTTTACTCCGGGTGCTCCGGTTTCCTCCCACAGTCCAAAGACGTGCAGGTCAGGTGAATTGGCCATGCTAAATTGCCCGTAGTGTTAGGTAAGGGGTAAATGTAGGGGTATGGGTGGGTTGCGCTTCGGCGGGTCGGTGTGGACTTGTTGGGCCGAAGGGCCTGTTTCCACACTGTAATGTAATCTAATCTAATCTAAAAAAAACAGCAAGAAATCAGAATGGTGTGTTGCCTCCCTGGTGCCAGGAGCAAGGATACCTCGGAGTGCGCGCAGAATATTCTCAAAGGGGAGTGGGACCAGCAGGAGATCATTGTACATACTGGAACTAACAACATAGGAAGGAAAAAGGATGAGATTCTAAAGGAAGAATATAGGAAGTCAGGAAGGAATTTAAACAGGAAGTCCTCGAGGGTGGTAATATCTGGATTACCTCCAGTGCTAGGAGCTCATGAGGGTAGCTGAGGACATTGGGAGAGGAGCCGAGCGGACAGCAACTTGGAAAGGTAAGTAGTATAAAAACTTAGCGCGTGGACTTCATGAGAGGAGCCAAGTGGACAGCAACTTGAGAAGGTGAGTGATTCTGTTACTGAGTAGAAAACTGAAAGGTGATGTCACAGGAGGGCTGTGATTTGATTGATTAATAAGGGGTCTGCTAAACTGGAATGTGTTAAATTGAATCTTGTTAAGTTATTGGTTACAACTTGCATAAGCAGAGATACATAAACAGTTAAAAATTGAAACCTAATTAAATAAATTAACAATGGAGAGCCAGATGATAGAACATAGAACACAGAACAGTATAGCACAGTACAGGCCCTTCAGCCCTTGATGCTGTGTTGAACTTTTATCCTACTTTAAGACTAAACTAACCTACATATCCTTCATTTTACTACCAAACATATGCCTATTCAAGAGTTGCTTATACGTCCTTGACGTATCTGACTCAACCACCATCGCTGGCAGTGCATTCCATGCACACACGACTGAGGAAGTAACAAAGAGAATTGATGAGGGCAGAGCGGTAGATATGATCTCTATTGTCTTCAGTAAGGCCTTCGACAAGGTTCCCCATGGGAGACTGATTAGCAAGGTTAGATCTCATGGAATACTGGGAGAACTAGCCATTTGGATACAGAATTGGCTCAAAGGTAGAAGACAGAGGGTGGTGGTGGAGGGTTGTTTGTCAGACTGGAGGCCTGTGACCAATGGAGTGCCACAAGGATTGGTGCTGGGTCCACTACTTTTTGTCATTTACATAAATGATTTGGATGCAAGCATAAGAGGTACAGTTAGCAAGTTTGCAGATGACACCAAAATTGGAGGTGTAATGGACAGGGAAGAGGGTTACCTCAGATTACAACAGGATCTTGACCAGATGGGTCAATGGGCTGAGAAGTGACATATGGAGTTTAATTCAGATAAATATGAGGTGCTGCATTTTGGGAAAGCAAATCTTAGCAGGACTAATACACTTAATGGTAAGGTCCTAGGGAGTGTTGCTGAACAAAGAGACCTTGGAGTTGACATTGGCACCAACGACATAGGTAGGAAGAGGGGTGGGGAGGTCATTCAGGAGCTCAGGGAGTTAGGCTGGAAGCTAAAAGCTAGGACGGACAGAGTCGTCATCTCTGGGTTGTTGCCGGTGCCACGTGACACTGAGGCAAGGAATAGGGAGAGAGTGCAGTTGAACACGTGGCTGCAAGGATGGTGTAGGAGGGAGAGCTTCAGGTATTTGGACAATTGGATTGCATTCTGGGGAAGGTGGGACCTGTACAAGCAGGATGGGTTGCACCTGAACCAGAAGGGCACCAATATCCTGGGAGGTAGGTTTGCTAGCATTCTTTGGGGGGTTTAAACTAATTTGGCAGGGGGATGGGATCCGGACTTGTAGTCCAGCAAGTAGGTTAGCTGTTTTTCAGGATGTCCAAGGATGTAGGGAGGCTGTGAAGAAGGTACACTGACAGGGAATACTTGCCGACACAGAGAGGGTTCAAGTGTGTATACTTCAACGCGAGGAGTATCAGAAATAAGGTGGGTGAACTTAAGGCGTGGATTGGTACTTGGGACTACAATGTTATGGCCATCACGGAAACGCGGATAGCAGAGGGACAGGAATGGTTGTTGGAGGTTCCTGGTTACAGATGTTTCAATAAGATTAGGGAGGGTGGTAAAAAAGGAAGGGATGTGGAGTTGCTAATTAGAAATGGAATAATGGCTGCAGAAAGGCAGTTCGAGGGGAATCTGCCTTTGGAGTAGTATGGGCTGAAGTCAGAAATAGGAAAGGAACAGTCACCTTGTTGGGTGTTTACTATAGGCCCCCCAATAACAGCAGAGATGTGGAGAAACAGATTGGGAAGCAGATTTTGGAAAGGTGCAGAAGCCACAGGATAGTAGTCATGGGCGATTTCAACTTCCCAAATATTGATTGGAAACTCTTTAGATCAAGTAGATTGGATGGGGCGGTGTTTGTGCAGTGTGTCCAGGAAGCTTTTCTAACTCAGTATGTAGATTGTCCGACCAGAGGGGAGGCCATATTGGATTTGGTACTTGGTAACGAGCCGGGACAAGTGATGGGCTTGTTAGTGGGTGAGTACTTTGGTGATGGCGACCATTGTTCTGTGACTTACACCTTGGTTATGGAGAGAGATAGGTGCGTGCAACAGGGTAGGTTTTACAACTGGGGGAAAGGTAAATACGATGCTGCCAGACAGGATCTGAGGAGCATAAGTTGGGAGCATAGGCTGTCAGGGAAGGATGTCGTGGAAATGTGGAACTTTTTCAAGGAACAGATACGACGTGTCCTTGATATGTATGTACCTGTCAGGCAGGAAAGAAATGGTCGTGTGAGGGAACCTTGGTTGACGAGGGAGGTTGAATATCTAGTAAAGAGGAAGAAGGAGGCTTACATAAGGTTGAGGAAACAAGGTTCAGACAGAGCGTTGGAGGGATACAGGATAGACTGGAGGCAGCTGAAGAAAGAGATTAGGAGAGCTATGAGAGAGAGAAAAATCTTTGGCGAGTAGGATCAAGGATAACCCCAAGGCCTTTTATGCGTATGTGAGAAACATGAGAATGACGAGAACGAGGTTAAGTCCGATCAAGGACAGTAGTGGGAGACTGTGTATTGAGTTGGAAGAGATAGGAGAGGTCATGAATGAGTACTTTTCTTCAGTATTTACAAATGAGAGGGACCGTATTGTTGAAGAAGAGAGTGTGAAACGGACTGGTAAGCTAGAGGAGATACTTGTTAGGAAGGAAGATGTGTTGGGGATTTTGAAAAACTTGAGGATAGACAAGTCCCCCGGGCCTGTCGGGGTATATCCTAGGATTATGTGGGAAGCAAGAGAGGAAATTGCAGAGCCGTTGGCAATGATCTTTTCGTCTTCACTGTCAACGGGGGTGGTACTAGGGGACTGGAGAGTAGTGAATGTTGTGCCCCTGTTCAAAAAAGGGATTAGGGATAACCCCGGGAATTACAGGCCAGTTAGTCTTACTTCGGTGGTAGGCAAAGTAATGGAAAGGGTACTGAGGGATAGGATTTATGAGTATCTGGAAAGACACTGCTTGATGAGGGACAGCCAGCACAGATTTGAGAGGGGTAGGTCTTGCCTTACAAGTCTTATTGAATTCTTTGAGGAGGTGACCAAGCATGTGGATGAGGGTAGAGCAGTGGATGTAGTGTACATGCATTTTAGTAAGGCATTTGATAAGGTTCCTCATGGTAGGCTTATGCGGAAAGTCAGGAGGCATGGGATAGTGGGAAATTTGGCCAGTTGGATAGAGAACTGGCTAACCGGTCGAAGCCAGAGAGTGGTGGTAGATGGTAAATATTCAGCCTGCAGCCCAGTTACAAGTGGAGTTCCGCAGGGATCAGTTCTGGGTCCTCTGCTGTTTGTAATTTTTATTAATGACTTAGATGAGGGAGTTGAAGGGTGGGTCAGTAAATTTGCAGATGATACGAAGATAGGTGGAGTTGTGGATAGTGAGGAGGGCTATTGGCTGCAAAGGGACTTCGATATGATGCAGAGCTGGGCTGAGGAGTGGCAGATGGAGTTCAACCCTGTCAAGTGTGAGGTTGTCCAATTTGGAAGAACAAATAAGAATGCAGAATGCAGGGTTAACGGTAGGGTTCTTAGTAAGGTGGAGGAGCAGAGGGATCTTGGGGTCTATGTTCATAGCTCTTTGAAAGTTGCCACTCAGGTGGATAGAGCTTGTAAGAAGGCCTATGGTGTATTAGTGTTCATTAGCAGAGGGATTGAATTCAAGAGTCGTGAGGTGATGTTGCAGCTGTACAGGACCTTGGTAAGGCCACATTTGGAGTACTGTGTGCAGTTCTGATCGCCTCACTTTAAGAAAGATGTGGAAGCTTTGGAGAGGGTGCAGAGGAGAGCAGAGCTGAAAATGTGTTGCTGGAAAAGCGCAGCAGGTCAGGCAGCATCCAGGGAACAGGAGAATCGACGTTTCGGGCATAAGCCCTTCTTCAGGAATGAGGAAAGTTTGTCCAGCAGGCTAAGATAAAAGGTAGGGAGGAGGGACTTGGGGGAGGGGCGTCGGAAATGTGATAGGTGGAAAGAGGTCAAGGTGAGAGTGATAGGTCAGACTGGGGTGGGGGCGGAGAGGTCGGGAAGAAGATTGCAGGTTAGGAAAGCGGTGCTGAATTCGATGGATTAGACTGAGACAAGGTGGGGAGAGGGGAAATGAGGAAACTGGTGAAATCCGAGTTCATCCCTTGTGGTTGGAGGGTTCCTAGGTGGAAGATGAGGCACTCTTCCTCCAACCGTCGTTTTGTTGTCTGGCGATGGAGGAGTCCAAAGACCTGCATATCCTTGGTGGAGTGGGAGGGGGAGTTGAAATGTTGAGCCACACGGTGGTTGGGTTGGTTGGTCTGGGTGTCCTAGAGGTGTTCTCTGAAACGCTCCGCAAGTAGCCGGCCTGTCTCCCCAATATAGAGGAGGCCACATCGGGTGCAGAGGATGCAATAGATGATGTGTGTGGAGGTGCAGGTGAATCTGTGGCGGATATGGAAGTTTCCTTTGGGGCCTTGGAGGGAGGTGAGAGGGGAGGTGTGGGCGCAAGTCTTGCACCTCCTGCGGTTGCAGGGGAAGGTGCCGGGAGTGGAGGTTGGGTTGGTGGGGTTGTGGACCTGACGAGGGAGTCACGGAGGGAGTGGTCTTTACGGAATGCTGATAGGGGAGGGGAGGGAAATATATCCTTGGTGGTGGGGTCCGTTTGGAGGTGGCGGAAATGACGGCGGATGATGCGCTGAACATGGAGATTGGTGGGGTGGTAGGTGAGGACCAGTGGGGTTCTGTCCTGGTGGCGGTTGGAGGGGCGGGGCTCAAGGGCGGAGGAGCGGGAAGTGGAAGAGATGCGGTGGAGGGCATCGTTGACCACGGTGGGGGGGAAATTGCGGTCCTTGAAGAAGGAGGCCATCTAGGTTGTGCGTTTTTGGAACTGGTCCTCCTGGGAGCAGATGCGGCGGAGTCGAAGGAATTGGGAGAATGGGATGGCGTTTTTACAGGGGGCAGGATGGGAGGAGGTGTAGTCCAGGTAGCTGTGGGAGTCGGTTGGTTTGTAGTAGATGTCCGTGTTGATTCGGTCGCCTGAGATAGAAATAGAAAGGTCGAGGAAGGGGAGGGAGGAATCTGACGCTCTGATCTCCAGCATCTGCAGACCTCACTTTCTCCTGCAGAGGAGATTTACCAGGATGTTGCCTGGAATGGAGAATAGGTCGTACGAGGATAGGTTGAGTGCTAGGCCTTTTCTCATTGGAACGGAGAAGGATGAGGGGTGACTTGATAGAGGTTTATAAGATGATCAGGGGAATAGATAGAGTAGACAGTCAGAGACATTTCCCTGGGTACAACAGAGTGTTACAAAGAGACATAAATTTAAGGTGAAGGGTGGAAGGTATGGGGGGATGTCAGGGGCAGGTTCTTTACTCAGAGTGGTGGGGACATGGAATGCACTGCCTGTGGAAGTGGCAGAGTCAGCATCATTGGTGACCTTTAAACGGCAATTGGATAGGTACATGGATAGGTGCTTAAGCTAGGACAAATGTTCGGCACAACATCGTGGGCCGAAGGGCCTGTTCTGTGCTGTATTGTTCTATGTTCTATTTAAAAAACAGCTTCTGAGGGCATATATGTGGCATGATTAACTCTTAATAGGAAGAAGAAGCCCATGTTCATGAAAGTATTGCTAGTTTACAAAATCACATGAACTGTTCTATGTTCTAGGTTCATAGTTCCTTGAAAGTGGAGTCGCAAGTAGATAGGATAGTGAAGGCGGCGTTTGGTATGCTTTCCTTTATTGGTCAGAGTATTGAGTACAGGAGTTGGGAGGTCATATTGCGGCTGTACAGGACATTGGTTAGGCCACTGTTGGAATATTGCGTGCAATTGTAGTCTCCTTCCTATTGGAAAGATGTTGTGAAACGTGAAAGGGTTCAGAAAAAACTTACAAGGAGCGTCGGAGACTGAGGGGTGACCTTATAGAGGTTTACAAAATTATGAGGGGCATGGATTGGGTAAAATCGGCAAAGTCTTCTCCCTGGAGTCGGGGAGCCCAGAACTAGAGGGCATAGGTTTAGGGTGAGACAGGAAAGATATGAGACACCGGAGGGGCAACCTTTTCACGCAGAGGGTGGTACATGAATGGAATGAGCTACCAGAGGAATTGGTGGAGGCTAGTACAATTGCAACATTTAAGAGGCATTTGGATGGGTATATGAATAGGAAGGGTTTGGAGGGATATGGGCCAGGTGCTGGCAGGTGGGACTGGATTGGGTTGGGATACCTGGTTTGCATGGACGAACTAGACCGCAGGGTCTATTTCCGTGCTGTACATCTCTATGACTCTATGTCAGGTATAGACAGCAGAGATCAAGTGTATCCTTAGAAGATTATAAAGGCATTAGGAGTATACTGGAGGGAAATCAGGTGGCCAAAAAAAAAGGGTCATAAGATAGCTTTGGTAAATAAGAGAATCCAGAGACATTCTATAAACACATCTAAATAAAATAACTATAGAGAGAATAGGAACCCTCGAAGATCAGCAAGAGGGCCTGTGTGTGGAACTGCAGATGAGGAAGACACTAGTTTGAGAGAAGATTTGTAGCTCGGGTGCTCGTTGTTGTGGTTCTGTTCGCTGAGCCGGGAATTTGTGTTGCAGACGTTTCGTCCCCTGTCTAGGTGACATCCTCAGGGCTTGGGAGCCTCCTGTGAGCGCTTCTGTGATCTTTCCTCCACCATTTGTAGTGGTTTGAATCTGCCCGTTCCGGTTGTCAGTTCCGGCTGTCCGCTGCAGTGGTCGGTATATTGGGTCCAGGTCGATGTGCTTATTGATTGAATCTGTGGATGAGTGCCATGCCTCTAGGAATTCCCTGGTTGTTCTCTGTTCGGCTTGTCCTATAATAGTAGTGTTGTCCCAGTCGAATTCATGTTGCTTGTCATGATGCCAGGGATGACAAGCAACATGAATTCGACTGGGACAACACTACTATTATAGTACAAGCTAAACAGAGAACAGCCAGGGAATTCCTAGAGGTATGGCACTCATCCACAGATTCAATAAGCACATCAACCTGGACCCAATATACCGACCACTGCAACGGACAGCTGGAACTGACAACCGGAAGCAGCAGATTCAAACCACTACAAATGCTGGAGGAAAGATCACAGAAGCGCTTCACAGGAGGCTCCCAAGCACTGAGGATGTCACCTAGACAGGGGACAAAACATCTGCAACACAAATTCCCGACTTGGCGAACAGAACCACAACAACGAGAAAGACACTACACTGGTATTTTGCATCAGTTTTTATTGTGGAAAAGAACATGGAAGATACAGAATGTGGAGAAATAGACAGTAACATCTTGAAAAATGTCCATATTATAGAGGTGGTGGTGTTAGATATCTTAAAATACACAAAGATGGATAAATCCTCAGGACATGATCAGATGTACCCTAGAACTCTGTGGCAAGCTCGAGAAGGGATTGCTGGGCCTCTTGCTGAGAATTTGGATCACTGATAGTCACAGGTGAGGTGCCGGAATACTGGAGGTCGGCTAACGTGGTGCCATTATTTAAGAATGATAGTAAGGATTAGTCAGGGAACTAAAGACCGATAAGCCTGACATCCATGGTGGCCAAGTTGTTGGAAGAATCCTGAGAGACAGGATTTATATGCATTTGAATAGGCAAGGACTGATTAGGAATAATCAACATGGCTTTGTGCGTGGGAAATCATGTCTCAATAACTTGATCCAATAACTTTGAAGTAACAAAGAGGACTGACGAGGGCAGAGTGACAGACATGATCTATATGGAGGAAGAACGCCTCATCTTCCGCCTCGGAACACTTCAACCCCAGGGCATCAATGTGGACTTCAACAGTTTCCTCATTTCCCCTTCCCCCACCTCACCCTAGTTCTAAACTTCCAGCTCAGCACTGTCCCCATGACTTGTCCGGACTTGTCCTACCTGCCTACCTCCTTTTCCACCTATCCACTCCACCCTCTCCTCCCTGACTTATCACCTTCATCCCCTCCCCCACTCACCCATTGTACTCTATGCTACTTTCTCCCCACCCCCACCAGCTTTTCTCTCCATGCTCACTGCCTTTATTCCTGATGAAGGGCTTTTGCCCGAAATGTCGATTTCGAAGCTCCTTGGATGCTGCCTGAACTGCTGTGCTCTTCCAACATCACTAATCCAGAATCTGGTTTCCAGCACCTGCAGTCATTGTTTTTACCTCGATGATCTATATGGACTTCATTAAAGTGTTTGACAAGGTTCCTCATGGGAAACTGGTTAACAAAGTTAGATCACATGGAATATAGGGAGAACTAGCCATTTGGATACAGAACTGGCTGAAAGGTAGGAGACAGAGTGGTGGTGGAAGGTTGCTTTTCAGTCTGGAGTCCTGTGACCAGTGGTGTGCCACAAGGATCGGTGCCGTGTCCAATGCTTTTCGCCATTTATATAAATGATTTGGATGTGAACATTGGAAGTATGTTAGTACGTTTGCAGATGACACCAAAAGTGGATGTGTTGTGGACAGCAAAGAAGGTTACCTCAGATTACAGCAGGATCTTGATCAGATGGGCCAATGGGCTCAGGAGTGGCAGATTGATTTAGATAAATGTGAGGCGCCGCATTTTGGAAAGGCAAATCAGAGCAGTACTTATACACGTGATGGTAAGGTCCTGGGGAAGTGTTGCTGAATAAAGAGACCTTGAAGTGCAGGTCCACAGTTCCTTGAAAGTGGAGTTGCAGGTCAATAGGATAGCGAAGATGGCATTTAGTATGCTTACCTTTACTGGTGAGAGCACTGAGTATAGGAGTTGAGCAGTCATGTTGCAGCTGTGCAGGACATTGGTTAGGTCACTTTTGGAATATTGTGTGCAATTCTCAACTCCCTGCTTTCGGAAGGATATTGTGAGGGGGATTCAGAAACGATTTACAAGGATGTTGTCAGCGTTGGAGGGTTTGAGCTATAAAGAGAGGCTGAATAGGCTGAGGGCTGGCCATGGTTTATAAAATCATGAGGGGCATGGATAGGGTAAATAGACAAGGTCATTTCCTCAGGGTGGGTAAGTCCAGAATTGGAAGGCATTGGTTTAGCGTGAGAGGGGAAGGATTTAAAAACCACCTAAGCAGCAATCTTTTCACACATAGGGTGGTGCTTGTAGGGAATGAGTTACCAGAGGAAGTAGTGGAGGCTGGTACAATTACAACATTTAAAAGACATCTGGATGGGTACATAAATAGTAAGGGTTTAGAGGGATAAGGGCCAAGTGCGGGAAAATGCGACTAGATTAATTTAGGATGTCTAGTCAGCAAGGACAGGTTGGACCAAAGGGTCTGTTTCCAAGCTATACATCTCTAGGACTAATTGTTAAGGAAGTAGTAACAGAACACTTGGAAAATCATAATCTAATGAAGCAGAGTCAGCAGGGCTTCATGAAAATGAAAGTGTCTGACTAATTTATTTTTCAAGGGACTGGAGTTGAGAATGAATATAGGGTATAAGGAGGCAGGGAAAGAATTAAGTTCTGAGTTTTGTGAAACATGAGGTTCAGTTTAGCATGACTCAGATCAGAACTTAGTTAACAATGGAGTGCTGCAGGCAAGGGTAATGGTTTAAACAAGATGGAAAAGCATTCATTTTGTCAAGCCATTTAACAATATTGCAAGCATTCAGTATGAGGTCAGTTTAACAAGGAGAAAAGTATTCATTATGTGAAGCCAGTTATTCATTGTGTAACTGCCGATGGCTTATTCTTTACTATTGACACTTGTTGATTGTAACGGTCACCCAATTAATATTTATGTTGCCTTATCTGGATGTTCCTCCCTGTAAAATAACCACATAGCTCATTGAGAAACTGCTGATCCAGAGAAGACCATGAATTCATGAACCTGCGCATGTGGGTGATCGTTCTCTCTCCCTCCAGGGCCCGGAATAAAGATGAAGAAGGTAAAGCTAAATTGTGTCTCTGAGCATTTTGCTTTGACTGAGGGGGGAAATGGGATGAAAGAGTGACTGGATGTGTTGCATTTTCACGTCCACGAGGCATAGGACAAGGCACTTCACAAAATGCATAGTCACAAGATAGCTGTCCACTGTGTTGGAGGCAGTGTATTGGCATGGATCAAGAATTGGATCAAGGGCAGGAAACAAAGTGGGGCTAAGGGGATTTTTCCCAGGCTTGTAATTTGTAACCACTGGAGTCCACAGGGATCAGTATGGGATTATAACTGTTTACAATATGCATTAATGACTTGGAGAAAGGAAGTGAATGTACTGTCGGCAAATTTGCAGACAATACAAAAATAATGGAAAGGCCAAGTTACGAAAGGGAAACAAAGATTTTACAGAGAGCTATTGATAGGTTAAGTAAGTTGGCAAAAGGAATGTTTGAGAAAATGTGAAGTTGTTTAATTTGGATGGGTGAACTAAAGAAGAGTGTTATTTAAATGGAGAAAATCTGCACAAAGTTGTAACACAAAGAGATTTGGGAGTACATTGTACATAAAACAAAGAAAGCCCATAGTCAAAAAGACTAAAGGAATGTTGGTCCTTATTTCAAGGCGGGTCGAGCATAAGAGTAGGGCAATCTTAATGCAATTGTACAAGGTGATGGTGGGACCACATCTGGAGTACTGAGAGCAGTTTTGGTGTGCTTATTTAAGGAAAGATATTAATTCTTTGGAGGTACTTAAGAAAAAGGGAGGTGATGGCATTATCTAATCATGACCATGAATTCATTGTCGATGATCAGAAAACCCATTCACTAAAGTCCTTTCGCAAATTGCCATCTTATCTGGTCTTACCGACATGTACTGCCAGCCCCACAACACTGTCTGACTCTGAACTGACGTCTGGGCAATTAGGGATGGGTAATAAATGCTGGTCTAGCCAGCGGCACCTTCATCCTGTGGATGAATTAAAAGAAAAGTTCACTCAGACAATCCCCATTATGGAACGATTGCCTTAAAAACACAGGTTGGGACTCTACTCATGGGAATTTAGAAGAATTCTTGGATTCTTAAGGGGCTCTTACATTGTAAACGCTGAAGGGTGTTCCCTTCGTGAGAGAGTCTCGGGCTTGTAAAAAAAGACACAGAACAAAGGGGCACCAATGAGAAGAGAAGCACTGTCCTTTCTCAGAGGGTTGAGAATATTTAGAATTCCTTGGAACAGAGAGCTGGGGGGGGGGGGGGGGGGGGGGGGGAAAGAGTCCTTGTGTATATTTATGGCTGAGAGAGATAATTTCCCTACTCAACAAGAATCTAAGGCTTATGAACAAAGTGCTCGTGAGAAGTGTTAGATTTCCCACAATCCTATTGAACAGGCAAGCAGGTTTGAGGGGCCAATTAGCCTACTGCTGTTGCTGTTCCTATTTTCCATGTTCTTAACAGTATGAGCATTGTAATAAATCCTGGAAGCAACATAAATACAAACATACGTCACTGTTGAATCAGAAAGCACATCTCACATGGTGAATCCATTAGTTTCAGAGTTCCTTCTGGATCAGGTGTGATATTGTCACAATTAACCATACAAAAAACAGGCATTGAGGCAGAATACATCTCTTTGGAAACTCACCATTGCATCAAGTAGGTGAAGATTGGGGGGCAGGGGGAGAAGAGTTCTTTGCAGCTACCATACACACCTGATGCACTACATGCATGTATCATTTATAAAAGTAAAGTAACAAAAAAACAAACTTTTACAAAGTGTAATGTTTTGGATAGAGTATAACCTTGGCAAGCTGACCTCCTCAAAACAAAGTTTTGTTACTCTTCACCCTCCCTCCATGCAATCACTAAACTGACGACTGTTGCAAAGGCAGACACGTAACTGGAGTGAGATATGCGTGTCGGCAACAGTGTAATCACAAGGAGAAGATAATCAGTGAAACTGTGCAAGGATCAGCACTTCATTCCCTCGTTATCATCTACATTTATGGCCTTAAGCAAACTAATTCTTAGCCTTACGTTTGGAGAGGAGGCTAAAATAAATAGATACAATCAAGTTAAAGTTCCAGGAAAAAAGTTACATTGGTAAAAATCAAACAAAAATAGAAAATGAAATAAAAAATAGAAACATTTTGTCACCACCAGGTCTGACTATAGCAATCCTCTCCATAAACTTTTAACTCAACTAAAACTCTGCTAATATTTTCCTGGCCCACTTATACTGAACAACATCAGTTTTATATCTACTAAATGCCTCAAGTTGAAACTTCACTGCCTTATGTTCAAATGCCTTCAGTCTTTCCCCATCCAATTCTGTCACCTAGCAACTCTAATTCTCTAAACCTACAGTCTTCAGACGATACTGCATTCTGTTGACTCTGGCCTCTTCTAATTCTGTTAACACCAGTGTCTTGAAACGATTTCATCCAAAAAATAAGAATTTTCTCCTTAAACCTCTCTGACAAAGTCCACTATCTTTACCAAAAGGTTTTGTTATCCGTTCCAATACTTACCTTGTTTGGCCTCAGCATCCACCTTTGTCCAACTGAGTAGCACTTTCGGACATTAATCCAGTTGAAGATACCACGTAAAATACAAATTGCTTTGCTAATGTACCAGGACAAGAATGAGCAAAAAAAAGTATAAGGAAGAGAACAGAGAAGAAGTGTCATATAATTACTGGAGGTGATTGGAATGGTTCTAGTTCTACTACAGGTAAAGGAACAAGCTGTTTGGCTAGTCTCTAAGTGGTTGAGGTCTTCTCTATGATTTTAACAGTACATATGTTGGCGGTAAAGTCCATAAAATATATAAAAGGCAGCATAAATAACCGAATAATATAATTCAATAATGAATTAAGGATAGGACAATAACTTACATATGCTAGGAACTAAATTAGGATGCAGAACCGCGAAGATTACAATCTACCTGCAATCCATGCAAATTGTAATTAGGTACATAAAATTAGAGCGATGAATACCATAAGACATGGAAGGAGAACCAGGCCATTCGTCCCAGTGAGGAGAAAGGCAGGACTGCAGATGCTGGAGGTCATAGTCAAGGGTCACCTCCAGTGATTGTATGGCACCTCTGTTCTCTTCCTTGTACATTTTTGTTGCTCATTCTTGTCCACACTAGCAAAGCAATTTGCATCTTATGTGGTATCTTCGACTGGATTAATGTCCAAAAGTACTACTCAGTTGGACAAAGCCTTCATCATGGCTTATGCCCAAAAAATCAATTCTCCTGCTCTTTAGATGCTGCCTGACCTGCTGTGCTTTTCCAGCACCACACTCTCAACGATTGGCCCATTGAGTCTGTTCTGCCACAAAGTTAGATCACAACTGTAATAGCCCTGACAAGGTTCTTGGGCATTACTAATTAATTTCCCTTTGAAGCTCACCGAGTATGGGTTCCCTGGGTAACAAGCAATAGCCTGCCCAGTAATATACCAAGGCTATACCTGAGGTTACGTTTGTGTCTGGGAGTCACTGGAGAGGGAGCCTACAGTGTCCACTAATACTCTCAATGTCTTTAGAAAGAGATGGGTACCGTAGGGCATACAGAGCTTTATTATCTCCACCCAACCCCATTTTGATTTAGACTCTTCCTGCTCTCCCTACCCTGTCCCTCTCACTTGATAGTTTACATTGCCCATAATGGGCTTTGCATGTAGATGTCTAATTGGCTGTAGGGGGTCCAAAGGTGGGAGTTTATAGTTAAACACAATAAACCAAGTCATGGGGAATCAATAGTGAGAAAGCTGCTTGGTTTTGTGAGATAACATTTCCAGATAGAAGAAAAAAAAGGAAAACAAAATAAAGCAGACCCAGCACAAGTTATGCTCGTGTCTTGGTGTCACTGGAGAGGGAGCATGCAGTGCCCAATGCTCCTGATGCCTTTACAGAAAGGTGGCACCTCAGGGGATATTTCCTCCCCCTACTTCACTTTGATTTAGACCCTGCCCACTATACCACCCCCACACTTTGATGATCTATATTGCCCGTAATAGGTTTTGCATGTAAATTTCTAACTGGCTACATGGGTGATTTACTGGTGGCAATTAGTAGTTAAAACAAAAAAGTCCCTGATTTGGTGGTGGGAAAGCCATTTGATTGCATTTGTGTAGCACAGTGGTAGTAACCCTACCTTTCAACCAGGAGGCTCAAGTTCAAGTTCCACTTGCTCCAAGAGTGTGTCACAAGATCTCTGAACAGGTTGATTAGAAAATATCTATAAAGCAGACCCAGTAGGGACTCTTGTGGCATGGTGGCAGTTTCCATGCCTTTGAATCAGGAAGCCCAGGATCAACTCCCACCAGCTTCGGAGGTGTGCAATAACATCACTGAACAGGCTGATTAGAAAGTATCCATAAACCATAAAGCAGATCCAGGTGCCTTGTCTATACTGGGTTTTGCATCTAAGTTTCTAACTGGCTAAAAGAGAGACTTACTGGTGGCTGTTAATGGTTTAAGATAATTTTGCAGTGATTTGGTGGTGGGAAAGCCAGTCCATTGCATAACACTTCTGGACATTAAAAATAAATAAAAAATATAAAGGGATGGGTCTGCCATCTGTAGTGGCCCTACTTTGATGTTCAACAATAAACAACGTTCCTTTCAAGTTGTGCTTCCTGAGTTATCACATTAGCTGATCTGATAATCCACATATTCATTCCAGTACTGGGGCAAATAGGGGTTGTATAGATGAGATGGCACCACACTAGTGCAGGAAGGCAGGGTTTAACCAAATAATAGGAAAATGTGGAAATCTATGGCACAAAGGTAAACAAATGATGTTGTCATAACCTAAGCATACCATAGGGTTGTTCTCCAATTAAACAGACAACTGTGGCAGTTTACCCTGAGGGTCACCATAGTTTAGGTGAGTGCAAAGGTTGAGAAGCAGATGCCTTTATGGCAACCTGAGCCAGCATGAAAATTCAGCACATGCTATTGGCATCACTGCCTAACAAAACAGATATCTGTCCAAATGAATTAGAGTCAAGAGTGTGGTGCTGGAAAAGCACAGCAGGTCAGGCAGCGTCAGAGATGCAGGAAAATCGACGTTTTGGGCAAAAGCCCTTCAAAAGGAATGAGTCTGGGAGCCTCGGGGGTGGAGAGATAAATTGGGGGGAGGGGGGTGGGGGGGGAAAAGGGTAGTTGAGAGCGCAATAGGTGGATGGAGGTGGGGATGGAGGTGATAGATCAGAGGGGAGGGTGGAGCGGATAGGTGGTAATGAAGATGGACAAACGGAACAGGTCATGGGTACAGTGCTGAGCTGGAAGGTTGGAACTGGGGTAAGGTGTGGGATGGGGAAAATGAGGAAACTGGTGAAATCTACATTGATGCCCTGGGGTTGGAGGGTCCCGAGGCAGAAGATGAGGCATACTCTTTCTCCAGACGTCGGGTGGTAAGGGAGTGGCAATGGAGGCGGCCCAGGACCTGAATGTCCTCAGCAGAGTGGGAGGGGGAGTTGAAGTGTTTGGCCACGTGTCAGTGGGGTTGATGTGTGAGAGTCCCGGAGATGTTTTCTGAAGTGCTCTGCCAGTAGGCGTCCGGTTTTCCCCAATGAAGAAGAGACCGCATCGGGAGCAACGGATACAGCAAATGACGTGTGCAAGTGCAGGTGAACCTTTGATGGATGTGAAAGGCTCCTTTGGGGCCTTGGATGGAGGTGAGGGAAGGTGTGGGCACTGGTACTGCAGTTCCTGCAGTGGCAGGGAAAGGTACTAGGAGGGGAGAGTGGGTTTTTGAGAGGGGGGGGGTGGGGCAGGGGGTTACGGACCTGATGAGGTAGTCACAGAAAGAAGTGTCTTTATGGAAAGCGGATAGGGGTGGGGAGGGAAACATCTCTCTGGTGGTGGGGTCTGTTTGTAGGTGATGGAAACATTGGAGGATGATGCGATGTATAACTCCAAATGAGTTAACCAACTCTATGTCACAAGGAAAGACTGCAAAGGACATCAACTCTGCTTCAGGAGGTCTGAATGCTTTGGCTATATTGTTTACACACAAAAGCTGCTCAGCCAGCTGAGAGCCAATCACATAGTTGTTGGCAGGCAGAAGGCCTCGTCATTGACAATTGGTCACAACTCCATAAACCAAATCAGCTACTTGCTGCTGGCTGAATCTTACTTCACATGCACCACCTGTTGCCAGCTCATTTGCAACTAACCTTCCCCCACTTGAACAAAAATAAGTAACATACTTGTAAAGTGTGCAGTAATCCCTTACACTATCCTCACCTTTTAAAAAATAGCCCTTTCTCTATTTCCGTCCACAACCATAAAGCAGCTCTCATCACCTCACCAAAGGAAGGATGTGCTGGAGGGATTCAGAGATTCATCAGGATGTCGTCTGGGATAGAGTAACTTAGCTGAAGGCAGGCTCAGGTTGTTTTCTTTAGAACAGAGAGGGCTGAGGGGGGGATCTGATGGAGGTGTATAGAATTACGAAGGGTATGGACAGAGTGGATAGGAAGCAGCTGTCCACATTAGTGAAAGAGTAAATAACAAGGGGGCATAATTTTAGGCTGAAGGACAGGAGGCTTCAAGGAGATTTGAGGAAAAATCTTTTAGAAGGTGGTGGGAATCTGGAATGCACTGCCTGGAAAGGTAGGAGAAAGGAAACTTCAGCAGCTTTTGAAAAGTACTATTCAAGACTATGGGCCAAGTGTTGGAGAGTGCGATTAGTGTAGATAGATCAGTATGTACTCGATGGGCTGAAAGGCCTCATCTCTGCTGTCATGCTATGTTGAGAATAGGTTTCTACTAGTGGATGAACCTCAATGTCGGGGACACAGTTACAGAGTAAAGAGACATTCACTTAAAAAGGAGGTGCAAAGGTTTTTTCCTCCCAGAGGGTTGTGAAATTTTGAAATTCTCTAAACCAAAGAGTGTGTGGAAGCTAAATCACAAAATATTTAAAGAGGATGCAGACAAAGTTTTGAAATAGACGAGTTGAGGTATAGGATGAGCTGGAAAGAAATTGTTGAGGTCTGCAACAGCCATGATCTTAGAATAGTAGACAGACTTAAGATCTTCCACTCATGCTCCTATTTCTCACGTTCTTACTCGAGTGGTAGCAAGTATATTTAAATATGAGGTGTGAAGCCAGTGTAGCTAGAGAAGTAGCAAGTGAATGACACGGTTTAGCAATCTCACAAACACCAATTCTGATCTAAACATTCTAGTCCTGAATATCAGTGGACAATTAACTCACTGGAGGAAGAAATTCCACAAATATTGCCATCCTCAATGCGGGAGCCCTGCATATCAGTACAAGAGATAAGGGTGAAGTTTTGCAAAAATCTTCAGCCAGAAGAAGCGTTGAGTGGAACGGCTCAAGACACTGAAACAATATGGAAAATTGGCCAGGTATGTACAAGCAGCAAGATTATCCGGCATCACCAATCACCACCTCATAAGTCCACTCTTGATTATCAATAAAAAGTGACAGGACATGTCATCAACAGCACGATCAAGCAGCACTTGCTTGGCAATACACTACTTACTGATGCGCAGTTTAAGCTCCACCAAGATCACTCAGCTCCTAACCTCAATACAGCCTTAATTCAAATATGGACAAAAGAGCTGAATTCCAGAGTGACTACATTGATAGAGGTTACATTTGAATAAGTGTGGCATCAAGAATCCTCAGCAAAAAGAGAATCAATCAGAATCAGGGGCTAAATTCTCCTGCTAGTTAGACTCTGAGCACAAAGGAAGTGGTTTTTGGAGGTCAGACATTGGAGCTCCAGGACATCACTGCAGGAGTTCCTCAGAGTAATATTCTCAGCCCAGGCATCTTCAGCTGCTTCATTAATGACCTTCCCACCAATTCAAGGTCAGGAACTAGGACATTCAGATGATTTCAAGACATTTAGCACCATTCATAATTGCACAGATACTGAAGCAGTGCGTTTCCAATGCAGTGGTGAGGAAGTCAGAAAGCCACATTGGGGTCAGTCCCACTTTTACTTCTTTTTCCTGACATACTGGGGACTCAAGGATTAAACATTCCACTGCTAAAAGGACTCACTGCAGTATCAATTGCATGCCTGTCCTCTTACAGAATGAGAGAGGTCACCACAGCAGGGGGCGGGGGGGGGGGGGGGGCTGGCTGACTGACTTTCAGAACTGAATCCTCTGGAGCCATACATGTGGATTCCACTTGCAGCCTCAGACAATGGTATTTGTCCTTGCGCTGAATTGTCCTGCACTGAATTGTCTGTTCACGCTTGGAAATATATCATCTTTTCTTCAGTGTTGCCGAGTCAAATATCTGAACTGCCCCTCCAATGGCTTTGGCAGACTACCTACACCAAATGGGTTGCAGTGGTTCAAGGCGGCAACTCCCCGCTACCTTCTGAAGAGGTAACTAGGGATGGAGAATAGAATGCTGGTCTAGCCAACAGCACCCACATCCCATGACTCAAATGAAAGACCACAGATGGCAAAAGTCATAGCTAGTGAGTTTCCACAGTATATACACATCTTAAACCTATACTCTCTAGTTTTGAACTCCCTTACCCTGGGAAAAAGCTCTTGGCTATTTACAGTGTCCATTCTTTTCATGATTTTATAAACCTCTATAAGTCCCCTCTCAAACTCCAACATTCCAGGAAGAATAACCCCAGCCTTTTCAGCCTCATCCTTTAAGCTCAAATCCTCCAATCCTGGCAACATCCTTGTAAATCTTTTCTGAACCCTTTCAAGTTTCACAACATCTTTCCAATGCAGGGAGGCCAGAATAACACACATTATTCTAAAAGTGGCCTAACCAATGTCCTGTAAAGGAAAGCATATCTTCACTGCCCCATTTTCAAGGACCTCAATGTGCACCAATGGTCTCTTTGTTTGGTAACACTCTCCAGGACCTTACCATTAAGTGTACAAGTCCTGTCCTGATTTGCTAGAGGTGGTAAGGTCTATTGGTCCTAAGGGTCTTCAATGGGGCCACCTAATTTTATTCTCTTATTTGTTATTCTACATTTCAGGATTATTTGAAATACAATATTGATTGGATTACTACAAATACTACAAAATGTATTAAACTAATTACAGAAAAGTGAAAAGAGAAAAGTCACGAAATCTAACTGAACATGTTGCTGTTATCCTCGACTGACTTACCTAATGCTTTGGCTTTCTTCTTTTCTGGAGCTTTTTTCTGATCCTTGTTGTTAGGAATATCTCCATTTTCTTTCACATCTTCCACACGAGCCTCTGCCTTCACAGCTTTTTCAATGTCTTCACTTATCCCCCCACATACAATCTCCCGCACACCATTTCTCAGAGGCTCTCTATTAACACATTTTTCTGCTTCTTCCATTTCAGGTGACTCCTCAGGTTGTACAGTAGAACCCTGTTCAGCCAGATTGCAGCAATATGTGTTCAGTATGTCTTCAAGCTGTCTACTAAGCTCATCTGAAACATCAGCAGTTGAAGGTTCAGTTGGGAGATTATGCAAGCCATTTACAGCAGAAGGATTTTGAACAACTAATGACTCACTGCTATCTCCTGCATTTGTTCCATTCAGTATGTCATCACTGGTGCTTGCATTATCATGGTTTGGATCAAGCCCATTCTGATCATCTGATTTTTTGCAAATTTCATAATTGGTTTCAGGTCCAGTAGACTGAGCAACATCCAGAGTATCCTCTCTGCCAACAATATCTGTCCCTTCAGCTGATAAGCCACCAACCATTATACCCTCATGACCATCAGCAGGTGGACTGAACCCGCTTTCAGAATCTTGATTCTTCATGGCTTACGTTAAAAACCTATACAGAAACAAAAGGAAAAGCAATTACCCACTAGAATTCAATTACATTTTAAAATTTGAATTATTTCAAATATTTCAGTCAGCCATTTTGGCAACTATTCAGAAGTACCTTTGTATGGAGAAATGAATAGTTTGAAGAGGCATTTTAATTCTAAAGTTACCCTTTATTAAATATTAATATTACAGTTGTAAAAGTTGCCTATACAGTAGAAGCTGAGATTATCAAAGATTTAATATACTGGATGGTCACTGGAGGAAAATAAACTTTTTTTCCTCCCTTATTGTACAGTACAGAAGAAACTCTTTGGTCCATTGAGTATGTAATGACCAAAAACTATGTCAAAGTTACTCTAGTTCCACTTTGAATACTTGGTCCAATTCCTCGCATATTGTGGCATTTCAAGTGCTCATTCAAGTCCGTTTTAAAGGTTGAGCGGTTTTCTGCCTCTACTACACTCCTAAGCAGTGCATTCCAGATTCTCACCATCCTCTGGGTGAAAACATTTTTCCTCAAATCCCCTCTAAAATACCTGCCTTTCACCTAAAATAGTGCCTCTTTGAAATTTAACCTGCAACTAAGGGGGAACAGTTGCTCTTTATCAACCCTGTCCATGCCCCTCAATCTTATTCACATCAGTCAGGTACTCCCTCAGCCTAATCTGCTCCAAATGAAACTGCCTGAGCTAACGCAGCCTCTCCGAAATGCTCCATCCCAGACAACACCCTGGTGGATTTCATCTGCATCCCCTTCAGTGCAACTCGATCCTTCCTATGGCGTGGCGACCAGAACTGTGCACAGTACTCTACCTGTGGCCTAACCAAAGTCCTGTACAGCTCCAACATAACCCCTCTGCATTTCTAATCTATGCCACAACTGATAAAGCCAAGTGTCCTTATGCCTCAACTACCTCCCCTATTAATCTATCCTCCCACCTTTGGGGATCTGTGGATAAGTACCCAAAACTCTTCTGTTCCTCTGAACTTCCGAGAATCCGGCCATTCATTGTATACACCCTCGTATTGCTACTTTTTCCAAAATGCAACAACTCACACTTTTCAGAGTTAAATTCTATATCTGCCATTGCTGTGCCCATGGAACTAACCTGTCCATATCCCCGTGTAACCCAAGACGTTCCTTTTCATTGACAACCACCCAGCCAATCTTCATGTCATCTGCAATCTTACTACAACCCCTACTACATTTTCTTCTGTATCATTTATATATACCAGGAACAATACTAACCAAGAATGTTACCTGGACTCCTGGGGTTAGGTTGCTTGGAGAGATTACACAAATTAGATCTGTATTCTTTAGCATTCAGTAGATTATTCTTTAACATTCAGTAGGTTAAAGGATAATTTAATCGAAATCTTCAAGATGTTAACAGAAAGATGCAGGTTAGATAAAGATAAACTATTTCAACTGGTTGGGGATTCTAGATCTAGGGCACTTAGTCTGAGAATTAAGGCCAGACCATTCAGGAGATGCTTTATCCTCACAAAACCTCAAACCAAGACGTAGTGACATTTCGTCCCACGTGGTTGTCCCTGTGTTCCACGTGATCTAACCTTGCTAATCAGTCTACCATGAGGAACCTTGTTAAATGTTTTACTGAAGTCCATATAGATCACACCCACCACTCTACCCTCATCAATCCTCTTTGTTACTTCTTCAAAAAGCTCAATCAAGTACATGAGACATGATTTCCCGTGCACAAAGCCACATTGACTACCCCTAACCAGTCCTCGCCTTTCCAAAAGGATGTAAAACAGGATTCTCTCCAACAATTTAACCATCACCAATGTCAGGCTCACTAACCTTTCAATCACTGGCTTTTCCTTACCACCTTTCTTATATAATGGCACCACGTTAGCCAACCTCCACTTTCGCAGCACCTCACTTGTTACAATTGAATATACAAGTATCTCAGCAAGGAGCCCAGCAATCACTCCCCTTCCTGCAAAGGTGTAGGGTACACCTGATCAGGTCCTGGGGATTTGTCCACCTTCGCGTGTTTTAAGACATCCAGCTCCACCTCCACTGTAATAGATGGTGACATCTTGAAAAATGTCTATTTCCCCACATTCTGTACCTTCTGCATCCTTCTCCACAGTAAATACTGATGCAAAATACACGTTTAGTATCTTCCCCCATCTCCTGAGGTTCCATACACCGGCTGCGTTGCTGATCTTTGAGGGGCCCTATTCTCTCCCTAGTTACTCTTTTGTCCTTAGTGCATTTACAGAATCCCTTTGGATTCTCCTTAACCCTATTTGCCAAAGGTATCTCATGTCCCCTTTTTGCCCTCCTGATTTCCCTCTTATGTATTACTTTTATATTCTTCTAAAGACTCACTCGATCTCTGCTGTCTATACCTGACATATGCTTCCTGCTTTTTCTTAACCAAACCTCCAATTTCATTCGTCATTCAGTATCCCTACACCTACCAACCTTGCCTTTCACCCTAACAGGAACATACTGTCTCTGGACTCTAGTTATCTCATTTGTGAAGGCTTCCCATTTTCCAGTCATCCCTTTACCTGCAAACATCTGCCCCCAATCGACTTTTGAAAATTCTTGCCTAATACTGTCAAATTTGGCCTTCCTCCCATTTAGGACTTCAACTTTTACATCTAGTCTATCCTTTTCCATCACTATTTTAAAACGAATAGAATTATGGTCGCTGGCCCCAAAGTCTTCCCCCACTGACACCGCAGTCACCTGTCCTGCTTTATTTTCCAAGAGTAGATTAAGTTTTGCACCTTCTCTAGCAGGTAAATCCACATACTGAATCAGAAAATTTTCTTGTACACGCTCAACAAATTCCTCTCCATCTAAACTCTCAACGCTACGGCAGTCCCAAACTTTGTTTGGAAAGTTAAAATCCCCTACCATAACCATCTGATTATTCTTACAGTCAGAGTTATACAACACAGAAACATACCCTTCGGTCCAACTTGTCTGTGCCGACCAGATATCCTGAACTGATCTAGTCCCATTTGCCAGCATTTGGCCAATATCCTTTTAAAGCCTTCCTATTCATAGGACTGTGGTGACTTTGCATTCCACAACAGGGATCAGTACTTGAACCCCAGCTGTCTGCTGGGACAGACACAGTGGAAGTAGCAGCACAATAATATACACAGTCAGCAGGGAGTTGCATTGGTAGCCCTCAACATTGACTCTGAATCCCACAAAGTCTCATGACTTCAGGTTAAACATAGGCAGGATAAAGGAAGCCTCCTGCTCGTTATCATGTTGTCTCTCGGCTGACGAATCAGTACTCTGTGTTGAACAATGGAGGAGACACTGAACATGGCAAGGATACTAAATGCACTCTGGGTGGGAGATTTCATTGTCCACCATGAACAGTAGCTCAGCAGCAGCACTACTGATCAATATGGTCGTGACTTTAATGACACAGCTGCTAGACTGGGTCTGTAGCACTTGGTGAGGGTAGGGGAAAAAAAAAACTTCACCTCATCCATATCAATCTTCTGGCTGCAGGTGGATATGTCCATGATTATCACATCGCCATTGTGGGAATGAAGTCCCTCCTTCACATTAAGAATACTTTCCATCGTGATAAGTGGAACTATTATCATGCTAAATGGACTGATGAACAGATCCAGCAACTCAAGACTGGGCATCCATGAGGCAGTATGGGCCATCAACAGCAGAACTGCATTCTAGCACAACTTCATGGCATTGCATACCCCCCATTCAACCATTACGATCAAGCCAGGGATCAACTCTGGTTCAATGGAAAGTGCAGGAGGGCATGCCAGGAGCAACACCAGGCACACCGGAAAATGAAGTGCCAACATGGTGAAGCCACCAGTAGGATGACTTGCATTTCAAATAGCATAAGTAGCAAGTGATAGACACAGTTAAGTGATCCCACAACCAACGGATGAGATCTAAGCTCTGCAAGCTTGCCAAAACCAGTAACAAGTGGCAGTGGATGATGAGACAACTCACTGTTGGAGGTGGCTCCACAAACATCCCCATCCTCAATGAAGGAACAACCCAGCACAATAGTACAAAAAACAAGGCTGAAGCATTCTTAGCCAAGTGGATGATCCACCTCAGCCTCCTCCAGTGGCCCCCAGCATTGTAGATACCAGTCCTTCAGACAATTCAATTCACTCCATATGATATTAAAAGAACAATTGGAGGCAATGGATACCAAAAAAGCTATGGGCCTTGACAACATTCCGACAATAGTAATGAAGACTGTGCTCCCCTAGCCAAGACCTTTCAGTACAGTTACAACACGAACATCTACATCGTAATGTGGAAAATTGCCCAGGAATGTCCTGTACATAAAAAACAGGACAAATCCAAACCAGGCAATTATGGCCCCATCAGTCTATCCTCAATCACTAGTGATGGAAGCTGTCAGAGTTTCCATCAAGTAGTATCAGCTCAGCAACAACTTGCTCAGTTACGCCCTGGTAAAAACAATGACTGCAGACGCTGGAAAGCTTCAGCAGGAATACGGGCTTTTGCCCGAAACGTCAATTTTACTGCTCCTCGGATGCTGCCTGAACTGCTGTGCTTTTCCAGCCCACTCTAATCTAGACTCAGTTACACCCAGCTTGGGTTCTGCAAGACCAATCAGGTCCTGACTTCATTACAGCCTTTGTTCAAACGTGGACAGAAGAGCTGTGGTGAGAGCAGCTGCCCTTGACATCAAGGCTGCATTTGACCAAGTATGGCTTCAAGGAGCCCTAGCAAAACTGGAATTAATGCTTATTAGGGGGAAGAAAAATGTCCACTGGTCTTTGTCATATCTGGCTAACTAGATGGTCATGGTTATGGGAGGTCAGTTAACTCACTTCCAGGTCATCTCTGCAGGAGTTCCTCGGGTCATGATCAAGGCCCAACCGTCTACAGCTGCTTCAACAATGACCTTCCCTCCATCATAAAGTCAGAAGTGTGTTGTTCTGTTCACCGACAATTGCACAATATTCAGCACTATTTTTTGCTTTATTCATCAACAAAATTAGGGCATGACTGACTAGACCCATCCCTAATTGACAGAGCAATTAACACCCAATGCAGTGTGTATGGGAGTCACATGTAGGTCAGACCAGGTAAGAACAGCAGTTTCCTTCCCTAAAGGACATTAGTGAACCCGATGAGTTTTCTGACAATTAGCAATTCATGGTCATCGTTAGACTCTTAATTTCAGATAGCTATTGATTTCATATTTCACCATCTGGTGTGGCAGAATTCAAACCTGGGTCCCCAGAACATTACCTGGACCTCCAGATTGATAGTCCAGTGATAATACTACTTAGCCATAACCTCCCCAGATGCAGCTCCAACAATACATGACATTATCTAGGACAAAGCAGCCTGCTCAATTGGCACCACATCCACAAACATCCACTCACTCCACCACACAGACTCAGTAGCAGTAGTGTATACCATATACAAAATGCACTGCAGAAACTCAAAAGATCCTTGCACAGCATGCCCACAACTATTCCCATCTACAATGACATGGGAACACCACCACCCTCCAAGTCTTCAACATCCTGACTTGCAAATATATCACTATACCTTTGCTGTCACTGTGTCAAAATCATGGAATTTCCTCCCCAATGGATCAACCCACAACATGGGAATTGCAAAGGTTCAAGAAGGCAATTATGACAGGCATCAATGCTGGTCAACCAGCGATGTACACATCCCATAAATGAATAAAAGGTGATTTAGATAAGTGAACTAAACGTAATATCAGCAAATTTGCAGATGACACAAAACAGTGAGAGGTGGATGCAGATAGGTTTTAAATTTTTTGTTCTGAAGAGTGACTGGACCCGAAACATTTACTCTGCTTTCTCTTTGCAGATGCTGCCAGATTTGCTGAGTTTTTCCAGCAATCCAGCTCTCAGAGTGGATGAGAACAGAGATATAGGGTGCAGGAGCAAACTGACCACAGCACCATGGACCAAGGAACCATTCAAGATGGAGGAGATAGCATAGTCAAGGGAATAGACACAGTTCAGAATTGACAGTTCTGAAGGCTGTGTTGACGATCTGGTGACCAGCTTCAGGATAACTCATCGGGTCTGCAGAGGAACCTGGACTGGGAGAGGAAAGATCCAGTTATCATAGTCCACAAAGATACCAAATGATACACGAAGAAAGAAGAGAGAAGTTCTGCTGAGGGAATATGAGCAGGATTGAAAAGCAGAATCAAAAAGGAAATAATCTCTGGATTACTACCTGAGCCATGAACTAATTGCCACAGGGTCAACAAAGTCCAAGAAGAAACTTGTACCTCAAGAGATTGGTGTGGGAGAAACATGTTTGAATTCATGTGACACTGGTGCCAATATTGGGGAAGAAGGGAGCTGTTCTGATAGGATGGGCTCCACCAGAATCATGCTGGGACCAAAGTCCTGATGAATCACATAACTAGGGCTATGGATAGGGCTTCAAACTAAATTGTGGATTGGTGCATTCAGTTGCATGGAAAATTATGGAAAAAGGGTTTCAGCAGAGGTTATTAAAGTTTCCGGGATAGAGTACAGAAAGGATCAGGAATCTAACTTCAGGCACAGCAGATAAGGTTCAACTATGAGGATGGGAACAGTCAACATAGGACTAAGGGTGTTCTACTTAAATGCAGACCATACACAAAACAAGGTGAATGAGCTGGTAGCACAGATTGAAATTGGCAAGTGTGATATTGTAGGTATCACAAAGGCATGTCTGAAGGGGATCATGGCTGAGAACCAAATAGAGGAATCTCGATTATCCAAATGACACAGGTGGAGAGTATTTTGTTCAGATAATTGAATGTTTGCATAATTGAATGCTGGAGAACAGAGTTTTGCCAGGTATTGGGGCTTTGCAATCTTGTTCGGATAGTCTGTGTCCAGATATATGCATCCTATTGAAAGGACAGGGTTGTCTTGTTGGTTAGTAAGTAAAATTAAATTGATAGAAAGAAGTCACAAAATTGAAACAGGTAGAATCTGTGGGGTAAATTACCCTGATGGGAGTTACGTATAGGCCTCCTCGCAGTAGTTGCAATAAAAGGATGAAATTAAGACGATGAGATATGGGGGCGGGGACAGATTCTGATTGAAACTTACAGAATACTGAGACGAACCTCAGAGTGAAGGGATGACCCTTTAGAACTGAAATGGAGAGTAATTTCTTCTGCCAGAAGGTGATAAGTCTGTGGAACTCATTGACGCAGAAGACTGTGGAGACCAGCCTACGGAGCAGATTTAAGATAGAAACAGATAGGTTCTTGGTTTGTTACACAGAGAATACAGGAAAACGTTGGGAAACACCTCAGCCATGTGAAATGGTGGGACACACTCAATGGGCCAAATGCTCATTCTGCTCAGTAACAGATCATTTACGCAGAATCGAGATCATGACTGGTAAATGACACTTCTGTAGAAGGAATGAACTTGGTTAATTGAAATGTCCCAAAGGTATCACAATTACAACCCGTTAGCTGAAAATCAGCATATTAACCATGTGCCAAAGTTAGTTATCTGTAAGGTTGATTTACAGAAAAGTCATCTGCCGAAAACCCAAGAGTTTAACCTGAAAACTCAGCAGCATTTACCAATAATGAAGAGACTCAGGGTCAGACTGATCCGTACAAACACAAATCCGTTTTCCGTGGATATAAACCAAGGAGGAGTTTTCAGGACAGCCCAGGAGAGAGATATTTCCACATTGTGACGGCGCGAGTGCGCAACAAACAGAAAAATCAGCCTGATCCGCCCCGGAGGGTAGATCCTGGTGCAAAACTCGGCCTCGGCCTAACGCAAAACTCCACGTAAACCCCGGCGTTAATCAGGGCTTCGGCTCACACAGCCCTGGGCTTCAATAAGCCGAACACTGTTGGAAAGAGAAGGGAAGTCCACCGCACACTCACCGACACAAGAGACACACACAACACCGCCGACCCTGTGACTTTCCTCAGTCTCCAGCGACCACGGCCACTCGGTCCGTCCTTTGCGCAAAATTCCAGATTCGCACCCACACTAACCGGAAATGCCCGTGCGTTTTCCGAGGAGCAGCAGCACCAACTGACCTCCACACAAATATCCAATCAGCATTCAGGGGAAGAGAGTACTTCCGGTGCGGACGAATGATGTTGCACAGGCTTATGGGTAATTTGTTTGGCCGGAATCGATTGTTCCCAGAATGCACTTTGACCAAAAGTAAAAATAATCTGCAGGGTCACTGCACCTGAAAATATTAACACTGTCCACAGATGACGTTAGACCTGCTGAGCTTTACTAACAATTTCGATTATTCTTTCTGACTCCCAGCATTCTACTGTTCTTTTGGCCAGAGACTCGGACTCCAGGGTCAGGGTTGAGGGGCGGGGATACGGATTTGGAGAGGGAGGGGATACGGGCTCGGAGGGGGAGGGGATACGGATTTGGAGGGGGAGGGGATACGGGCTTGGAGGGGGAGGGGATACGGATTTGGAGGGGGAGGGGATACGGGCTCGGAGGGGGAGGGGATACGGATTTGGAGGGGGAGGGGATACGGGTTTGGAGGGGGAGGGGATACGGATTTGGAGGGGGAGGGGATACGGGCTTGGAGGGGGAGGGGATACGGATTTGGAGGGGGAGGGGATACGGGCTTGGAGGGGATACGGGTTTGGAGGGGGAGGGGATACGGGCTTGGAGGGGATACGGGTTTGGAGGGGGAGGGGATACGGGCTTGGAGGGGAAGGGGATACGGGCTTGGAGGGGAAGGGGATACGGGCTTGGAGGGGAAGGGGATACGGGCTTGGAGGGGAAGGGGATACGGACTTGGAGGGGGAGGGGATACGGATTTGGAGGGGGAGGGGATACAGGCTCGGAGGGGGAGGGGACAGGGGTTGGAGGATGAGGGGATATGGGCTTGGAGTGGGAGGGGATATGGGTTTGGAGGGGCGGGGATACAGGTTTGGAGGGGGAGGGGATACGGGCTTGGAGCGGGGCTGGGATACAGATTTGGAATGGGGCGTTGATACGGGCATGGAGCGGGGCGTGGATACGGGCATGGAGCGGGTCGTGGATATGGGTTTGGAGCGGGTCGTGGATACGGGTTTGGAGCTGGAGCGGGGCGCGGATACGGGTTTGGAGCTGGAGCGGGGCGCGGATACGGGTTTGGAGCGGGGCGCGGATTCGGGCATGGAGCGGGGCGGGGTTACGGGTTTGGAGCGGGGCATGGATACGGGTATGGAGTGGAGTGGGGATAGGGTCTTGGAGCGGGGCAGAGATACAGACGTGGAGCGGGGCGGGATACGGGTTTGGACCAGAACAGGGATACGGGCTTGGAGCACGGCGTGGATATGGGTTTTGAGCGGGGCGGGGCAGGGAAGCGGGTTTCGAGCAGAGCGGGGATACGGGCTTTGAATGGGGCGAGAATACCGGTTTGGAGTGGGGCGGGGAAATGGGCCAGGAGCGGGGAGGGGATACGGGCCAGGAGCGCGGGGTGGGTACGGGCTTGGAGCGGGGCGGGGATACGGGCCAGGAGCGGGGAGGGGATACGGGCCAGGAGCGGGGGGGTGGGTACGGGCTTGGAGCGGGGCGGGGAAACGTGTTTGGAGTGGGGAGGGGATACGGGCCTGGAGCGGGGAGGGGATATGGGCCTGGAGCGGGGAGGAGATACAGGCTTGGAGCGGGGAGGGGATATGGGCTTGGAGCGGGGAAGGGATACGGTTTTGGAGCGGGGAAGGGATACGGTTTTGGAGCGGAGTGGGGATACGGGCTTGGAGCTGGGAGGGGATACGGCTTGGAGCTGGGCGGGGATATGGGTTTGGAGAGGGGGCAGGGACACGGGTTTGAAGCGGGGCAGGGACGCGGGTTTGGAGCAGTGCATCGATACGGGTTTGGAGCGGGGCGTCGGTACGGGCTTGGAGCAGGGCGGGGCTACGGGCTTGGAGCGGGGAGGTGATACGGGCTTGGACCGGGGATGGCATACGGGTTTGGAGCGGGGAAGGGATACGGTTTTGGAGCGGGGCGTGGATACGGGTTTGGAGCGGAGCAGGGATACGGCCTTGGAGCTGGGAGGGGATACGGGCTTGGAGACGGGGTGAGGATACGGGCTTGGAGCGGGGCTTGGATACGGGCTTGGAGCGGGGCGTTGATACGGGCTTGGAGACGGGGCGAGGATACGGGCTTGGAGCGGGGCTTGGATACGGGCTTGGAGCAGGGCGTTGGTACGGGCTTGGAGCGGGGCGAGGATACGGTCTTGGAGCTGGGCATGGATACGGGCTTAGAGCGGGGCACGGATACGGACTTGGAGCGGGACGGGGACACGGAGTGGGGAGTGGGTACAGGCTTGGAGTGGGGCGTGGATACGGGCTTGGAGCGGGGCAGGGATACGGGCTTGGAGCGGTGCAGGGATATTGGTTTGGAGCGGGTCGGGATTACAGGCTTGGAGCGGGGCGTTGATACGGGTTTGGAGTGGGGCATGGATACGGGTTTGGAGCGGGGCATGGATACGGGTTTTGAGCATGGTGAGGATACGGGCATGGAAGGGGCAGGGATACGGGCTTAGAGGGGGAGGGGATACGGGCTTGGAGTGGGGCAGGGATACAGGCTTGGAGCGGGGCGTGGATACGGGCTTGGAGCGGGGCGTGGATACGGGCTTGGAGCGGGGCGTGGATACGGGCTTGGAGCAGGGCGGGGATACAGGCTTGGAGCGGGGCGGGGATACGGGCTTGAAGCGGGGCGGGGATACGGGCTTGGAGCGGGGCATGGATACGGGTTTGGAGCGGGGTGTTTATACGGGTTTGGAGCGGGGCGGGGACACGGAGTGGGGCGTGGATACGGGCTTCGAACAGGGCGGGGATACGGACTTGGAGCAGGGCAGGGAGAATATGGGATTGGAGCGGTGCGGGGATATGGGTTTGGAGCGGGTCGGGATTACAGGCTTGGAGTGGGGCGTTGATACGGGATTGGAGCGGGGTATGGATACGGGTTTGGAGCGGGGCATGGATACGGGGTTGGAGCGGGGTGAGGATACGGGCATGGAAGGGGCGGGGATACGGGCTTTGAGGGGGAGGGGATACGGGCTTGGAGTGGGGCAGGGATACGGGCATGGAGCAGGGCGTGGATACAGGCTTGGAGCGGGGCGAGGATACGAGCTTGGAGCGGGGCGGGGTTACGGGCTTGGAGCAGGGCAGGGATGCGGGTTTGGAGCAGGGCAGGGATACGGGCTTGGAGCGGGGCGTGGATACGGGCTTGGAGCGGGGCGTGGATACGGGCTTGGAGCGGGGCGGGGATACAGGCTTGGAGCGGGGCGTGGATACGGACTTAGAGCGGGGCAGGGATACGGACTTAGAGCGGGGCAGGGATACGGACTTAGAGCGGGGCAGGGATACGGACTTAGAGCGGGGCAGGGATACGGACTTGAAGCGGGGCGGGGATACTGACTTGGAGCGGGGCGTGGATACGGGTTTGGAGCGGGGTGTTTATACGGGCTTGGAGTGGGGCGGGGATACTGACTTGGAGCGGGGCATGGATACGGGTTTGGAGCGGGGTGTTTATACGGGTTTGGAGCGGGGCGGGGACACGGAGTGGGGCGTGGGTACAGGCTTGGAGCGGGGCGTGGATACGGGCTTGGAGCGGGGCGGGGATACGGACTTGGAGCGGGGCGTGGATACGGGCTTGGAGCGGGGCGGGGATACGGACTTGGAGCGGGGCGTGGATACGGGCTTGGAGCGGGGCGGGGATACGGACTTGGAGCGGGGCAGGGATAATACGGGCTTGGAGCGGTGCGGGGATATGGGTTTGGAGGGGGTCAGGATTACAGGCTTGGAGCGGGGCGTTGATACGGGATTGGAGCGGGGCATGGATACGGGTTTGGAGCGGGGTGAGGATATGGGCATGGAAGGGGCGGGGATATGGGCTTTGAGGGGGAGGGGATACGGGCTTGGAGTGGGGCAGGGATACGGGCTTGGAGCGGGGCGGGGATATGGGCTTGGAGCGGGGCGGGGATACGGGATTGAAGCGGGGCGGGGATACGGGTTTGGAGCAGGGCGGGGATATGGGCTTGGAGCGGGGCGGGGATACGGGCTTGAAGCGGGGCGGGGATACGGGCTTGAAGCGGGGCGGGGAAACGTGCTTGGAGCAGGGCGGGGACACGGAGTGGGGCGTGGGTACAGGCTTGGAGTGGGGCGTGGATACGGGATTGGAGCTGGGCAGGGATTTGGGCTTGGAGCGGGGCGGGGATATTGGTTTGGAGCGGGTCGGGATTACAGGCTTGGAGCGGGGCGTTGATACGGGTTTGGAGTGGGGCATGGATACGGGTTTGGAGCGGGGCATGGATACCGGTTTTGAGCATGGTGAGGATACGGGCATGGAAGGGGCAGGGATACGGGCTTAGAGGGGGAGGGGATACGGGCTTGGAGTGGGGCAGGGATACAGGCTTGGAGCGGGGCGTGGATACGGGCTTGGAGCGGGGCGTGGATACGGGCTTGGAGCAGGGCGGGGATACAGGCTTGGAGCGGGGCGGGGATACGGGCTTGAAGCGGGGCGGGGATACGGACTTAATGCGGGGCAGGGATACGGACTTGGAGCGGGGCGGGGATACGGGCTTGGAGCGGGGCATGGATACGGGTTTGGAGCGGTGTGTTTATACGGGTTTGGAGCGGGGCGGGGACACGGAGTGGGGCGTGGGTACAGGCTTGGAGCGGGGCGTGGATACGGGCTTGGAGCAGGGCGGGGATACGGGCTTGGAGCGGGGCGTGGATACGGGCTTGGAGCGGGGCAGGGATAATACAGGATTGGAGCGGGGCGGGGATATGGGTTTGGAGCGGGTCGGGATTACAGGCTTGGAGTGGGGCGTTGATACGGGATTGGAGCGGGGTATGGATACGGGTTTGGAGCGGGGCATGGATACGGGGTTGGAGCGGGGTGAGGATACGGGCATGGAAGGGGCGGGGATACGGGCTTTGAGGGGGAGGGGATACGGGCTTGGAGTGGGGCAGGGATACGGGCATGGAGCAGGGCGTGGATACGGGCATGGAGCAGGGCCTGGATACAGGCTTGGAGCGGGGCGGGGATACAGGCTTGGAGTGCGGCGGGGATACGGGCTTGAAGCGGGGCAGGGATACGGACTTAGAGCGGGGCAGGGATACGGACTTGGAGCGGGGCGGGGATACTGACTTGGAGCGGGGCGTTGATACGGGTTTGGAGTGGGGCATGGATACGGGTTTGGAGCGGGGCATGGATACGGGTTTTGAGCATGGTGAGGATACGGGCATGGAAGGGGCAGGGATACGGGCTTAGAGGGGGAGGGGATACGGGCTTGGAGCGGGGCGTGGATACGGGCTTGGAGCGGGGCGTGGATACGGGCTTGGAGCAGGGCGGGGATACAGGCTTGGAGCGGGGCGGGGATACGGGCTTGGAGCGGGGCATGGATACGGGTTTGGAGCGGGGTGTTTATACGGGTTTGGAGCGGGGCGGGGACACGGAGTGGGGCGTGGATACGGGCTTGGAGCGGGGCGGGGATACGGACTTGGAGTGGGGCAGGGATACGGGCATGGAGCAGGGCCTGGATACAGGCTTGGAGCGGGGCGGGGATACAGGCTTGGAGTGCGGCGGGGATACGGGCTTGAAGCGGGGCAGGGATACGGACTTAGAGCGGGGCAGGGATACGGACTTGGAGCGGGGCAGGGATACGGGTTTGGAGCGGGGTGTTTATACGGGCTTGGAGTGGGGCGTGGGTACAGGCTTGGAGCGGGGCGTGGATACGGGCTTCGAGCAGGGCGGGGATACGGACTTGGAGCGGGGCGTGGATACGGGCTTGGAGCGGGGCGTGGATACGGGCTTGGAGCGGGGCGGGGATACGGGTTTGGAGGGGGTCAGGATTACAGGCCTGGAGCGGGGCGTTGATACGGGATTGGAGTGGGGCATGGATACGGGTTTGGAGCGGGGCATGGATACGGGTTTGGAGCGGGGTGAGGATATGGGCATGGAAGGGGTGGAGATATGGGCTTTGAGGGGGAGGGGATACGGGCTTGGAGTGGGGCAGGGATACGGGCATGGAGCGGGGTGTGGATATGGGCTTGGAGCGGGGCGGGGATACAGGCTTGAAGCGGGGCAGGGATGCGGGTTTGGAGGAGGGCGTGGATACGGGCTTGGAGCGGGGCGTGGATACGGGCTTGGAGCGGGGCGGGGATACGGGCTTGAAGCGGGGCGGGGATACGGGCTTGAAGCGGGGCGGGGATACGGGTTTGGAGCATGGCGGGGATACGGGTTTGGAGCGGGGCGTTGATACGGGCTTGGAGCAGATCATTGATACGGGCTTGGAGCGGGGCGTTGACATGAGCTTGGAGCGGGGCCTTGATACGGGCTTGGAGGAGGGGCGAGGATACGGGTTAGGAGCAGGGCGTTGATATGGGCTTGGAGCGGGGCGGGGATACGGGCTTGGAGCAGGGCGTTGGTACGGGCTTGGAGCAGGGCGTTGGTACGGGCTTGGAGCGGGGCCTTGATACGGGCTTGGAGGAGGGGCGAGGATACGGGTTAGGAGCAGGGCGTTGGTACGGGCTTGGAGCGGGGCGAGGATACGGGTTTGGAGCTGGGCATGGATTCGGGCTTGGAGCGGTGCGGGGATACGGACTTGGAGCGGGGAGGTGATATGGGCTTGGACCGGTGATGGCATACGGGTTTGGAGCGGGGAAGGGATACGGTTTTGGAGTGGAGCGGGGATACGGGCTGGAGCTGGGAGGGGATACGGCTTGGAGCTGGGCGGGGATATGGGTTTGGAGAGGGGGCGGGGACACGGGTTTGGAGCGGGGCGGGGATACGGGTTTGGAGCAGGGCGGAGATACGGGCTTGGAGCAGGGCGTGGGTATGGGTTGGAGTGGGGAGTGGATACGGGCTTGGAGCGGCATGTGGGTATGGGCTCGGACTGGGGAGTGGATACGGGCATGGAGCGGCGCGTGGTTACGAGCTTGAAGCGGGGAGGGGATACGGGCTTGGAAGGGGCGGAGATACAGGTTTTGAGCAGGGCAGGGATACGGGCTTGGAGCAGGGCGGGAATACAGGCTTAGAGCACGGTGTGGAAAGGGGCTTGGATCAGGACAGGGATACAGGCTTGGAGCGTGGCTTGGATACGGGCTTGGAGCTGGGCGTGGAAACTGGCTTGGAGCAGGACGGGGATACAGACTTGGAGCGGGGTGGGGATGTGGTCTTGGAGCGGGGCATGGATACGGGTTTGGAGCGGGGCGTTGATACGAGCTTGGAGCGGGGCATGGATATGTGATTGGCGCGGGGTGTGGACACGGGCTTGGAGCAAGGCGGCGATATGGGCTTGCAGCGTGGAGGGGATACAGGCTTGGAGCTGGATGTGGATACGGGTTTGGAACGGGGCAGGGATACGGGCTTGGAACGGGGTGTGGATACGGGCTTGGAGCGAGGTTTAGATACGAGCTTGGAGGGGGAGGGGATACGGGCTTGGAGCGGGGAGGGGATACGGGCTTGGAGCGGGGAGGGGATACGGGCTTGGAGCGGGGAGTGGATATGGGCTTGGAGCAGGGATGGGATACGGGCTTGGAGCGGGGTGGGGATACGGGTTAGGAGCAGGTCGGGCTTACGGGCTTGGAGCGGGGCATGGATACGGGTTTGGAGCGGGGCGTGGGGACGGGCTTGGAGCGGGGTGTGGATACGGGCTTGGAGTGCGGCGTGGATACGGGCTTGGAGCGGAGCGGGGAAATAGGTTTGGAGCGGGAGGGGATACGGGCTTGGAGCGAGTCGTGGATACAGGCTTGGAGCGGGGCGTGGGGACGGCCTTGGAGCGGGGTGTGGATACGGGCTTGGAGTGAGGCGTGGATACGGGCTTGGAGCGGGAGGGGATACGGGCTTGGAGCGGGGCGGGGATACAGGCTTGGAGTGGGATGTGGATATGGGCTTGGAGCGGGGTGTGGATACGGGGCTTGGAGCGGGGCGGGAAAATGGGTTTGGAGCGGGCAGGGGATATGGGTTTGGAGGGGGCGGGGATACGGGCTTGGAGCGGAACGTGGATACGTGCTTGGAGCGGGGCGGGGATACGTCCTTGGAGCGGGGTGTGGATACGGGGCTTGGAGCGGGGTGGGGATACAGGTTTGGAGCGGGGCGTGGATACGGGTTTAGAGCGAGGCGGGGATACGGGCTTGGAGCGGGGCGGGGACACGGGCATGGAGTGGGGCGGGGACACGGGCTTTCAGTGGGACGCGAGTACAGGCTTGGAGTGTGGTGCGAGTACAGGCTTGGAGTGGGGCGTGGATACGGGCTTGGAGTGGGGCGTGGATACGGGCTTGGAGCGGGGCGAGGATACGGGATTGGAGCTGGGCAGGGATTTGGGCTTGGAGCGGGGCGGGGATACGGACTTGGAGCGGGGAGGTGATACGGGCTTGGACCGGGGATGGCATACGGGTTTGGAGCGGGGAAGGGATACGGGTTTGGAGCGGAGTGGGGATACGGGCTTGGAGCTGCGAGGGGATACGGCTTGGAGCTGGGCGGGGATATGGGTTTGGAGCGGGGCAGGGACACGGGTTTGGAGCAGTGCATCGATACGGGTTTGGAGCGGGGCGTCGGTACGGGCTTGGAGCGGGGCGAGGATACGGACTTGGAGCGGGGAGGTGATACGGGCTTGGAGCGGGGCTTGGATACGGGCTTGGAGCAGGGCGTTGGTACGGGCTTGGAGCGGGGTGTTTATACAGGCTTGGAGCAGGACGGGGACACGGAGTGGGGCGTGGGTACGGGCTTGGAGTGGGGCGTGGGTACGGGCTTGGAGCGGGGCAGGGATACGGGTTTGGAGCTGGGCATGGATTCGGGCTTGGAGCGGTGCGGGGATACGGACTTGGAGCGGGGTGTTTATACAGGCTTGGAGCAGGACGGGGACACGGAGTGGGGCGTGGGTACGGGCTTGGAGTGGGGCGTTGGTACGGGCTTGGAGCGGGGCGAGGATACGGGTTTGGAGCGGAGCGGGGATACGGGCTGGAGTTGGGAGGGGATACGGCTTGGAGCTGGGTGGGGATATGGGTTTGGAGAGGGGGCGGGGACACGGGTTTGGAGCGGGGCAGGGACACGGGTTTGGAGCAGTGCATCGATACGGGTTTGGAGCGGGGCGTCGGTACGGTCTTGGAGCACGGCGGGGCTACGGGCTTGGAGCGGGGAGGTGATACGGGCTTGGAGCAGGGCGTGGGTATGGGTTGGAGTGGGGAGTGGATACGGGCTTGGAGCGGCGCGTGGTTACGAGCTTGAAGCGGGGCGTGGATACAGGCTTAGAGCACGGTGTGGAAAGCGGCTTGGATCAGGACTGTGATACAGGCTTGGAGCGTGGCTTGGATATGGGTTTGGAGCGGGGCGTTGATACGAGCTTGGAGCGGGGCGTTGATACGGGCTTGGAGCGGGGCATGGATACGTGTTTGGAGCGGGAAGGGGATATGGGCTTGGAGCGGGGTGTGGACACCGGGCTTGGAGCAAGGCGGGGATATGGGCTTGCAGCATGGAGGGGATACAGGCTTGGAGCCGGATGTGGATACGGGTTTGGAACGGGGCAGGGATACGGGCTTGGAACGGGGTCTGGATACGGGCTTGGAGCGAGGTTTAGATACGAGCTTGGAGGGGGAGGGGATACGGGCTTGGAGCGGGAAGGGGATACGGGCTTGGAGCGGGGAGTGGATACGGGCTTGGAGCAGGGATGGGATACGGGCTTGGAGCGGGGTGGGGATACGGGTTTGGGGCAGGTCGGGCTTACGGGCTTGGAGCGGGGCATGGATACGGGTTTGGAGCGGGGCGTGGGGACGGGCTTGGAGCGGGTGTGGATACGGGCTTGGAGTGGGGCGTGGATACGGGCTTGGAGCGGAGCGGGGAAATAGGTTTGGAGCGGGAGGGGATACGGGCTTGGAGCGGGTCGTGGATACAGGCTTGGAGCGGGGTGGGGAAATGGGTTTGGAGCGGGGCGGGGATACAGGCTTGGAGTGGGATGTTAATATGGGCTTGGAGCGGGGCAGGGAAATGGGTTTGGAGCGGGGCGGGGATATGGGTTTGGAGGGGGCGGGGATACGGGCTTGGAGCGGAACGTGGATACAGGCTTGGAGCGGGGCGGGGATACGGGCTTGGAGTGGGGTGTGGATACGTGCTTGGAGCAGGGTGTGGATACGTGCTTGGAGCGGGGTGTGGATACGGGGCTTGGAGCGGGGTGGGGATACAGGTTTGGAGCGGGGCGTGGATACAGGTTTAGAGCGAAGCGGGGATACGGGCTTGGAGCGGGGCGGGGACACGGGCATGGAGTGGGGTGGGGACACGGGCTTTGAGTGGGACGCGAGTACAGGCTTGGAGTGTGGCGCGAGTACAGGCTTGGAGTGGGGCGTGGATACGGGCTTGGAGTGGGGCGTGGATACGTGCTTGGAGCAGGGCGGGGACACGGAGTGGGGCGTGGGTACGGGCTTGGAGTGGGGCGTGGGTACAGGCTTGGAGCGGGGCGAGGATACGGGATTGGAGCGGGGCGGGGATACAGACTTGGAGCGGGGAGGTGATACGGGCTTGGACCGGGGATGGCATACGGGTTTGGAGCGGGGAAGGGATACGGGTTTGGAGCTGCGAGGGGATACGGCTTGGAGCTGGGCGGGGATATGGGTTTGGAGAGGGGGCGGGGACACGGGTTTGGAGCAGTGCATCGATACGGGTTTGGAGCAGGGCGTCGGTACGGGCTTGGAGCAGGGCGGGGCTACGGGCTTGGAGCGGGGCGAGGATACGGGTTTGGAGCGGGGCGTGGATACAGGTTTGGAACGGAGCGGGGATACGGGCTTGGAGCTGGGAGGGGATACGGGCTTGGAGCGGGGCGTTGATACGGGCTTGGAGACGGGGCGAGGATACGGGCTTGGAGCGGGGCTTGGATACGGGCTTGGAGCGGGGCAGGGATACGGGCTTGGAGCAGGGCGTTGGTACGGGCTTGGAGCGGGGCGAGGATACGGGCTTGGAGCTGGGCATGGATACGGGCTTAGAGCGGGGCACGGATACGGACTTGGAGCGGGGCGGGGATACGGGCTTGGAGTGGGGCGTGGATACGGGCTTGGAGCGGGGCAGGGATATGGGCTTGGAGCGGTGCGGGGATATTTGTTTGGAGCGGGGTAGGGATATGGGCTTGGAGCGGGGCAGGGATATGGGCTTGGAGCGGGGTAGGGATACGGGCTTGGAGCGGTGCGGGGATATTGGTTTGGAGCGGGTCGGGATTACAGGCTTGGAGCGGGGCGTTGATACGGGATTGGAGTGGGGCATGGATACGGGTTTGGAGCGTGGCATGGATACGGGTTTGGAGCAGGGTGAGGATACGGGCATGGAAGGGGCGGGTATACGGGCTTTGAGGGGGAGGGGATACGGGCTTGGAGTGGGGCAGGGATACTGGCATGGAGCGGGGCGTGGATACAGGCTTGGAGCGGGGCGTGGATACGGGCTTGGAGCGGGACGTGGATACGGGCTTGGAGTGGGGCGTGGATACGGGCTTGGAGCGGGGCGGGGATACGGGCTTGAAGCGGGGCAGGGATACGAGCTTGAAGTGGGGCGGGGATACGAGCTTGAAGCGGGGCGGGGATACGGGCTTGGAGCGGGGCGGGGATACGGGCTTGAAGCGGGGCGGGGATACGGGCTTGGAGCGGGGCGGGGATACGGGCTTGGAGCGGGGCGGGGACACGGAGTGGGGAGTGGATACGGGCTTGGAAGGGGCGGAGATACAGGTTTTGAGCAGGGCAGGGATACGGGCTTGTGGCAGGGCCGGGATACAGGCTTGGAGCTGGGCGTGGAAACTGGCTTGGAGCAGGGCGGGGATACAGACTTGGAGCGGGGTGGGGCTGTGGTCTTGGAGCGGGGCATGGATACGGGTTTGGAGTGGGGCGTGGGGACGGGCTTGGAGCGGGGTGTGGATACGGGCTTGGAGTGGGGCGTGGATACGGGCTTGGAGCGGAGCGGGGAAATAGGTTTGGAGCGGGAGGGGATACGGGCTTGGAGCGGGTCGTGGATACAGGTTTGGAGCGGGGCGGGGATACAGGCTTGGAGTGGGATGTGGATATGGGCTTGGAGCGGGGTGTGGATACGGGGCTTGGAGCGGGGCGGGGAAATGGGTTTGGAGCGGGCAGGGGATATGGGTTTGGAGGGGGCGGGGATACGGGCTTGGAGCGGAACGTGGATACGGGCTTGGAGCGGGGCGGGGATACGGGCTTGGAGCGGGGCGGGGATACGGGCTTGGAGCGGGGTGTCGATATGTGCTTGGAGCGGGGTGTGGATACGTGCTTGGAGCGGGGTGTGGATACGTGCTTGGAGCGGGGTGTGGATACGTGCTTGGAGCGGGGTGTGGATACGTGCTTGGAGCGGGGTGTGGATACGTGCTTGGAGCGGGGTGGGGATACAGGTTTGGAGCGGGGCGTGGATACGGGTTTAGAGCGAGGCGGGGATACGGGCTTGGAGCGGGGCGGGGACACGGGCTTGGAGCGGGGCGGGGACACGGGCTTTGAGTGTGGCGCGAGTACAGGCTTGGAGTGGGGCGTGGATACGGGCTTGGAGCAGGGTGAGGATAAGGGCATGGAAGGGGCGGGTATACGGGCTTTGAGGGGGAGGCGATACGGGCTTGGAGTGGGGCAGGGATACTGGCATGGAGCGGGGCGTGGATACAGGCTTGGAGCGGGTCGTGGATACGGGCTTGGAGCGGGGCGTGGATACGGGCTTGGAGCGGGGCGTGGATACAGGCTTGGAGCGGGGCGGGGATACGGGCTTGGAGCGGGGCGGGGATACGGGCTTGGAGCGGGGCGGGGATACGAGCTTGAAGCGGGGCGTGGATACGGGCTTGGAGCGGGGCGTGGATACAGGCTTGGAGCGGGGCGGGGATACAGGCTTGGAGCGGGGCGGGGATACGGGCTTGGAGCGGGGCGTGGATACAGGCTTGGAGCGGGGCGGGGATACGGGCTTAGTGCGGGGCAGGGATACGGACTTGGAGCGGGGCGGGGATACGGGCTTGGAGCGGGGCGGGGATACGGGCTTGGAGCGGGGCGGGGATACGGGCTTCGAACAGGGCGGGGATACGGACTTGGAGCGGGGCAGGGATACAGGCTTGGAGCGGGGCTTGGAGCGGGGCAGGGATAATACGGGATTGGAGCGGTGCGGGGATATGGGTTTGAAGCGGGTCGGGATTACAGGCTTGGAGTGGGACGTTGATACGGGATTGGAGTGGGGCATGGATACGGGTTTGGAGCGGGGTGTTTATACGGGCTTGGAGCGGGGCGGGGACACGGAGTGGGGCGTGGGTACAGGCTTGGAGCGGGGCGGGGATACGGATTTGGAGCGGGGCGTGGGTACAGGCTTGGAGCGGGGCGGGGATACGGGCTTGGAGCGGGGCGGGGATACGGGCTTCGAGCAGGGCGGGGATACGGACTTGGAGCGGAACGTGGATACGGGCTTGGAGCGGGGCGGGGATACGGGCTTGGAGCGGGGTGTCGATATGTGCTTGGAGCGGGGTGTGGATACGTGCTTGGAGCGGGGTGTGGATACGTGCTTGGAGCGGGGTGTGGATACGTGCTTGGAGCGGGGTGGGGATACAGGTTTGGAGCGGGGCGTGGATACGGGTTTAGAGCGAGGCGGGGATACGGGCTTGGAGCGGGGCGGGGACACGGGCTTGAAGCGGGGCGGGGATACGGGCTTGGAGCGGGGCGGGGATACGGGCTTGGAGCGGGGCGGGGACACGGAGTGGGGAGTGGATACGGGCTTGGAAGGGGCGGAGATACAGGTTTTGAGCAGGGCAGGGATACGGGCTTGTGGCAGGGCCGGGATACAGGCTTGGAGCTGGGCGTGGAAACTGGCTTGGAGCAGGGCGGGGATACAGACTTGGAGCGGGGTGGGGCTGTGGTCTTGGAGCGGGGCATGGATACGGGTTTGGAGTGGGGCGTGGGGACGGGCTTGGAGCGGGGTGTGGATACGGGCTTGGAGTGGGGCGTGGATACGGGCTTGGAGCGGAGCGGGGAAATAGGTTTGGAGCGGGAGGGGATACGGGCTTGGAGCGGGTCGTGGATACAGGTTTGGAGCGGGGCGGGGATACAGGCTTGGAGTGGGATGTGGATATGGGCTTGGAGCGGGGTGTGGATACGGGGCTTGGAGCGGGGCGGGGAAATGGGTTTGGAGCGGGCAGGGGATATGGGTTTGGAGGGGGCGGGGATACGGGCTTGGAGCGGAACGTGGATACGGGCTTGGAGCGGGGCGGGGATACGGGCTTGGAGCGGGGCGGGGATACGGGCTTGGAGCGGGGTGTCGATATGTGCTTGGAGCGGGGTGTGGATACGTGCTTGGAGCGGGGTGTGGATACGTGCTTGGAGCGGGGTGTGGATACGTGCTTGGAGCGGGGTGTGGATACGTGCTTGGAGCGGGGTGTGGATACGTGCTTGGAGCGGGGTGGGGATACAGGTTTGGAGCGGGGCGTGGATACGGGTTTAGAGCGAGGCGGGGATACGGGCTTGGAGCGGGGCGGGGACACGGGCTTGGAGCGGGGCGGGGACACGGGCTTTGAGTGTGGCGCGAGTACAGGCTTGGAGTGGGGCGTGGATACGGGCTTGGAGCAGGGTGAGGATAAGGGCATGGAAGGGGCGGGTATACGGGCTTTGAGGGGGAGGCGATACGGGCTTGGAGTGGGGCAGGGATACTGGCATGGAGCGGGGCGTGGATACAGGCTTGGAGCGGGTCGTGGATACGGGCTTGGAGCGGGGCGTGGATACGGGCTTGGAGCGGGGCGTGGATACAGGCTTGGAGCGGGGCGGGGATACGGGCTTGGAGCGGGGCGGGGATACGGGCTTGGAGCGGGGCGGGGATACGAGCTTGAAGCGGGGCGTGGATACGGGCTTGGAGCGGGGCGTGGATACAGGCTTGGAGCGGGGCGGGGATACAGGCTTGGAGCGGGGCGGGGATACGGGCTTGGAGCGGGGCGTGGATACAGGCTTGGAGCGGGGCGGGGATACGGGCTTAGTGCGGGGCAGGGATACGGACTTGGAGCGGGGCGGGGATACGGGCTTGGAGCGGGGCGGGGATACGGGCTTGGAGCGGGGCGTGGGTACAGGCTTGGAGCGGGGCGTGGATACGGGCTTCGAACAGGGCGGGGATACGGACTTGGAGCGGGGCAGGGATACAGGCTTGGAGCGGGGCTTGGAGCGGGGCAGGGATAATACGGGATTGGAGCGGTGCGGGGATATGGGTTTGAAGCGGGTCGGGATTACAGGCTTGGAGTGGGACGTTGATACGGGATTGGAGTGGGGCATGGATACGGGTTTGGAGCGGGGTGTTTATACGGGCTTGGAGCGGGGCGGGGACACGGAGTGGGGCGTGGGTACAGGCTTGGAGCGGGGCGGGGATACGGATTTGGAGCGGGGCGTGGGTACAGGCTTGGAGCGGGGCGGGGATACGGGCTTGGAGCGGGGCGGGGATACGGGCTTCGAGCAGGGCGGGGATACGGACTTGGAGCGGAACGTGGATACGGGCTTGGAGCGGGGCGGGGATACGGGCTTGGAGCGGGGTGTCGATATGTGCTTGGAGCGGGGTGTGGATACGTGCTTGGAGCGGGGTGTGGATACGTGCTTGGAGCGGGGTGTGGATACGTGCTTGGAGCGGGGTGGGGATACAGGTTTGGAGCGGGGCGTGGATACGGGTTTGGAGCGAGGCGGGGATACGGGCTTGGAGCGGGGCGGGGACACGGGCTTGGAGCGGGGCGGGGACACGGGCTTTGAGTGTGGCGCGAGTACAGGCTTGGAGTGTGGCGCGAGTACAGGCTTGGAGTGGGGCGTGGATACGGGCTTGGAGCAGGGTGAGGATAAGGGCATGGAAGGGGCGGGTATACGGGCTTTGAGGGGGAGGCGATACGGGCTTGGAGTGGGGCAGGGATACTGGCATGGAGCGGGGCGTGGATACAGGCTTGGAGCGGGTCGTGGATACGGGCTTGGAGCGGGGCGTGGATACGGGCTTGGAGCGGGGCGTGGATACGGGCTTGGAGCGGGGCGGGGATACGGGCTTGGAGCGGGGCGGGGATACGGGCTTGGAGCGGGGCGTGGATACAGGCTTGGAGCGGGGCGGGGATACGGGCTTAGTGCGGGGCAGGGATACGGACTTGGAGCGGGGCGGGGATACGGGCTTGGAGCGGGGCGTGGGTACAGGCTTGGAGCGGGGCGTGGATACGGGCTTCGAACAGGGCGGGGATACGGACTTGGAGCGGGGCAGGGATACAGGCTTGGAGCGGGGCTTGGAGCGGGGCAGGGATAATACGGGATTGGAGCGGTGCGGGGATATGGGTTTGAAGCGGGTCGGGATTACAGGCTTGGAGTGGGACGTTGATACGGGATTGGAGTGGGGCATGGATACGGGTTTGGAGCGGGGTGTTTATACGGGCTTGGAGCGGGGCGGGGACACGGAGTGGGGCGTGGGTACAGGCTTGGAGCGGGGCGGGGATACGGATTTGGAGCGGGGCGTGGGTACAGGCTTGGAGCGGGGCGGGGATACGGGCTTGGAGCGGGGCGGGGATACGGGCTTCGAGCAGGGCGGGGATACGGACTTGGAGCGGGGCGGGGATACGGGCTTGGAGCGGGGCAGGGATAATACGGGATTGGAGCGGTGCGGGGATATGGGTTTGGAGCGGGTCGGGATTACAGGCTTGGAGCGGGGCGTTGATACGGGATTGGAGTGGGGCATGGATACGGGTTTGGAGAGTGGCATGGATACGGGTTTGGAGCAGGGTGAGGATACGGGCATGGAAGGGGCGGGTATACGGGCTTTGAGGGGGAGGGGATACGGGCTTGGAGTGGGGCAGGGATACTGGCATGGAGCGGGGCGTGGATACAGGCTTGGAGCGGGGCGTGGATACGGGCTTGGAGCGGGGCGTGGATACGGGCTTGGGGCGGGGATACGGGCTTGAAGCGGGGAAGGGATGCGGGTTTGGAGCGGGGCAGGGATGCGGCTTTGGAGCGGGGCAGGGATACGGGCTTGGAGCGGGGCGTGGATACGGACTTAGAGCGGGGCGGGGATACGGACTTGGAGCAGGGCAGGGATACGGGCTTGGAGCGGGGCATGGATACGGGTTTGGAGCGGGGTGTGGATACGGACTTAGAGCGGGGCGGGGGTACGGGCTTGGAGCGGGGCGGGGACACGGAGTGGGGCGTGGGTACAGGCTTGGAGCGGGGCTTCGAGCAGGGCGGGGATACGGACTTGGAGCGGTGCGGGGATATGGGTTTGGAGCGGGTCGGGATTACAGACTTGGAGCGGGGCGTTGATACGGGATTGGAGTGGGGCATGGATATGGGTTTGGAGCAGGGCATGGATACGGGTTTGGAGCGGGGTGAGGATATGGGCATGGAAGGGGCGGGGATATGGGCTTTGAGGGGGAGGGGATACAGCTTGGAGTGGGGCAGGGATACAGGCATGGAGCAGGGCGTGGATACAGGCTTGGAGCGGGGCGTGGATACGGGCTTGGAGCGGGGCGGGGATACAGGCTTGAAGCGGGGCAGGAAGGCGGGTTTGGAGCAGGGCGGGGATACGGGCTTGGAGCGGGGCGGGGATACGGGCTTGAAGCGGGGCGGAGATACTGGTTTGGAGCAGGGCGGGGATACGGGTTTGGAGCGGGGCGGAGATACTGGTTTGGAGCAGGGCGGGGATACGGGTTTGGTGCGGGGCGTTGATACGGGCTTGGAGCGGGTCATTGATACGGGTTTGGAGCGGGGTGTGGATATGGGCTTGGAGCGGGGCGTTGACATGGGCTTGGAGCGGGGCCTTGATACGGGCTTGGAGGAGGGGCGAGGATATGGGCTTGGAGCGGGGCGGGGATACGGGCTTGGAGCAGGGCGTTGGTATGGGCTTGGAGCGGGGGCGAGGATACGGGTTTGGAGCTGGGCATGGATTTGGGCTTGGAGCGGGGCGGGGATGCGGACTTGGAGCGGGGAGGTGATACGGGCTTGGACCGGTGATGGCATACGGGTTTGGAGCGGGGAAGGGATACGGTTTTGGAGTGGGGCGTGGATACGGGTTTGGAGCGGAGCGGGGATACGGGCTTGGAGACGGGGCGAGGATACGGGCTTGGAGCGGGGCTTGGATACGGGCTTGGAGCGGGGCGTTGACATGGGCTTGGAGCGGGGCGGGGATACGGGCTTGGAGCGGGGAGGTGATACGGGCCTGGAGCGGTGATGGCATACGGGTTTGGAGCGGGGAAGGGATACGGTTTTGGAGTGGGGCGTGGATACGGGTTTGGAGCGGAGCGGGGATACGGGCTTGGAGCTGGGAGGGGATACGGCTTGCAGCTGGGCGGAGATATGGGTTTGGAGAGGGGACGGGGACACGGTTTGGAGCGGGGCAGGGACACGGGTTTGGAGCAGTGCATCGATACGGGTTTGGAGCGGGGCGTCAGTACGGGCTTGGAGCACGGCGTGGGTATGGGCTTGGAGTGGGGTGTGGATACGGGCTTGGAGCGGGGAGTGGATACGGGCTTGGAGCTGGGCGTGGAAACTGGCTTGGAGCAGGACGGGGATACAGACTTGGAGCGGGGTGGGGATGTGGACTTGGAGCGGGGCATGGATACGGGTTTGGAGCGGGGCGTTGATACGAGCTTGGAGCGGGGCGTTGATACGAGCTTGCAGCGTGGAGGGGATACAGGCTTGGAGCCGGATGTGGATAGGGGTTTGGAACAGGGCAGGGATACGGGTTTGGAACGGGGTGTGGATACGGGCTTGGAGCGAGGTTTAGATACGAGCTTGGAGGGGGAGGGGATACGGGCTTGGAGCGGGGAGGTGATACGGGCTTGGAAGGGGCGGAGATACAGGTTTTGAGCAGGGCAGGGATACGGGCTTGTGGCAGGGCCGGGATACAGGCTTAGAGCACGGTGTGGAAAGGGGCTTGGATCAGGACGGAGATACAGGCTTGGAGCTGGGCGTGGAAACTGGCTTGGAGCAGGGCGGGGATACAGACTTGGAGCGGGGTGGGGATGTGGACTTGGAGCGGGGCATGGATACGGGTTTGGAGCGGGGCGTGGGGACGGGCTTGGAGCGGGGTGTGGATACGGGCTTGGAGCGGAGCGGGGAAATAGGTTTGGAGCGGGAGGGGATACGGGCTTGGAGCGGGTCGTGGATACAGGTTTGGAGCGGGGCGGGGATACAGGCTTGGAGTGGGATGTGGATATGGGCTTGGAGCGGGGTGTGGATACGGGGCTTGGAGCGGGGCGGGGAAATGGGTTTGGAGCAGGCAGGGGATATGGGTTTGGAGGGGGCGGGGATACGGGCATGGAGTGGGGTGTGGATATGTGCTTGGAGCGGGGTGTGGATACGTGCTTGGAGTGGGGTGGGGATACAGGTTTGGAGCGGGGCGTGGATACGTTTAGAGCGAGGCGGGGATACGGGCTTGGAGCGGGGCGGGGACACGGCATGGAGTGGGGCGGGGACACGGGCTTTGAGTGGGACGCGAGTACAGGCTTGGAGTGGGGCGTGGATACGGGCTTGGAGTGGGGCGTGGATACGGGATTGGAGCAGGGTGAGGATACGGGCATGGAAGGGGCGGGTATACGGGCTTTGAGGGGGAGGCGATACGGGCTTGGAGTGGGGCAGGGATACGGGCTTTGAGGGGGAGGCGATACGGGCTTGGAGTGGGGCAGGGATACGGGCATGGAACAGGGCGTGGATACAGGCTTGGAGCGGGGCGAGGATACGAGCTTGGAGCGGGGCGGGGATACGGGCTTGGAGCGGGGCGGGGATACAGGCTTGGAGCTGGGCAGGGATGCGGGTTTGGAGCAGGGCAGGGATGCGGGCTTGGAGCGGGGCGTGGATGCGGGCTTGGAGTGGGGCGGGGATGCGGGCTTGGAGTGCGGCGTGGATACGGACTTAGAGTGGGGCGGGGATACGGACTTGGGGCGGGGATACGGGCTTGGAGTGGGGCATGGATACGGGTTTGGAGCGGTGTGTTTATACGGGCTTGGAGCGGGGCGGGGACACGGAGTGGGGCGTGGGTACAGGCTTGGAGCGGGGCGGGGATACGGGCTTGGAGCGGGGCAGGGATACGGGTTTGGAGAGTGGCATGGATACGGGTTTGGAGCAGGGTGAGGATACGGGCATGGAAGGGGCGGGTATACGGGCTATGAGGGGGAGGGGATACGGGCTTGGAGTGGGGCAGGGATACTGGCATGGAGCGGGGCGTGGATACAGGCTTGGAGCGGGGCGTGGATACGGGCTTGGAGCAGGGCGGGGATACGGGCTTGAAGCGGGGCAGGGATGCGGGTTTGGAGCGGGGCAGGGATGCGGCTTTGGAGCGGGGCAGGGATACGGGCTTGTAGCGGGGCGTGGATACGGACTTAGAGCGGGGCGGGGATACGGGCTTGGAGCGGGGCGGGGATACGGGCTTGGAGCGGGGCATGGATACGGGCTTGGAGCGGTGCGGGGATATGGGTTTGGAGCGGGTCGGGATTACAGACTTGGAGCGGGGCGTGGATACGGGATTGGAGTGGGGCATGGATATGGGTTTGGAGCAGGGCATGGATATGGGTTTGGAGTGGGGTGAGGATATGGGCATGGAAGGGGCGGGGATACGGGCTTTGAGGGGGAGGGGATACGGGCTTGGAGTGGGGCAGGGATACAGGCATGGAGCAGGGCGTGGATACGGGCTTGGAGCGGGGCGGAGATACGGGTTTGGAGCAGGGCGGGGATACGGGTTTGGAGCGGGGCATGGATACGGGTTTGGTGCGGGGCGTTGATACGGGCTTGGACCGGTGATGGCATACGGGTTTGGAGCGGGGAAGGGATTCGGTTTTGGAGTGGGGCGTGGATACGGGTTTGGAGCGGAGCGGGGATACGGGCTTGGAGCTGGGAGGGGATACGGCTTGCAGCTGGGCGGGGATATGGGTTTGGAGAGGGGACGGGGACACGGTTTGGAGCGGGGCAGGGACACGGGTTTGGAGCAGTGCATCGATACGGGTTTGGAGCGGGGCGTCAGTACGGGCTTGGAGCACGGCGTGGGTATGGGCTTGGAGTGGGGTGTGGATACGGGCTTGGAGTGGGGAGTGGATACGGGCTTGGAGCGGCACGTGGATACGAGCTTGAAGCGGGGCGTGGATACCAGCTTGAAAGGGGCGGGGATACGGGTTTTGAGCAGGGCAGGGATACGGGCTTGGAGCAGGGCGGGGATACAGGCTTAGAGCACGGTGTGGAAAGGGGCTTGGATCAGGACAGGGATACAGGCTTGGAGCGTGGCTTGGATACGGGCTTGGAGCTGGGCGTGGAAACTGGCTTGGAGCAGGGCGGGGATACAGACTTGGAGCGGGGTGGGGATGTGGACTTGGAGCGGGGCATGGATACGGGTTTGGAGCGGGGCGTTGATACGAGCTTGGAGCGGGGCATGGATACGGGTTTGGAGCGGGGCGTGGGGACGGGCTTGGAGCGGGGTGTGGATACGGGCTTGGAGCGGGGCGGGGCAGGGACACGGGCATGGAGTGGGGCGGGGACACGGGCTTTGAGTGGGGCGCGAGTACAGGCTTGGAGTGGGGCGTGGATACGGGCTTGGAGCGGGGTGTGGATACGGGGCTTGGGGCGGGGAAATGGGTTTGGAGCGGGCAGGGGATACCGGCTTGGAGGGGCGGGGATACGGGCTTGGAGCGGAACGTGGATACGGCCTTGGAGCGGGGCGGGGATATGGGCTTGGAGCGGGGTGGGGATACGTGCTTGGAGCGGGGTGTGGATACGGGGCTTGGAGCGGGGTGGGGATACAGGTTTGGAGCGGGGCGTGGATACGGGTTTAGAGCGAGGCGGGGATACGGGCTTGGAGCGGGGCGGGGCAGGGACACGGGCATGGAGTGGGGCGGGGACACGGGCTTTGAGTGGGGCGCGAGTACAGGCTTGGAGTGGGGCGTGGATACGGGCTTGGAGTGGGGCGTGGATACGGGCTTGGAGTGGGGCGTGGATACGGGATTGGAGCGGGGCGGGGATACGGGATTGGAGCGGGGCGGGGACACGGAGTGGGGCGTGGGTACGGGCTTGGAGTGGGGCGGGGACACGGAGTGGGGCGTGGGTACGGGCTTGGAGTGGGGCGTGGGTACAGGCTTGGAGCGGGTCGTGGATATGGGTTTGGAGCGGGTTGGGGTTGCAAGCTTGGAGCGGGGTGTTAATACGGGCTTGGAGCGGGCCGAGGATACGGGCATGGAAGGGGCGGGGATACGGGCTTTGAGGGGGAGGGGATACGGGCTTGGAGTGGGGCAGGGATACGGGTTTGGAGCGGGGTGTGGTTACGGGCTTGGAGCAGGGCGGGGATATGGGTTTGGAGAGGGGTGTGGATATGGGCTTGGAGCGGGGCGGGGATAAAATGTCAAGGGGTGGGACGCCCTTATAATTCTTTGCTTTTAGTGTAAAGGAAGTTTCTCCCTCTCTACCTGGTCTAAGCCCCCCAGAACTTGATGTGGAGGAGCTGGTGTTCGACTGGGGTGTACAAAGGTTAAAAGTCACACAACACCACGTTATAGTCTAACAGGTTTATCTGGTGGCACTAGCTTTCAGAGCACTGCTCCTTTATCAAGTAACTAGTGGGGCAGGATTACAGGACACAGAATTGAAAGTCACAGAGATAAACATCAACAAAACAGACCTTTCAGTCCAACTTGTCTATGCCGATGAGATATCTCAATCTAATCTCAATCATTTGCCAGCACTTTGCTATTATCCCTCTCAACGTTTCCTAATCATATACACATCCAGATGCATTTTAAATGTTGCAATTGTACCGGCCTCCTCCACTTCCTCTGGCAGCTCATTTCATGCATGCACTACCCTCTGCATGAAAAGGTTGCCCCTTAGGTCTCTTATATCTTTCCCCTCTCACCCTGAACCTATACCTTCTAGTTCTGGACTCCCCACCCCAGGGAAAATACTTTGTCGATTTATCCTATCTATGCCCCTCATGATTTTATAAATCTCTATAAGGTCACCCCTCAGCCTCTGACGCACCAGGACAAACGGTCCCAGCCTATTCAGCCTCTCCCTATAGCTCAAATCCTCCAATCCTGGCAACATCATTGTAAATCTTTTCTGAACCTGTTGTGTTTCAGATGTTTAAATTATGACCTCTGAGCTGCGCAAATAAAATTAAAATGCTGAAGATACTGGAAATCTGAAATATAAACAGAAAATATTGGAGAAACTCAGCAGGTCTGGTAGAGTCTGTAGAGAAGGAAAGAAGGTTAGCATTTCACATCCAGTATAACTCTTCTTTGGAACATTTGGAAATTCTGAAGAAGAGTCATTAATGTTGGGCTGAACCTTACTTTTTTTGGCTAAGTCGACTTGCATCAGATTTTTTGCTGCAAGACCCTGTGAACTTTCTCACCAGACCTTACCAAACATGCCTCATAAATTTCCTACAAAATCCCTTGGCGTTGTATCTTATATCTGATTTCTAAGCCATCCTATCAGGCACTATTCTTGGAGCAATGCCCTGTCAATTATATCCCGGAATTCACCAGCATCCATTGTACCTGCACCATCTTTAAATCCCATTGTGTACCTGAGCAAGCACTGCCAGTCTGGAGCTACCCTGCAACGTTCTTGACATTTGCCTGGGACATGGCAGATGGGGGGGACAACAGTGCCCACTTTGTGGGCAGAGACCTGGAGCTCCTTGTGGATTGGGTGGGCAGAGGCAGGATTTCCTCCTCCCCCGGGATGAGGAATAGCACCAGATCCATCCAGGCCTTGATTTAAGGGTGACTCTCCCCCGGGTCAGTGCAGCCTCAACTTCTGGGGGAATGCCCAGCATTATAGGAAGGTCAATGTCCTTCTCCACTCTGCCAGGATAAGTGCCACCATCTTCTCTTTGATACCTCACCCTCACACCCTCTCAGTTTCTGCACCCATCTTCCACCAGGACTCATGCTTTCCCACTCTCACTATTAACTGTACCATCTTTGCTCACTCACCCTAACCCTCACCCCCCCAATTCCCAAAGCCAGTCAAAGAACAAAGAAAATTTACAGCCCAGGAACAGGCCCTTCGGCCCTCCAAGCCTGAGCCAATCCAAATCCACTCTCTAAACCTATTGCCCAATTCCTAAACATCTGTATCCCTCTGTTCCCCACCTACTCATGCATCTGACTAGATGCACCTTAAATGAATCTACCGTGCCTGCCTCTGCTACCTCTGCTGGCAACGCATTCCAGGCACCTACCACCCTCTGTGTAAAGTACTTGCTGTGCATATTCCCCTTAAACGTTTCACCTCTCACCTTGAACGCGTGACCTCTTGTTATTGAATCCCTCACCCTGGGAAAAAGCTTATCTCTATCCACCCTGTCTATACCCTTCATGATTTTGTAGACCTCAATCAGGCCTACTCAATCTCCTTTTTTCTAAGGAAAACAAGCCTAACCTACTCAACCTCTCTTCATAGCTAGCACCTTCCATACCAGGCAAATTCCTCGTAAACCTTCTCTGCATCCTGTCCAAAGCGTCCACATCCTTTTGGTAATGTGGTGACCAGAACTGTACACAGTATTCTAAATGCGGCCGAACCAATGTCTTGTACAATTTTAACATGATCTGCCAGCTCTTATACTCAATATCCCGTCTGATGAAGGCAAGCATACCATATGCCTTCTTGACCACTCTATCCACCTGTGCAGCAACCTTCATGATACAATGGACCTGAACTCCCAGATATCTCTGCTCATCAACCTTTCCCAAGGCTCTTCCGTTTACAGTATAGTTCACTCTAGAAATAGACTTCTCAAAACGCATCACTTCACATTTGCCTGGATTGAATTCCATCTGCCAGTTCTCCACCCAACTCTCCAGTCTCTCTATGTTCTCCTGTATTCTTTGACAGTCCCCTAAGCTTTCTGCTACTCCACCAATCTTCGTGTCATCTGCAAACTTACTGATCAGACCAATAATGCCCTCTTCCAGATGATTTATGTATATCACAAACAACAGTGGCCCCAGCACTGATCCCTGTGGAACACCACTGGTCACCTTTCTCCATTTCAAGAAACTACCTTTGACTACTACTCTCTGCTTCCTGTTGCTCAACCAGTTCTTTATCCACCTAGCTAGAACACATTGCACACCATGTGATTTCACTTTCTCCATTAGTTTACCATGGGGAACCTTATCAAACGCCTTACTAAAGTCCATGTATATGACATCGACAGCCCTTCTTTCATCTATCAACTTGGTCACTTCCTCAAAGAACTCTATTAAGTTGGTACGGCACGATCTCCCCTGCACAAAACCATGTTGCCTATCACTGATCAGCTCATTCTTTTCCAAATATAAATAGATTTTATTTCTCAGTACCTTCTCCAGCAACTTTCCCACCACTGACGTCAGGCTCACAGGTTACCTGGAATACCCTTACTACCCTTCTTGAACAGGGGGACAACATGAGCAACCCTCCAGTCCTCTAGCACCTCACCTGTGTTTAAGGATGCTACAAAGATATCTGTCAGGGCCCCAGCTATTTCCTCTCTCGCGTCCCTCAGCAACCTGGGATAGATCCCATCCAGTCCTGGGGATTTGTCCACCTTAATATCCTTTAGCCTACCCAACACATCTTCCCTCCTTATACCAACGTGATCCAGAGTAAACAAACTTCTATCTCTAATCTCAGCATTCATCATCTCCCATTCCTCACTGAACATTGATGCAAAGCAATCATTGAGAATGACCTGTCAAGACAGGTGGTGCGCTGAACGTCACTCGGCTCTTCATAGGATCCTGGCTCTGACTGCACCAAGCATTCTCTACACTAGTTCAGAGTTACTTCTGACATTCTGTGCTAAGATCCCCTGGGCAAAGATTATTGCCGTCATCTGGGCTGATGCCTGTTGACAATCATGACAAGTTTCCTGACTTTGTCTCTGTGCTAAATGGCATGGCAATTAGAGCAGTAATATGAGACATGGGTGCTGTCAGTCCTGCTGAGTTTCTCCAGCACTTTCTGTTTTTATTTGACACTTGCCCTCTTGGATGAATGTAAAAAGCCCAATGGCACTTCATGGAAGAAGAGCAGGAGAACTTTCCTCCTGTACAATATTTAACCCTCAATCAACATCAAACAGATTATCAGACCATTATTGCATTACTCTTTGTGCAAATTTGACTGTCACATTATATTTCAACAGTGACTCCACCTTCAAAAATTACCTCTAGACGTATTTTGAGACCTCCAGATGTTGCGAAATATTAAATAAATGCAAGTTATTTATAGAATTTTCCTTAATCTCAATGTCCTGTTTTGCTCTTTCCCCATCGCCCTGCAAAATCCCCCTTGTCGCTGTTTTACATTATGTGGTATGAAATCTTAACTCACCTGGAAAATCCTTTTCTCTGACCAAGATGAGGTTTCTTCTCCCGGTTAATCTTCGGTTTCGATTTCCTTTAGATGTTGTGACACCAGGTGAAGTTTCTGCTCAGACCACAAGGGGGACTAGGGCGTTCGCAGTCACAGCCCTGGTGTGTTTCTCTGTGTATATCCGGATCGGTTGTAGTTACTTTGCCATTTAGCAAGAAAGAACTTTGTTGACTAATTTTCACCACGCAGTTTTAAAAGATAATAGATAACTCAAATAATAGGATAATTTCAAAGGATAAGAACAGTGGTTCTAGAGAATGCGCTATTGGTTAAAACATCTCGCAAATTTAAATTAATCTCTTCATCTACCAATTCAGTTTGCAGCCTTTTGACAAATAGATTTTCCAAATCGTTCAGCATCAGGTGTCGGGTCTCACAAGAGTTCCCCCGTTCCTTCTGCCCTTCTATCTAGCCCCTCGCCAAATGGGTACGATTATATTTAAGCTTCCAAATAATTGTGAAGAACACATCTCAAAGTACAGCATACTAGGGTCTCTGAGTCTTTACCTGTCTCCTCATCTGATTGATACAGTACAACGAGCAACTGCAAATTCGTTTGCGGTTTAACAAAGTTTAAGAATACAAGGGACGCCAAGGTTACACATCTGACAAATATTGGTTGATTAACATTTACACATGGGTCTGTTTCAAAGAAGCTTTCACGCTAGCCCGCTTTTCTGTCACTGATTTAAAGCTGGTTTTGCAATCGGTTTGATTATTCTCCTGTGGCCTCTCCTGACGAATGAGAGATTGGCACCCCTATGAAGAAGAGTCAACGGACCCGAAACATTACCTTTGATTTCTCTCCACAGATGCAGCCAGACCTGCTGAGCTTTTCCATCAATTTCTATTTTCGTTTGTGAGAGATTGGTACACTTTGCTGCAGCTTAACCTATTAGTAATGTTCGATGTTCATAAAGAGAGCATGGGGCTCTTTTATTGATATTATAACAAAGCCAGACAATTGTTACTGAAAATCTAGGTAGCTGCATAATTGTGCAATTTATACTATCAAACCAATTAATTACTCATTAGTCAAATAAGATCAAGAAGAAACCTTTTCTTGAATCACTGCAGTCTACGTGCTCTGTTATCGCACAATACTAACCCTGAGCGTACTCCAATTGTAAGGTGATGGCTGGTCAGAAACATACCTTCATTTTTTTTAAATTAATTCAGAAGTGCGCATTGCTGGCTGGCCAGCATTTATTGCCGTCCCTAGTTGCCCTTGGGAAGGTGGTGAACTGGTTTCTTGAATCACTGCAGCCCATAGGCTATAGGTTGATTTACAATGTCCTAAGGGAAGGAATTCCAAGGTTTTGACCCAGTGACACTGAAGGAATTGCAATATATTTCCAAGTCAGGATGATGAATGTCTTAGAGTGGAACTTGCAGGTGATGGTGTTCACATGTATCTGCTGCCCTTATCCTTCTAGATGGAAGCGGTCATGGATTTGGAAGATGCTATCTTAGGATCTTTGATGAATTTTGTGCATTTTGTAGATCATACTCACTGCTGCTACTGAGCATTGGTGGTAGAGAGAGTGGATGTTAGTGGATGCTGCTTTGTCCTCAAGCTTCTTGAGTGTTGTTGGAACTGCATTCATGCAGGAGAGTGGGAAGTATTCTATCACACTCCTGATTTATGCTTTATAAATGGTGGATAGGCTTTGGGAGTCAGGAGATGACTTACTTGCCGCAGTATTCCAAACCTCTGATTTGCTCATGTAACCTCTGTAATTATATATCTAGTTCAGTTCAGTTTTGGTTATTGTTAATACCAGTATGTAGATAGTGGAGGAGATGTTATTAACTAGAAATTAACTGTTGATCCATAGTCAAGTCACTTATGAAAGAGATTTTCAAACTTTGACTGCCTTTGTGTATAGAAGCTTTTCTTTCTGAGTCCTGAAAGGGTGAGTTCTACATTTTAGACGATGCTCAATTCTTCCAGTCTTGTCAACCATTAGAAATAGTCTCTCTCCTATTTGTTTCCTTTAATGTCTTGAAATCCTACCCTTTCAACTTCTAGTTTGGGTAATCTCCCTTTGTAACTTTACTCTTGGGAGTTCAGATATAATTTTGCTAAATCTATAAAACTCTCCCTTCAAAGTTAATCTATCTTAGCCCAGAACTGTCTGCTGTATTCCACTTGTGATCTAAGCAGAGCTTTGTGCAGCTGTACTATGACTTCTACCTCTTATATTCAAGTCCTCTAGATATACCAACTGTTATTCCATTGGCCCTTTTGATTATTTTCTGTACCTTTTCATGATATTTTAAATGGTTATGCAACAAGGGGAGGAGCTGTTAAGGAGAACCTGGCAGGAGGGCCTGTTTCCACACTGTAGGGATTCTAATCATGTTGTGCCTTAAATTCATTGAGGTGGGGACACAGATGGATAAAACTTTGACAAAGGGTCAGTTAGACTCGAAACGTCAGCTCTTTTCTCTCCTTACAGATGCAGCCAGACCTGCTGAGATTTTCCAGCATTTTCTCTTTTGGTTTCAGATTCCAGCATCCGCAGTAATTTGCTTTTATTTATGAGTTGGGAAAGGGAATGGGTTCAGAGGGAAGGGGAGGATAGGAAATTTACAGAGGGGTGTTGTTAGCATTGAGTTGTTGCATCTTGTGTTTCTTAATGCCTGAAAGGAAAGGTTTCTTGTTAGAATATCGAGTGAGCTGGACGATGAAGTGGAACTGGGAGTTGGCAGGACAGCGCGAGGTGGTGCTGTTGGAGAGCATGGTCGAGAGTGTGCAAGTGGCAAGAGATGGCACAATTGTCAATCTCAGGTTGTGGCGAGAACATTTGTCTGAGGAATGTTGAACATTACAGAGAACACAGGTGGATGTGAAACACAAAGGATGAAGCTTCAGTTGAAATCCACGTGGGGTAAATCTGAGCTGGGGGCAGTCATGGAGGAATGAGATGTTGCTGTGGATACAGGTTTTGGCAAATGTCTTGTCAAACACCAAGATTGACAACAAAATTAATGATGGTGAACAAGATAAAAGATTGGAATGGAAATCTAGTCCAAGAGAGAAGCAGAACCTCTTCAAGGTGGGTATGCCTAGAAGAAATGTGGTAGTGAGTTAAATACTAAACAAATAAACTAAAAGAACCTCGGATGCTGGCAATCAGAAATAAAACAGCAATTACTGGAAAAGGTCAACTGCTCTGGCAGCATCTGTCGTCAGAAATCAAAGCTAACATTTTGGATCCAGTGACCCTTCTTCTCCTGTTCCCTGGATGCTGCCTGACCTGCTGTGCTGTTCCAGCAATAAAGTTTCAACTTCTTCAGAATCCATGATTAACACATCCTGCACAATGAATGAAATCCTGGATGTTCCTGGCATTTTCTTACACTTACGCACATTATAGCCTCATGGCTCAACATTAATTCAACAACTTCACAACATAAATACTACTCTCCAGTTCAATCACATCCTCCCCTACTCCATGTCTTTTTTGTATCTTGTTGTCTTCGCTCTCAGCAGAGTTGATCTGTTTTCTTCCATTTACACCTATCACTAAAATTAATTTACCATTCAATAAGATTGCAGCTGATCTGATTGTAATCAACAAGTCCACATTTTCACCTAACCCTAATAACATTTCAACCCCTTGTTTAACACACTGCCAGGAGCTGGGCCCTGGATCGAGCTATGTCAAAGCAGGGCGGTAGAGGAGGGGAGTGACCCTGGGAATAAACGAGGTGGGAGAGAGAGGAGTGACTTGGGGATGTGAATAGGGGGAGAGGAAAGGGGAGAGGTGACCCTACGGGGTGAGTGGTGGGAGAGGGAGTGAGAGGGAACCTGGGGTGAACATTGAGAGAGGGAGTGGGAATGAATATGGGGGTGAAAGGGTGCTGAATCCAGAGTTGGAGCTCCTGATGTGATATCACAACTCAGAAAATTGGCAGCTGAGGAACCAGCTTTAGAGACTGAATAATATCCAGAGGGAGAGAAAGTGCAAAATCCTTATTTTTATTGTTTGTAGTTTGTTCAAAATAGAGAGACAGACAGACAGACAAAGAGAAATCTAATTTGGTGAGTGGTGGGTAAGATTGAATAATTGGTTCCCAGTTTATTGTTTGTAGTTATTACGGTTCACAATGGCAGGAGAACTCAACTCCATGGAAGGGGGAAGGAGAGTGGCATTATGACTAAACTATTTAATCCAGAGATCCCAGTAATGTTCTAGGAATGTATGTTCAAATCTAACCATGGCTGATAGTGGAATTTGAATTCAATAAAAAATGTGGAATTAAAAGTATACCTATAACCATGAAACTGATCATCAGGAAAAATCCATCTGGTTCATCATGTCTGTTAAGGAAAGAAACTGGCATCCTTATCTGGTCTGAATTCCATGTGACTTCAACTGCCCACTGGGCAATTAGGGATGGGCAATAAATGTTGGCCTAGCCAGTGATGCCTTATCCTGTGAATGAATTAAAAAATACTTCCAGTGTCATATGCTGTTGAGTATGGCAATAGGAAGATGAGTCAGATGAATGCATGGCAAAAGGGATGGTGTAGAAAGGAGGCTTTCAGATATTTACATAATTGGGACAGATTCTGGGGTAGGTGGGACCTGTACAATCCGGATGGGTTACACCTGAACCGGAATGGGTCCAATATCCTTGATGAGAGGTTTTAAACTGATTTAGCAGGGGGATGGAGCACAGAGTAGACAAGTTGGGAACAAGGTACAATCAGATATAGAAGGAATGCCAGGAAGGTCCAGCAGGCGAAGAAGACATGGGCATGATAAGACACATAGGAGGTCAAGAAAGCCAAACTGTCTCTTTTTTAGTGCAAGGAGCTTGACTGGTAAGGCCAATGAACTTAGAGAATTGATCAGCACATAGGAATATGATATTGTTGCAATCATTGAGATATAGTTAAAAGAAGGACAGGATTGGCAGCTCAACATTCCAGGCTATTGAAGTTTCAGGCAGGGTAGGGAGTAAAGAGAAGGAGATGGGTGCATTGTATTACAGACAAAAGGAAACTATCACTGTAGTGATGACGAAGGATGTTGTTGAAAGTTCTTCAAATGAGGCCATCTGGCTAGAGGTTAGAAATAAAAAAGGGACAGTTACTTCTCTGGGGTTATACTATGGGCCTCCCAACATTCAGAGGGAGGTGGAGTAGCAGATGTGTAAGCAAATCACAGAAAAGTATGAGAGAAATGGGGTTATAGTTGTTGGGGACTTTAATTTTGCTAACACTAACTGAGAGCACTTTAGAGTGAAAAGATTATACAGGATGGAATTTTTAAAGTGCATCCAGGAGAGCTTTTTGTACCAGTGTGTAGTTAATCCTACTGGAGATTGGCAATGATAGACCTACTCTAAGGGAACTAGAAGAAACTGAGGACTGCAGCTGAAGATCTATGACCCCTCAAGAGGGGCCTCTTGGTTCGAGATCGGTCAAAAGAATTAACAGTTGCGGTCTATTCAAAAAGCAATAGTCATTAGTCTATTGAATTAAGGTACCTTGACGCAATTCTATCCAGCAACACAGAGATCGAAGCTTCTGTGTTCCGTGGTGAAGTTGCGCAATTACATTTGAAAATTACACATTATTTATATGTTTTTAAGAAATAGTACAGCTTTAATTATAAGAAAGACCAATCACGTATAATAAGGCAACATGATTTACACAAGGTAATCCAATGATGTTTCCTGGGAAAGGGTTCTTAATTACAAGGAAGGTCCAATCAACCGTAACAAGGTGATATGATTGAAGACAGACTAATCCAATGGTATTCTATGCTAAAAGATATCTTATTTACGTAAATTGTCATGCCATGTACTGGTTCAAGGTTAGTTCAAATGGTCAATTAATGTGTCAGTATTCAGCTTTTGAAAACTCTATTGTCCTCTTATCTTTGAATTTCAGCTTAGTTCTGCAAATCAACAGTACAGGTTCACAGGCCATTTTATAGTATTCTTTTAAATCGAGAAACCATTTTGAGTAAATAAAAATCTACATATAATTGTTGCCTAAATTCAAATTTTAGATCCTCATTCACCCATTTGGTCATTCAATGACCACACTATAAAGGCATGGATCAAATTAATCCAATTCAATGGCAGCAAAAGACTGCCATACTTCCTCTTCCTCTGAAGGGGAACCAAGGGCAGCCAATGATGTTTCCTCATCATGATTTAAGTAATGAAGAAGCATTTTCAGGTTGGAACCAATATTGTCAATAGAAGTTAATATTTTAACAATAATACGCTTAACTATAGCAATACCAACAAAAAGACAAATTAAAACAATAGCACCATACAAAGACATATTAATTAATCAGTTGTACCATGAGCCAAAACCTCAATCTTCCCATCCTGCACATTTGTTCATTTGGTTGACAAAAATATGAATCTTATCAACATGCCAAATAATGTTTTCGAAAAGATCAGTGACCCTCATAATGCATTTTCCTTTAACTATAATGCAAAATCCACCTTCCTTCACAAGTATGTAATCGGTTTTGTTGGGCAAATAGGCGTAATTCTGAAAGCACTTTTAATTTCTATTAAGGCGGCAGGTGTCTCATTTCCCAATATTGTGAGTCCACCAATGAGATAATTATGGTCTTGATGACTCTCCTAATGAAAGAGCACGAAGAGCTGCATATGAGTGTGTTTTACTTCTTGGTATGGTCTTTGGATTCTTTCATTCTATACAGAAGTCAGGAGAAACTGTATGTTTAAAAAGGGAATAATGATCTCATTGCCAGGTAATTGGACAGGGAACAGGAGTTGGAAATAGTGTTCCTACAGCTACGGCATGAGGACTACTTGCTCTATTCAGGACAAGGTAGTTAGCTGCCTTATTATAACTGCAAAAAATATCCAGGTTTAGCATAGGCAATAGAGGGACCTTCTCAGTAAGCAGTGGGCCTATCTTTGTGACTTCCTGGGGTATGTGGATAATCCATGATTACATAATTTGGCCCTGAGTGCGGAGGGTGAAAATCATCCAGTACTAATGAGGTGAGTTTCTTGATAAGAAACATGGTCAACATCCCAAAATGGTTCTACCCCTCCAATAATTGGGAAAATATTAGTGCCGTTAGGGGTATCGTAATGAAGGTGGGTGTTGTTACCCTCTCCACATAGAGTTTGAATTCCAGTGATAATAGGGATACATTTTTCGTTAAGGCATACAAATGAGATGCAAGGTCCTTCAGAAAAGCAGTGGCGACCATTACATTTAATCATAGCACAGGAAAAAAACTTAGGCACTCTTACATAAGCGCACCCCCATTCCTTACCCTCGTAGTAATTTAGATAGGATATTGCAAATTTATTGGAGGAAGTCCATAAACAAGTAGCAGGTGGGGATAGGTAATAACTAAAAAGATATTATGCCCTGTAAATATTTTTATTATGGGTTTCTAGAAACATCCCACCTTTGTCTCTTTTACTATGTGATCTATCTGAAAGGGGATAAGGCTTATCAGGGATGCCCATAGTACAAATGTAATCAAATTGGCACACAACAGTTTACATGGTAAAGACCATTTAGACTTGTTCTGTAAATGAACTGTTAATTTTTTATGCAGTTGACCACTGCAAAAGTCTTTCTTGGCAACATTCAGTCTTTTGGCACACACAAGGACATCTTTCTGGCAGAGTTGGTACACAGTCTCTGTTTGCTCAGGATCGTACAGTTAAACTGTCCCTTCTTGTCCACCAGTACTGGCAATGGCAAGTCCACACAACAGGTCAAGTTCGATCTTTATCATCTCCCCCCTTGCAAGGTTGGAGACCGCAAAGTGTCCATTGTAATAAAGTATAAATCATTTCTTCCTTGTATATAAGTATATACAATATACATATATTCAATTAAAATAGGCAGCTGCAAAGAAGTAACACAAACTAATCTGGTAGAGGTCACCCATATTCTGGTTTGAGTATTGCAGGAGTACCTTATTTGAGGCCATAATTTGTGCTCTTCAGCAGGCTAGAAGCCCCAAGAGCAATTTTGAAATAAATAATTCTCAAATTAATCAAACTCAGATAGCCCGCTGGAGTAAATATATTGCCCATACTGGCAAAAAGTTCATTCATTTTAAATTATACACAAGCATTCCCTTCCTTCCCATTATTTTCTTATTTTATATGGAAAAGCCCAGGCATGGACGAATTAAGCAAACCTATTTTTATAAATCCAGCTTTGCTGGGATGTAATGTTCTTTGAAGTTTTGCTACTAAAAAAAATCTATATTATTGAAAATTTAAATTAGTTCTACAATATATATAGTATTCTCTTTTTTAAAAAAATTAACATTATGCCCAATTAAATGGTCTGATCTATTGCTTTAGTTAACAGTAACTAGAATTAAGTGTAGAAATCTGATGATGATTTTGAGAAAAATGGGTAGTAAATATTGGCTGGAGGGCAATGCTGTCCCCAAATTATGGTAACGTGACACAAAGCTTTCAAACCACACTGAAATTTTTCTAATATTGAGCTAACCCTAAAATATAGATATTGGTACAGTCCTAAAATGATAAACCATCACTGTTCAGTATTAAATATCTAAGTGAAGTTAATAGCTCAGCCAGACACTCCTTCTTAGATCTAACAGCCCAATCCAAAAATAAATCAAATCAACCAGTGTGTATTCTTACAAGCTCCACGCACAAAGCAAAGATATTTAGGCTTAGCGTCAATGTATGAAATCAAATCACTTGATAATTCAGTCAGTAGTATATTGTAGTATAAAGTGCCTGTAAATATTTCAGAAATGGAGATGTGCAAATTACTTTCAATTTTCAAAACAATATTGAAAACAATCCAAACACTAAACCTGTATGATTACAGTCAGTAAGCAATAGAGAAATCAACCTCTACATTGTGATTTGACACTGAACAGACAGTATCATTCCCCCGTGATTTTGCACCTTACCCAGGTCTGGCATACCCGTCCTTATGCTGTGTCTGAATGGGTTTTGCTGGGGACCCAATGGGATCAGAAGTTTGGGGTGTAAGGTTGCCTGCTTGGCAGCTGCATATACTTGCTTATTACTTTAAAAACAGCATCAGTTTCATCAGCATGAGCCAGATATCTTGATAACTGTCAGATTGATTGGACAAAATAGCATTACTATAACGCTGCCCCCCTTTGGAGTTAAAAATCTTCAATGTTCCCACAAGGCTCCAAAATCGTGGATCATTTTAAAAGCACAATGAAGAGTCAGTGTATATTAGTAGATTTTCCTTTTGATAGGATGAAAGCCTGTTGATTCCCAATGTCAGCTCCGAGGTAACATTTAAGACACATTACTCCCCATTGGCCACATTTCAACAGTTAAAGCAAGGGCCAGACATTTGCCCCTGGGGTTTTTTTTATGTCTTGTTGCCAGTCTCAAAGGTGAAATGTTGGGACCTGCCTGTCCCCATTTTCAGGATCCCCTCAGGAAAGTGTTGTCCAGCATTGGTCATCGGGTAGATACATGAGGTAGGTTCCGTCCCCCCCAGTGGGTATCCTGGCTCCAATCAACCCTATCCGGGCTGGCATACAGCATTTGGGATCGCAAGGACGCTGAATATAATTTGTTTTACCTGTAACTTGCATCATGGTTCAGTCCGGTTCTGGCTATCCCAAAAGAAAACCATCGCTCACCTCAGTTGCGACTGGAAATTCCTGGACTGGTTTGTACGGTTGGTCTGGATCATGTCAGTGACTCCAGCCAGAAAACATTGCAAAATCATAGGGTTAAATAAAGGTAATTGAGCTTCTTGTTTATTGTTCAATTGTTTGTTACTTCCATCAGACAGATAGACGCATCTTTTAGTCTTGTAACACAAGTCATTCATATTCAGGCTGTTCCTAGAATTTTACTGCATTTGCATCCGTATCACACTTGGGCATACTGAGCAAATTTGGCCGGTTTGGTCTTGCAGTCAGGGGCATGCTTCATTAACATTACTCTAGTCCCCGGGATGGGACCCAGTTTAGGATGGCGCAGGTCACTCATGCCCATGATATCGACGATGAAGACTGAATGCTTCATTTTCAAAAGAAGGAAAAGTTTCAACAAGTGGATGCTTTAAATTAAGGCTGGGGACAATCAGGAGATGATTCAATTCCCTACAGTGTGGAAACAGGCCCAACAAGTCCATACCAATCCTACGAAGAATAAATCACCTTGACCCATTTCCCTCTGACTAATGCACCTAACACTATGGGCAATTTAGCATGGCCAATTCACCTGACATGCACATCTTTGGACTGTGTGAAGAAACTGGAGCACCCGAGGAAACACACACAGACACAGGGAGAATGTGCAAATTCCACACAGACAGCCATCCAAGGCTGGCATTAAACCCGGGACCCTGGCACCGCGAGGCAGCAGTGCCAACCACATAGCCACAGGGCTCAGCATGTTTACAGGAATGAAATCCCAATTCTCAAAAAGGGTCGGTATGCCAGACATAGGCTCGGGATTCTGAGTAGAATCTAAGTATTTTTTATTTTACAGTATTGTTGCTTAACCTTGTTTATATATTCCTCAACCTTAGTGGCCTTACATTGTTTTCTCATGTCAGTTCTAATTTTTCTTATACACATATATAAAACCATTCACAGTCGCCTCCCCAACTTTTGGGATTTTCATCTGCCATATATATATCTATCCCTATCCCCCAATCATATGCAAAATTTCTTCAACTGGCCAGTAATGTAGCTTTCCATTCTTTAATTAACAAGGAATTAATGCAGTCATGTTTTAAATTAGCTATGAATCAATATGACAGGTCACTGAGAATGTGTGAAGAAATCCTGCCAATTAATATTGATTCAGGCTAATACAATTGATTTGTTATAAATATTAATAATATAAATATTATAATTAATAATAAATATTTATAATAATAAATAGAATAATCATTATCTGTAATTCAGGGTGGAAACCCAACAAGTGACTAAAACATTTTAAAAACTGTACTCTGCTGCTTTATCCTTCTTATTGCATCATTCTCTTCCCTTCTGTAGTTAATCTCCTTGCTTCTGTTTTCATTTTAACCTCATTTAACCAATTTATCAATTTATGCTTGTCTAATTTTAAAGCCTGTTCCTAACTATACATTTTGGAATCTTACTTGTCATGATTTGAAAGCTAATTTTAGGATTTGAATTTTCAGCTAATCAAAAATTGCAAGAGGAGAATAACTAAATAGGTGATTTATCTCATTCACTTGTCCTAGTCATTGTATCTCATAGCTGTGACATTATGGAGCTTGCCAACTCCATGAAATGGGGCAGTGATGCTACAAAAGAAATAATGATTGATATACCACCCTATTCCTCGATATGTTTGGCTGTCCCTATTTTCCAAAGGTTGGAATACTGGGTGACAGCAGTGCCTGCTTAAGTCAGGCAGTAGTCCTTTTTATCGTTAGGGACACCTAATGATATGAATAGAATTCAGCTTGAATTTTGGAGAGAGCACTGAATATAGTGGTACCAAGCATACTTTATGCATTACTGAGTGTCGATACATCTGAAGAAGATTATGGAAAATAAGTTTTCAATTATTTTTGTGGACATTGGAGGATCAACAGAACTTAGTTCTCATTGTCTTGTTTTTGAGAGCAGATCTCCTCTGTGGTAATATAGCAATGGTCATTTTTTTTACAATATATCTGAGTAACATACAACATTTTCTTTTCTTTTATAATTTAATAGGATAAACAACACACTGAGGAATCTACAAAAAAACGGACAGATAACCAGGTCGGACCTACAAAGAATGAAACCTGAAAGCAACAACACCCCCAGATTCTATGGACTACCTAAAGTGCACAAACCAGACATACCACTCAGACCCATAGTATCACTACCAGGGACACCATCACACAAAGTGGCTAAAGAACTACAGCAGAAACTGAAACAACTGATCAGCGGATCCAGACACTCTATACAGTCAACACAGGAATTCTTGGACATCATCAGAAATATACACAGGCAAGGAAGAAACCATGGTCTCATTCGACGTAACGGCACTGTTCACCTCTATTGACAAAGCCCTAGCCAGAGAAACAATAGCCAACCTGCTGAACAGACATAACAGACAACAGGACGTTGAATCCATCAACAAAGATGGCATACTTAAACTACTGGACTTGTGCCTCACAACACACTTCACATTCAACAACCAGATATACGAACAAATCAACGGAACACCCATGGGCTCACCGATCTCGGGACTCATAGCAGAAGCAGTAATGTAAAGGTTAGAACAAACAGTCTTACCACAAATTCAACCCAAACTCTGGGTCAGATACGTTGATGACACGTTTGTAATCATTAAAAACACGGAAATAGAGAAAACACACCGGATCATCAACTCCACACTCACAGGAATCCGATTCACGAGAGAGGAAGAAAAGAACAACCAACTCCCATTCCTAGACGTGAGGGTACAGAGAACACCAAAAGGAGAATTCACCACTAAGGTACACAGGAAAGCCACACACACAGACCAAGTCCTGAACTATGAAAGCAACCACCCCAATACACACAAACGAAGTTGCATCAAGACAATATTCAAAAGGGCCACAACGCACTGCAGCACACCAGAACTGCAAAAAGAGGAAGAGGAACATCTATACAAGGTATTCGCCAAAAACAGATATCCTCACAATTTCATCAACAGATGCCTAAGGGAAAGACAACAGAACGAGGACATGCCGCAACCCAAAGGACTAGCTACACTACCATACATCAAGAACATCTCTGAAATGACAGCCAGACTACTGCGACCACTAGGACTTATAACAGCACACAAACCAACAGCCACACTCAGACAACAACTCACCAGGACGAAGCGATACCCAGCATGAGCAAAACTAATGTAGTGTACAAAATACCATGCAAGGACTGCACAAAACACTATATAGGACAAACAGGAAGACAGCTAACGATCCGCATCCACGAACATCAACTAGCCACGAAACAACATGACCAGCTAGCCCTAGTAGCCACACACGCAGACGACAAGCAACATGAATTTGACTGGGACAACACTACCATTATAGGGCAAGCGAAACAAAGAACAGCCAGGGAATTCCTAGAAGCATGGCACTCATCCACAAACTCCATCAACAAACACATAGACCTGGACCCAATATACCGGCCACTACAGCGAACAGCTGAAACTGACAACCGGAAGCGGCAGGGACAGGCCACTATAAATGCCGGAGGAACCACCACAGAAGCGCTTCACAGGAGGCTCCCAAGCACTGAGGATGTCACCTAGACACGGGACGAAACGTTTGCAACAAAAACTTCCAGCTCGGCGAACAGAACCACAGCAACGAGCACCCGAGCTACAAATCTTCTCACAAACTTTATATATTTATATATTATATATAAATTGGAAATTCATTTATTCAGTATTTAATATTTAAAATGTAAAATGCATACAGTTCCCAACTTTGAAATCCACTATAATTACCTGGTTTTAGTCCCTTAATTTAAACCCAAAATTAGTTTTCTTAATTAGTCCTAACCAGTCATTGCTCAACTACAATGCTATAGGTCATGAAATAACCGGAGCTGCCTTATAAGGATTTGTCTATTCAAGTTTAAAAAAAAACTTCTAATGCATGAATAATGGTCGAATCCAATGACACAGATATTAACCGTAGGATTTTTTTGATGATTTATTACAATCTAATGTTGAACTGAAACTTCAACTGTCATTGAGGGAGGGGACTTTCTGAATAAAGCTATGGCTGACACATCATAATCAGCAATGAAACACATCAGTCTTAAAATTAAGTGGAAACAAACAAGTCTGAAACACAAAGAAAAGGTTATAAAGTTGTTTTCCTCCATATTAAGCTGATTTGAAATCGAATAAGGTTGGCTTTTATGTAAGGATAAAAGAGATTATTTAGAAACTGACAGTAAGGCAATCATGGCCTGTAAAAAGAACAGGAGTTAATATTTTATTTCATAATCACTATAAAATCCTTAACCTTAAAAAAAAATCATGTTAAATTTCCATAATAGAAATCAGACTCAAAACAATCCCGGATCTCAAGCTTCAGAGAGCAAAGCACAAACATTCAATCACCAACAAACAAACCAAATCAGAAAGGGTTAAATTTTCTATTAGCTGTACAGCTCTTTTTTTACTCTCTCTCTCTCTCTCACACACACACCATATCTCAGTTTTTAGCTTGGGAGTTTAGTCTGATAAATCCTGGCTGTGACATCATTGCTTAACCAAGTGTGGAAGAATTGTTACCACTAGCCAGCCTTATCTTTTAATAAGTCAAGAAAGAATAACGGCCAGCCTCCATATTCCATAAACAAAGAACAATCACCAAAACAAACAAAAAAGCAACAAAGCAAGACAAGCCAAGCTGAACAGATACAACAGGGACAACAACAACAATACAGCAGATACATCAGCAAGACTATTATCTTGTCAATGTTGTTCCTGGACTACAGCAGTAAAGTTATTGAGAATTAAGTGAAACAGCTGTGCATTCCAAAGACCGATCAGCCTATAAGGCTGAAATAGGAGCTGCAAAAAAAGTTATATAATAATATAAAAAAAAACCACTCATCTAAACCCGAATTATTATTGTCTTCCTCATTAAAACTAAGGCCAACCATCAAACTGCACAGTTCTGTTTGTTTACCAGTCATTTGTGACTTCTCCTTTTGTTTCCATATTTATTTTGCTCGAGCACTTCACTTTTAAGAACCTCAACAGATTTCATAGCACCATTTGCAGTTAATTCAATCCCCAATTGAGCGCAAAACTGGTTCTTTGTGCCTCTCATCACAAAACTATCGCCATAGTCCAATTAACTTTTTCGTTCCCGCTCCCATGTTACATTGTCAAATCAATTGCTGAGCTGTTTTAACCAATTGAACAGATTTAGGGATGCCGAATGATATTCTTCATCACCCAATGTTTTGTTTAGACACCATACAGTTTTCTGAAGGCCTTGGACCTTTCAGGAAATTTTTAACATAATTTCACTAACGTTGATGATGAATCATCTGTTCTGTCTATGTAATTACCCATTTTAAAATTACTTCAGTTTTATAGCAACTATTTTTTAAAACAATTACTCACTGATCAGACTTCCACAAATACTAATCAATTTCACAAACCTTTTTATTAAAAAATAACTTTTATTATAAAATATCGTGATATTTCTTTGTTTTTAAAAAAGTCAACTTAAGTGTTGATTTTTTATTATTAAGTTATTATTATTTATTAACGTATTAAATATTATATTTTATTATTTTAATAATAACCTATAATTAAATATCGGGGGCCTCCTGCTCCCAATAACTTCAAATACCAGGAGTCTCTTGCTCCCTATAACTTCAAATACCAGGAGCCTCTTGCTCCTCAGAACTTCAAATACCAGGAGTCTCTTGCTCCCTATAACTTCAAATATCAGGAGTCTCTTGCTCCCTATAACTTCAAATACCTGGGGCCTCTTAAGAACTGAGGCTCAGAAGGGAAAGGGGGAAGAGGAGGAGAGCGCTAGTTATTGGAGACTCTATAGTTTGAGGGACAGACAGGCGGTTCTGTGGACATGGGCGAGACTCTCGGATGGTTTGTTGCTTATTTAAGAACTTACCTCGACACCAACGGTCTTTTCACAGCAGAGAGTGGCGGGAGCTGGGCGGAAGTGAAGTTGGAGCGCAGAGCTGTTCGGGAAGGTAAGTGATTGATATTTGAGTGGGTGTGTTCTAGACCCCAGACCCTACAAAGTAGGGCCTCCCTCCCATTCACCTCCTCTAACCTAACTTTAAAGTCCACAGGTAAGCTACTCAGTGTTCTTGTTTTGGAGACTAAGTATAGAGTAATGGTAGCACAGGCAGTGGAATGTTCCTCCTGCAGGATGTTTGAGGTAGGGGTGACCACCGATGCTCCTGCCGACTTCATCTGCAGGAAATGCAGTCAGATCCTGATCCTCACAGAACGCGTTAGGGAACTGGGGCTGGAGTTGGATGAACTGAGGATTATTTGAGAGGCTGAGAGGGTGATAGTTAGAAGCTACAGGGACATAGTTATGCCAGAGAACAGGGGTAGCTGGGTAACATTTAGAGGTGGGAAGGGAAGGAAGCAGGCAGTTCAGGGATCCCCGGTGGTCGTTCCCCTCAACAATAAGTATACCGCTTTGGATACTGTTGGGGGGGACGGCCTAGCAGGGGTAAGCTGCAGTGACCGGGTCTCTGGCACGAGGTCCGGCTCTGAGGCTCAGAAGGGAAAGGGGGAGAGGAGGAGAGCACTAGTTCCAGGAGACTCTATAGTTAGAGGGACAGACAGGCGATTCTGTGGACATGGGGGAGACTCTCGAATGGTTTGTTGCCTCCCAGGTGCCAGGGTCCGAGACGTCTTGGACCATGTCTTCAGAATCCTTAAGGGGGAGGGTGTGCAGCCAGACGTTGTGGTGCACGTTGGCACCAACGACATAGGTAGGAAGAGGGGTGGGGAGGTCATTCAGGAGCTCAGGGAGTTAGGCTGGAAGCTAAAAGCTAGGACGGACAGAGTCGTCATTTCTGGGTTGTTGCCGGTGCCACGTGACACTGAGGCAAGGAATAGGGAGAGAGTGCAGTTGAACACGTGGCTGCAAGGATGGTGTAGGAGGGAGAGCTTCAGGTATTTGGACAATTGGACTGCATTCTGTAGAAGGTGGGACCTGTACAAGCAGGACGGGTTGCACCTGAACCAGAAGGGCACCAATATCCTGGGAGGTAGGTTTGCTAGCACTCTTCGGGGGGGTTTAAACTAATTTGGCAGGGGGATGGGATCCGGACTTGTAGTCCAGCAAGTCGGCTAGCTGTTTGTCAGGATGTCCAAGAATGTAGGGAGGCTGTGGAGAAGGTAGCACTGACAGGGAATACTTGCCGACACAGAGATGGGTTCAAGTGTGTATACTTCAACGCAAGGGGTATCAGAAATAAGGTGGGTGAACTTAAGGCGTGGATCGGTACCTGGGACTACGATGTTGTGGCCATCACGGAAACGTGGATAGAAGAGGGACAGGAATGGTTGTTGGAGGTTCCTGGTTACAGATGTTTCAGTAAGATTAGGGAGGGTGGTAAAAAAGGAGGGGGGGTGGCGTTGCTAATTAGAAATGGTATAACGGCTGCAGAAAGGCAGTTCGAGGGGAATCTGCCTTTGGAGTAGTATGGGCTGAAGTCAGAAATAGGAAAGGAACAGTCACCTTGTTTACTATAGGCCCCCCAATAGCAGCAGAGATGTGGAGAAACAGATTGGGAAACAGATTTTGGAAAGGTGCAGAAGCCACAGGATAGTAGTCATGGGCGATTTCAACTTCCCAAATATTGATTGGAAACTCTTTAGATCAAGTAGATTGGATGGGGCGGTGTTTGTGCAGTGTGTCCAGGAAGCTTTTCTAACTCAGTATGTAGATTGTCCGACCAGAGGGGAGGCCATATTGGATTTGGTACTTGGTAACGAGCCGGGACAAGTGATGGGCTTGTTAGTGGTTGAACATTTTGGTGATGATGACCACAATTCTGTGACTTTCACCTTGGTTATGGAGAGAGATAAGTGCGTGCAACAGGGTAGGTTTTACAATTGGGGGAAGGGTAAATACGATTCTGTAAGACAGGATCTGAGGAGCATAAGTTGGGAGCAGAGGCTGTCGGGGAAGGATGTCGTGGAAATGTGGAACTTTTTCAAGGAACAGATACGACGTGTCCTTGATATGTATGTACCTGTCAGGCAGGAAAGAGATGGTCGTGTGAGGGAACCTTGGTTGACGAGGGAGGTTAAATGTCTTGTAAAGAGGAAGAAGGAGGCTTACATAAGGTTGAGTAAACATGATTCAGACAGAGCGTTGGAGGGATACAGGGTAGCCAGAAGGGAGCTGAAGAAAGGGATTAGGAGAGCTAAGAGAGGTCATGAAAAATCTTTGGCGGGTAGGATCAAGGATAACCCCAAGGCCTTTTATGCGTATATGAGAAACATGAGAATGACGAGAACGAGGGTAGGTCCGATCAAGGACAATAGTGGGAGACTGTGTATTGAGTCGGAAGAGATAGGAGAGGTCTTGAATGAGTACTTTTCTTCAGTATTTACAAATGAGAGGGACCGTATTGTTGAAGAGGAGAGTGTGAAACGGACTGGTAAGCTAGAAGTGATACTTGTTAGGAAGGAAGATGTGTTGGGCATTTTGAAAAACTTGAGGAGAGACAAAGTCCCCCGGGCCTGATAGGATATATCCTAGGATTATGTGGGAAGCAAGAGAGGAAATTGCAGAGCCTTTGGCAATGATCTTTTCGTCTTCACTGTCAACGGGGGTGGTACCAGGGGACTGGAGAGTGGCGAATGTTGTGCCCCTGTTCAAAAAAGGGATTAGGGATAACCCCGGGAATTACAGGCCAGTTAGTCTTACTTCGGTGGTAGGCAAAGTAATGGAAAGGGTACTGAGGGATAGGATTTATGAGTATCTGGAAAGACACTGCTTGATTAGGGACAGCCAGCACGGATTTGTGAGGGGTAAGTCTTGCCTTACAAATCTTATTGAATTCTTTGAGGAGGTGACCAAGCATGTGGATGAGGGTAGAGCAGTGGATGTAGTGTACATGCATTTTAGTAAGGCATTTGATAAGGTTCCCCATGGTAGGCTCATGCGGAAAGTCAGGAGGCATGGGATAGAGGGAAACTTGGCCAGTTGGATAGAAAACTGGCTAACCGGTCGAAGTCAGAGAGTGGTGGTAGATGGTAAATATTCAGCCTGGAGCCCAGTTACCAGTGGAGTTCCACAGGGATCAGTTCTGGGTCCTCTGCTGTTTGTAATTTTTATTAATGACTTGGAAGAGGGAGTCGAAGGGTGGGTCAGTAAATTTGCAGACGATATGAAGATTGGTGGAGTTGTGGATAGTGAGGAGGGCTGTTTTCGGCTGCAGAGATATGATGCAGAGCTGGGCTGAGGAGTGGCAGATGGAGTTCAACCCTGTCAAGTGTGAGGTTGTCCATTTTGGAAGGACAAATAAGAATGCAGAATACAGGGTTAACGATAGGGTTCTTAGTAAGGTGGAGGAGCAGAGGGATCTTGGGGTCTATGTTCATAGATCTTTGAAAGTTGCCACTCAGGTGGATAGAGCTTGGAAGAAGGCCTATGGTGTATTAGCGTTCATTAGCAGAAGGATTGAATTCAACAGTCGTGAAGTGATTTTGCAGCTGTACAGGACCTTGGTAAGGCCACATTTGGAGTACTGTGTGCAGTTCTGGTCGCCTCACTTTAGGAAAGATGGAGAAGCTTTGGAGAGGGTGCAGAGAAGATTTACCAGGATGTTGCCTGGAATAGAGAATAGGTCGTACGAGGATAGGTTGAGAGTGCTAGGCCTTTTCTCATTGGAACGGCGAAGGATGAGGGGTAACTTGATAGAGGTTTATAAGATGATCAGGGGAATAGAAAGAGTAGACAGTGACTTTTTCCCCGGGTACAATAGAGTGTTACAAGGGGACATAAATTTAAGGTGAAGGGTGGAAAGTATAGGGGGATGTCAGGGGTAGGTTCTTTACACAAAGAGTGGTGGGGGCATGGAATGCGCTGCCTGTGGGAGTGGCAGAGTCAGCATCATTGGTGACCTTTAAGCGGCAATTGGATAGGTACATGGATAGATGCTTAAGCTAGGACAAATGTTCGGCACAACATCGTGGGCCGAAGGGCCTGTTCTGTGCTGTATTGTTCTATGTTCTATGTTCTTGCTCCCTACAACTTCAAACAACAGGAGCATCTTGCTCCTCAGAACTTCAAATACCAGGAGTCTCTTGCTCCCTGTAACTTCAAATACCAGAAGCCTCTTGCTCCCTACACCTTCAAATGCCGGGAGCCTCTTGCTCCCTCCAACATCAAATACCAGGAGCCTCTTGCTCCTCAGAACCTCAAATACCAGGAGCCTCTTGCTCCCTATAACTTCAAACACTAGCAGCCTCTTGCTCCGTCCAACTGCAAATACCAGGAGCCTCTTGCTCCTCTGAACTTCAAACACCAGGAGCCTCTTGCTCCCTATAACTTCAAATACCAGGAGCCTCTTGCTCCGTACAATATCAAATACCAGGAGCCTCTTGCTCTCTATAACTTCAAATACCGGGAGCCTCTTGCTCCCTACAACATCAAATACCAGGAGCCTCTTGCTCCTCAGAACTTTATAGACCGGGACCCTCTTGCTCCTCAGACCTTCAAATACCAGGAGCCTCTTGCTCCCAATAACTTCAAATACTGGGAGCCTATTGGTCCTCAGAACCACAAAGACCGGGACCCTCTTGCTCCTCAGAACTTCAAATACCAGGAGCCTCTTGCTCCCTATACCTTCAAATACCAGCAGCCTATTGGTCCTCAGAACCTCAAAGACCGGGACCCTCTTGCTCCTCAGACCTTCAAATACCAGGAGCCACTTGCTCCTCAGACCTTCAAATAACAGGAGCCTCTTGCTCCCCCAAAGTTCGAATACCAGGAGCCTCTTGCTCCTCAGAACATCAAATACCAGGAGCCTCTTTCTCCCTATACCTTCAATTACTGGTAGCCTCTTGCTCCCTACAACATCAAATACTGGGAGCCTTTTGCTCCCTATACCTTCAAATACCGGGAGCCTCTTGCTCCTAAGAACTTCAAATACCAGGAGCCTCTTGCTCCCTATAACTTCAATTACCAGGAACATCTTGCTACCTATAACTTCAAATACCAGGAGCCTCTTGGTCCTCAGAACTTCAAATGCGAGGAGCCTCTTGCTCCCTATAACTTCAAATACCTGGGGCCTCTTGCTCCCTATAACTTCATATACCAGAAGCCTCATGCTCCCGATAACTTTAAATACCAGGAACCTCTTGCTCCTCAGAACATCAAATACCAGGAGCCTTTTGCTCCCTATAACTTCAAATACCAGGAGTCTCTGGCTCCTCAGAACTTCAATACCAGGAGCCTTTTGCTCCCTACAACATCAGATACCAGGGGTCTTTTGCTCCCTACAACTCCAAATATCTGGGGCCTCTTGCTCCCAAGAACTTCAAATACCAGGACCCTCTTGCTCCCTATAACTTCAACTACCAGGAGCCTCTTGCTCCTCAGAACATCAAATACCAGGAGCCTCTTGCTCCCTCTAACTTCAAATACCAGGTGCCTATTGCTTCTTATAACTTCAAATACCAGGGGCCTCTTGCTCCTCAGAACATCAAATACCAGGAGCCTCTTGCTCCTCAGAACTTCAAATACCAGGTGCCTATTGCTCCTTATAACTTCAAATACCTGGAGCCTCTTCCTCCTCAGAACTTCAAATACCAAGAATCTCTTGCTCCCTACAACATCAAATACCAGAAACCTCTTCCTCCCTATAACTTTAAATACCAGGAGTCTTTTGTTCCTTATAACTTCAAATACCAGGAGCCTCTTGCTCCCTATCACTTCAAATACCAGGAGCCTCTTGCTCCAGATAACTTCAAATACCTGGAGCCTCTTGCTCCCTATAACTTCAAATACCAGGAGCCTCTTCCTCTCTATAACTTCAAATACCAGGAGCCTCTTGCTCCCTATAACTTCAAATAACAGGAGCCTCTTGCACCCCCGAAGTTCAAATACCAGGAGCCTCTTGCTCCTCAGAACAACAAATACCAGGAGCCTCTTGCTCCTCAGAACTTCAAATACATGGAGCCTCTTGCTCCCTATAACTTCAACTACCAGGAACATCTTACTACCTTTAACTTCAAATACCAGGAGCCTCTTGCTCCTCAGAACTTCAAATGAGAGGGGCCTCTTGCTCGCTATAACTTCAAATACCTTGGGTCTCTTGCTCCCTATAACTTCAACTACTAGTAGCCTCTGGCTCCCGATAACTTCATATACCAGAAGCTTCATGCTCCCTATAACTTTAAATACCTGGAACCTCTTGCTCCTCAGAACGTTAAATATCAGGAGCCTCTTGCTCCTCAGAACCTCAAATACCAGGAGCCTCTTGCTCCCTACAACATCAAATACCAGGAGCCACTTGCTTCTCAGAATTTCAAATGAGAGGAGCCTCTTACTCCCTAAAACTTCAAATACCTGGGGCCTCTTGCTCCATATAACTTCAAATACCAGGAGCCTCTTGCTTCTCAGAACTTCAAATACCAGGAGCCTCTTGCTCCCTATAAGTTTAAATACCAGGAACCTCTTGCTCCTCAGAACTTCAAAAACCAGGAGCCTCTTGCTCCCGATAACTTCAAATACCAGGAGCCTATTGCTTCTTATAACTTCAAATACCAGGAGCCTCTTCCTCCTCAGAACTTCAAATACCAGGAATCTCTTGCTCCCTACAACATCAAATAACAGAAACCTCTTCCTCCCTATAACTTCAAATATCAGGAGCCTCTTGCTCCTCAGAACCTCAAATACCAGGAGCCTCTTGCTCCCTACAACATCAAATACCAGGAGCCACTTGCTTCTCAGAATTTCAAATGAGAGGAGCCTCTTACTCCCTAAAACTTCAAATACCTGGGGCCTCTTGCTCCATATAACTTCAAATACCAGGAGCCTCTTGCTTCTCAGAACTTCAAATACCAGGAGCCTCTTGCTCCCTATAAGTTTAAATACCAGGAACCTCTTGCTCCTCAGAACTTCAAAAACCAGGAGCCTCTTGCTCCCGATAACTTCAAATACCAGGAGCCTATTGCTTCTTATAACTTCAAATACCAGGAGCCTCTTCCTCCTCAGAACTTCAAATACCAGGAATCTCTTGCTCCCTACAACATCAAATAACAGAAACCTCTTCCTCCCTATAACTTCAAATATCAGGAGCCTCTTGCTCCTCAGAACTTCAGATACCAGTAGCCTCTTGCTCCCTACAACATCAAATACCAGGAGTCTTTTGCTCCCTATAACTTCAAATACCAGGAGCCTCTTGCTCCCTATAACTTCAAATACCAGGAGCCTCTTCCTCCTCAGAACTTCAAATACCAGGAATCTCTTGCTCCCTACAACATCAAATAACAGAAACCTCTTCCTCCCTATAACTTCAAATATCAGGAGCCTCTTGCTCCTCAGAACTTCAGATACCAGGAGCCTCTTGCTCCCTACAACATCAAATACCAGGAGTCTTTTGCTCCCTATAACTTCAAATACCAGGAGCCTCTTGCTCCCTATAACTTCAACTACCAGGAGTCTCTTGCTCCCTACAACATCAAATACCAGGAGCTTCTTCCTCCTCAGAACTTCAAATACCAGGAATCTCTTGCTCCCTACAACATCAAATACCAGAAACCTCTTCCTCCCTATAACTTCAAATTCCAGGAGCCTCTTGCTCCTCAGAACCTCAGATACCAGGAGCCTCTTGCTCCCTACAACATCAAATACCAGGAGCCTCTTCCTCTCTATAACTTCAAATACCAGGAGCCTCTTGCTCCCTATAACTTCAAATAACAGGAGCCTCTTGCCCCCACTAAGTTCAAATACCAGGAGCCTCTTGCTCCTCAGAACTTCAAATACCAGGATCCTCTTGCTGTTGTGGTTCTGTTCGCCGAGCTTGAAGTTTTTGTTGCAAACGTTTCGTCCCCTGGCTAGGCGACATCATCAGTGCTTGGCAGCCTCCTGCGAAGCGCTTCTTTGATGTTTCCTCCGGTGTTTATAGTGGTCTATCCCTGCCGCTTCCGGTTGTCAGTTTCAGCTGTCCGTTGTAGTGGTTGGTATACTGGGTCCTGGTCGAAGTGTTTGTTGATGGAGTTTGTGGATGAATGCCATGCCTCTAGGAATTCCCTGGCTGTTCTCTGTCTGGCTTGCCCTATGATAGTAGTGTTGTCCCAGTCGAATTCATGTTGCTTGTTGTCTGTGTGTGTGGCTACTAAGGATAGCTGGTCGTGTCGTTTCGTGGCTAGTTGATGTATGCGGATTGTTAGCTGTCTTCCTGTTTGTCCTAGAAAGTGTTTTGTGCAGTCCTTGCATGGTATTTTGTACACTACATTAGTTTTGCTCATGTTGGGTATCGGGTCCTTCCTCTGGTGAGTTGTTGTCTGAGCGTGGCTGTTGGTTTGTGTGCCGTTATGAGTCCTAGGGGTCGCAGTAGTCTGGCTGTCAGTTCTGAGATGCTCCTGATGTATGGTAGTGTGGCTAGTCCTTTTGGTTGTGGTATGTCCTCATTCCGTGGTCTTTCTCTTAGGCATCTGTTGATGAAGTTGCGCGGGTATCCGTTTTTGGCGAATACCTTGTATAGGTGTTCCTCTTCTTCTTTTTGCAGTTCTGGTGTACTGCAGTGTGTTGTGGCCCTTTTGAATAGTGTCCTGATGCAGCTTCGTTTGTGTGTGTTGGGGTGGTTACTTTCATAGTTTAGGACTTGGTCTGTGTGTGTGGCTTTCCTGTATATCCTTGTAAAGAATTCTCCGTTCGGTGTTCTCTGTACTATCACGTCTAGAAATGGGAGTTGGCTATCCTTTTCTTCTTCTCTCGTGAATCGGATTCCTGTGAGTGTGGCGTTGATGATCCGGTGTGTTTTTGCTATTTCCGTGTTTTTAATGATTACAAACGTGTCATCGACATATCTGACCCAGAGTTTGGATTGAATTTGTGGTAGGACTGTTTGTTCTAACCTTTGCATAACTGCCTCTGCTATGAGTCCCGAGATTGGTGATCCCATGGGTGTTCCGTTGATTTGTTCGTATATATGGTTGTTGAATGTGAAGTGTGTTGTGAGGCACAAGTCCAGTAGTTTAAGTATGCCATCTTTGTGGATAGGTTCAGCATCCTGTTTTCTGTTCTGTATGTCCAGCCTCTTCCTCCCTATAACTTCAAATACCAGGTGCCTATTGCTCCTTATAACTTCAAATACCAGGAGCCTCTTGATCATCAGAACTTCAAATACCAGGAGCCTTTTGATCCCGACAACATCAAATACCAGGAACCTCTTCCTCCCTATAACTTCAAATACCATGTACCTCTTGCTCATCAGAACTTCAAATACCAGGTGCCTCATGCTCCCTATAACTTCAAATACCTGGGGCCTCCTGCTCCATATAACTTCAAATATCAGGAGCCTCTTGCTCCCTATAACTTCGAATACCAGGAGCCTCTTGCTCATCAGAACTTCAAATACCACAAACCACTTCCTCCCTATAACTTCAAATACCTGGGGCCTCCTGCTCCATATATAACTTCAAGTACCAGGAGCCTCTTGCTCCCTATAACTTCAAATACCAGGAGCCTCTTGTTCATCAGAACTTCAAATACCAGGAGCCTCTTGCTCCCTATAACTACAAATACCAGGAGCCTCTTGTTCATCAGAACTTCAAATACCAGGAGCCTCTTGCTCCATATAATTTCAAATAACAGGAGCCTCTTGCTCCTCAGAACTTCAAATACCAAGAGCCTCATGCTCCCTACAACTTCAAATACCTGGGGCCTCTTGCTCCACATAATTTCAAACACCAGAAGTCTCTTGCTCCCTAGAACTTCAAATACCTGGGGCCACTTGCTCCATATAATTTCAAATACCAGGAGTCTCTTGCTCCATACAACATCAAATACCAGAAACCTCTTCCTCCCAATAACTTCAAATACCAGAAGCCTTTTGCTCCCTATACCTTCCAATACCAGGAGTCTCTTGCTCCTCTGAACCTCAAGTACAAGGAGGCTCTTGCTACCTACAACTTCAACTACCAGGAACATCTTGCTCCCTATAACTTCAAATACCAGGAGCCTCTTGCTCCTCAGAACTTCAAATACCAGGTGCCTCTTGCTCCCTATAACTTCAAATACCAGGAGCCTCTTGCTTCTCAGAACTTCAAATGAGAGGAGCCTCTTACTCCCTATAACTTCAAATACCTGGGGCCTCTTGCTCCATATAACTTCAAATACCAGGAGCCTCTTGCTTCTCAGAACTTCAAATACCAGGAGCCTCTTGCTCCCTATAGGTTTAAATACCAGGAACCTCTTGCTCCTCAGAACTTCAAATACGAGGACCCTCTTCCTCCTCAGAACTTCAAATACCATGAGCCTATTGCTTCTTATAACTTCAAATACCAGGTGCCTTTTGCTCCTCAGAACTTCAAATACCAGGAGCCTCTTGCTCCCTATAAGTTTAAATACCAGGAACCTCTTGCTCCTCAGAACTTCAAATACCAGGACCCTCTTGCTCCTCAGAACTTCAAATACCAGGAGCCTATTGCTTCTTATAACTTCAAATACCAGGAGCCTCTTCCTCCTCAGAACTTGAAATACCAGGAATCTCTTGCTCCCTACAACATCAAATACCAGAAACCTCTTCCTCCCTATAACTTGAAATACCAGGAGCCTCTTGCTCCTCTGAACTTCAGATACCAGGAGCCTCTTACTCCCTGCAAAATCAAATACCAGGAGTCTTTTGCTCCCGAAAACTGCCTCCTCACAACTTCCTCCTCTTGCTCCTCAGTACTTCAAATACAAGGAGCCTCTTGCTCCCTACAACTTCAACTACCAGGAACATCTTGCTACCTATAACTTCAAATACCAGGAGCCACTTGCTCCTCAGAACTTCAAATACCAGGAGCCTCTTATAGAACATAGAACATAGAAGAATACAGCGCAGTACAGGCCCTTGGGCCCTCGATGTTGCGCCGATCCAAGCCCACCTAAACTACACTAACCCACTATCCTCCATATACCTATCCAATGCCCTCTTAAATGCCCATAAAGAGGGAGAGTCCACCACTGTTACTGGCAGGGCATTCCATGAACTAACGACTCGCTGAGTGAAGAACCTACCCCTAACATCAGTCCTATATCTACCCCCCCTTAATTTAAAGCTATGCCCCCTTGTAATACCCGACTCAATACGCGGGAAAAGGTTCATACTGTCGACCCTATCTAACCCCCTAATCATCTTGTACACCTCAATCAAGTCACCCCTAAACCTTCTTTTCTCTAGTGAAAACAGCCCCAAGTGCCTCAGTCTTTCCTCATACGATTTTCCTTCCATACCAGGCAACATCCTGGTAAACCTCCTCTGCACCCGTTCCAATGCCTCCACATCCTTCCTATAGTATGGCGACCAAAACTGCACACAATATTCCAGATGCGGCCGTACCAGAGTCTTATACAACTGCATCATGACCTCAGGACTCCGGAACTCAATTCCTCTACCAATAAAAGCCAGTACGCCATATGCCTTCCTCACCGCACTATTTACCTGGGTGGCAACTTTCAGAGATCTGTGTACATGGACACCAAGATCCCTCTGCTCATCCACACTACCAAGTATCCGACCATTAGCCCAGTACCCCATCTTTTTGTTATTCTTCCCAAAGTGAATCACCTCGCACTTAGCTACATTGAATTCCATCTGCCACCTTTCTGCCCAGCTCTGCAGCTTCTCTATATCCTGCTGTAACCTGCCACATGCTTCCTCACTGTCAACAACTCCTCCGACTTTCGTGTCATCCGCAAACTTGCTCACCCAACCTTCTAACCCCTCTTCCAGGTCATTTATAAAAATGACAAACAGCAATGGTCCCAAAACAGATCCTTGCGGAACACCGCTAGTGACGGCACTCCATGAAGAAACTTTGCCATCAACTACTACCCTCTGTCTTCTTCCATCCAGCCAATTCCTAATCCAAACCTCCAACTCACCCTCAATGCCATATCTCCGTATTTTCTGCAGTAGCCTACCATGGGGAACCTTATCAAACGCCTTACTAAAATCCATATATACCACATCTACCGCTTTCCCCTCATCAACCTCCTTCGTCACCTTTTCAAAGAATTCAATAAGGTTTGTGAGGCACGACTTGCCCTTCACAAAACCATGCTGACTATCCTTGATCACATTATTCCTATCTAGATGTGCATAAATCCTATCCCTTACAATTCTCTCTAAGACTTTGCCCACAACAGAAGTGAGACTCACCGGCCTATAGTTACTAGGGCTATCCCTACTCCCCTTTTTGAACAAGGGAACCACATTTGCTATCCTCCAGTCTTCTGGGACTACTCCTGTAGACAAAGAGGACATAAAAATCAAGGCCAATGGCTCTGCAATCTCCTCCCTTGCTTCCCAGAGAATCCTAGGATAAATGCCATCAGGCCCAGGGGACTTATCTATTTTCACCTTTTCCAGGATTTCCAACACCTCTTCTCTACATACCTCAAAGCTATCCATTCTACTTATTTGTGCCTCAGTATTCTCATCGACAACAATGCCCTGTTCCTGAGTGAATACTGAAGAAAAGTATTCATTCAGTGTCTCCCCAATCTCTTCCGCCTCCACACGCAACTTCCCCCTACTATCCTTGACTGGACCTATTCCTACCCTAGTCATTCTTTTATTCCTAACATACCTATAGAAAGCCTTAGGGTTTTCCCTAATCCTATCTACTAAGGACCTTTCATGTCCCCTCCTTGCTGCTTTTAGCTCTCTCTTCAGGTCCTTCCTGGCTACCCTATAACTCTCAATCGCCCCAATTGAACCTTCACGTCTCATCTTGAGATAGGCCGCCCTCTTCCATTTAACAAGGGATTCCAATTCCTTATTAAACCACGGCTCCCTCGCACGACTCTTTCCTACCTGCCTGACAGGTACATAATTATCAAGGACACTCAATAGTTGCCCCTTGAACAAGTTCCACATATCATTTACACTCTTGCCTTGGAGTCTACTTTTCCAAGCCACACATCCTAAGTCATGCCTCACCGCATCATAATTTCCCTTACCCCAGCTATAATTCTTGCCCTGTAGTACACACTTATCCCTCTCCATCACGAGTGTAAAAATCACCGAATTATGGTCACTATCCCCAAAGTGCTCACCTACCTCTAATTCTAACACCTGGCCTGGTTCGTTACCCAGAACCAAATCCAGTATGGCCTCACCTCTTGTTGGCCTGTCTACATATTGTGTCAGGAAACTCTCCTGCACACATTGAACAAACACTGACCCATCTAACGAACTTGAGCTATAGCTTTCCCAATCAATATCAGGAAAGTTAAAGTCCCCCATAACAACCACCCTATTACTGTCACTCATCTCCTGAATCACCTTCCCAATCCTTTCTTCAATGATTCTAGGACTATTAGGAGGCCTGTAAAAGACTCCTAACAGGGTGACCTCACCTTTCCTATTCCTAACCTCAGCCCAAACTACCTCAGATGGCAAGTCCTCATCCATCGTCCTTTCCACCGCTGTAATACTATCTTTGACAAGCAATGCCACACCTCCCCCTCTTTTACCCCCACCTCTAAACCTACTAAAACATTTAAATCCCGGAACCTGCAACAGCCAATCCTGTCCCTGTTCTAGCCATGTCTCCGTAATAGCCACAACATCGAAGTCCCAGGTACCAACCAACGCTGCAAGTTCACCTACCTTATTTCGTATACTTCTTGCATTGAAGTATACACACTTCAAGCCACTTCCCTGTTTACAGGCACCCTCCTTGGAAATTGATGCCATGTTCCTCACCTCCCTACACTCCAGGCCCTGCACCCTGAAGCTACAATCTGGGTTCCCATGCCCCTGCCGAGTTAGTTTAAACCCCCCCCAAGAGCACTAGCAAACCTCCCCCCAAGGATACTGGTGCTCCTCAGGTTCAGGTGTAGACCATCCTGTTTATAGAGGTCCCACCGTCCCCAGAAAGAACCCCAGTTATCCAAAAACTGGAACCCCTCCCTCCTGCACCATCCCTGAAGCCACGCATTTAATTGTTCTCTCTCCCTATTCCTCGAATCTCTATCACGTGGCACGGGTAACAAACCAGAGACAACAACTCTGTTTGTTCTAACTCCAAGCTTCCAACCTAGCTCCCTGAAAGCCTGTCTAACATCCTCAGCACTCCTCCTACCTATGTCGTTGGTGCCAATGTGGACCACGACTTCGGGTTGCTCCCCCTCCCCCTCCAGGACCCGGAAAACACGATCAGAGACATCACGTACCCTTGCACCTGGGAGGCAACATACCAAACGTGAGTCTCTCTCGTTCCCACAAAACCGCCTATCTGTGCCACGAACTATCGAGTCCCCAATTACTACTGCTCTGCTCTTCTTCACCCTTCCCTTCTGAGTAACGGGGACAGGCTCCGTGCCAGAGACCTGAGCCCCGTTACTTACCCCTGGTAAGTCATCCCCCCCACAAGTATCCAAAACGGTATACTTGTTCTTGAGGGGAATGGCCGCAGGAGGTCCCTGCACTGGCTGCTTCCTCCCAGTCCCCCTCACTGTAACCCATCTATCTGCCATCTTTGGAGTTACTACTTCCCTATAACTCTGATCTATGACCCCCTCTGCCTCCCGAATGATCCGAAGTTCATCCAACTCCAGCTCCAGTTCCCTAACACGGTCTTGGAGGAGCTGGAGATGGGTGCACTTCCTGCAAGTGTAATCGGCAGGGACGTCGATGGCATCCCTCACCTCATACATGTTGCTCCTTACAACTTCAAATACTAGGGGCCCCTTGCTCCCTATAACTTCAAATACCAGGAGCCTCTTGCTTCTCAGAACTTCAAAAACCAGGAGCCACTTGCTCCCTATAACTTCAAATACCAGGAGCCTCTTACTCCTCAGAACTTCAGATACCAGGAGCCTCTTGCTCACTACAACATCAAATACCAGGAGTCATTTGCTCCCTATAACTTCAAATACCAGGAGCCTCTTCCTCCCTATAATTTCAAATACCAGGAGCCTTTTGCTCCCTATACCTTCCAATACCAGGAGCCTCTTGCTCCTCTGAACCTCAAAACCCGGAGGCCTCTTGCTCCTCAGAACTTCAAATACAAGGAGCCTCTTGCTCCCTACAACTTCAACTACCAGGAACATCTTGCTACCTGTAACTTCAAATACCAGGAGCCTCTTGCTCCTCAGAACTTCAAATACCAGGTGCCTCTTGCTCCCTACAACTTCAAATACTTGGGGCCCCTCGCTCCCTATAACTTCAAATACCAGGAGCCTCTTGCTTCTCAGAATTTCAAATGAGAGAAGCCTCTTACTCCCTATAACTTCAAATACCTGGGGACTCTTGCTTCTCAGAACTTCTAATACCAGGAGCCTCTTGCTCCCTATAAGTTTAAATACCAGGAACCTCTTGCTCCTCAGAACTTCAAATACCAGGAGCCTCATGCTCCCTATAACTTCAAATACCTGGGGCCTCTTGCTCCATATAACTTCAAATACCAGGAGCCTCTTGCTCCCTATAACTTCAAATACCTGGAGCCTCTTGCTCCCTATAACTTCAAATACCAGGAGCCTCTTGCTCCCTATAACTTTAAATGCCAGGAGCCTTTTGCTCCACATAACTTCAAATACCAGGAGCCTCTTGCTCCCTATAACTTTAAATGCCAGGAGCCTTTTGCTCCACATAACTTCAAATACCAGGAGCCTCTTGCTCCCTATAACTTCAGATACCAGGAGCCTCTTGCTCCCGAAAACATCAAATACCAGGAGTCTTTTGCTCCTCAGAACTTCAAATACCAGGAGCCTCTTGCTCCTCAGAACTTCAAATACCAGGAGCCTTTTGCTCCCAACAACATCAAATACCAGGAGTCTTTTGCTCCCTATAACTTCAAATACCAGGAGCCTCTTGCTCCCTATAACTTCAAATACCTGGGGCCTCCTGCTCCATAAAATTTCAAATACCAGGAGCCTCTTGCTCCCTATAACTTCAAATACCAGGAGCCTCTTGCTCCTCAGAACTTCAAATACCAGGAGCCTCATGCTCCCTATAACTTCAAATACCTGGGGCCTCCTGCTCCATAAAATTTCAAATACCAGGAGCCTCTTGCTCCCTACAACTTCAAATACTTGGGGCCCCTCGCTCCCTATAACTTCAAATACCAGGAGCCTCTTGCTTCTCAGAATTTCAAATGAGAGAAGCCTCTTACTCCCTATAACTTCAAATACCTGGGGACTCTTGCTTCTCAGAACTTCTAATACCAGGAGCCTCTTGCTCCCTATAAGTTTAAATACCAGGAACCTCTTGCTCCTCAGAACTTCAAATACCAGGAGCCTCATGCTCCCTATAACTTCAAATACCTGGGGCCTCTTGCTCCATATAACTTCAAATACCAGGAGCCTCTTGCTCCCTATAACTTCAAATACCTGGAGCCTCTTGCTCCCTATAACTTCAAATACCAGGAGCCTCTTGCTCCACATAACTTCAAATACCAGGAGCCTCTTGCTCCCTATAACTTTAAATGCCAGGAGCCTTTTGCTCCACATAACTTCAAATACCAGGAGCCTCTTGCTCCCTATAACTTCAGATACCAGGAGCCTCTTGCTCCCGACAACATCAAATACCAGGAGTCTTTTGCTCCTCAGAACTTCAAATACCAGGAGCCTCTTGCTCCTCAGAACTTCAAATACCAGGAGCCTTTTGCTCCCAACAACATCAAATACCAGGAGTCTTTTGCTCCCTATAACTTCAAATACCAGGAGCCTCTTGCTCCCTATAACTTCAAATACCTGGGGCCTCCTGCTCCATAAAATTTCAAATACCAGGAGCCTCTTGCTCCCTATAACTTCAAATACCAGGAGCCTCTTGCTCCTCAGAACTTCAAATACCAGGAGCCTCATGCTCCCTATAACTTCAAATACCTGGGGCCTCCTGCTCCATAAAATTTCAAATACCAGGAGCCTCTTGCTCCCTATAACTTCAAATACCAGGAGCCTCTTGCTCATCAGAACTTCAAATACCAGGAGCCTCATGCTCTCTATAACTTCAAATACCTGGGGCCTCTTGCTCCATATAACTTCAAATACCAGGAGGTAAAAACAATGACTGCAGATGCTGGAAACCAGATTCTGGATCAGTGGTGCTGGAAGAGCACAGCAATTCAGGCAGCATCCGAGGACAGGCAAAATCGACGTTTCGGGCAAAAGCCCTTCATCAGGAATAAAGGCAGAGAGCCTGAAGCATGGAGAGATAAGCTAGAGGAGGGTGGGGGTGGGAGAGAGTGGCATAGAGTACAATAGGTCAGTGGGGAAGGAGATGAAGGTGATAGGTCAGGGAGGAGAGGGTGGAGTGGATAGGTGGAAAAGGAGCTGGGCAGGTCGGACAAGTCCGGACAGGTCAGGGGATCGAGTTTCTGGAGGTTAGAAGCTAGGATGAGGTGGGGGAAGGGGAAATGAGGAAACTGTTAAAATCCACATTGATGCCCTGGGGTTGAAGTGTTCCGAGGCGGAAGATGAGGCGTTCTTCCTCCAGGCGTCTGGTGGTGAGGGAGCGGCGGTGGAGGAGGCCCAGCACCTCCATATCCTCGGCAGAGTGGGAGGGGGAGTTGAAATGTTGAGCCACTGGGCGATGTGGTTGATTGGTGCGGGTGTCTCGGAGATGTTCCCTAAAGCGCTCTGCTAGGAGGCGTCCAGTCTCCCCAATGTAGAGGAGACCGCATCGGGAGCAATGGATACAATAGATGATATTAGTGGATGTGCAGGTAAAACTTTGATGGATGTGGAAAGCTCCTTTGGGGCCTTGGATGGAGGTGAGGGAGGAGGTGTGGGCGCAGGTTTTACAGTTCCTGCGGTGGCAGGGGAAAGTGCCAGGATGGGAGGGTGGGTCGTAGGGGGGCGTGGACCTGACCAGGTAGTCACGGAGGGAACGGTCTTTGCGGAAGGCGGAGAGGGGTGGGGAGGGAAATATATCCCTGGTGGTGGGGTCTGTTTGGAGGTGGCGGAAATGTCGGCGGATGATTTGGTTTATGCGAAGGTTGGTAGGGTGGAAGGTGAGCACCAGGGGCGTTCTGTCCTTGTTGCGGTTGGAGGGGTTGGGTCTGAGGGCGGAGGTGCGGGATGTGGATGAGATGCGTTGGAGGGCATCTTTAACCACGTGGGAAGGGAAATTGCGGTCTCTAAAGAAGGAGGCCATCTGGTGTGTTCTATGGTGGAACCGCTCCTCCTGGGAGCAGATACGGCGGAGGCGGAGGAATTGGGAATACGGGATGGCATTTTTGCAAGAGGTAGGGTGGGAAGAGGTGTAATCCAGGTAGCTGTGGGAGTCGGTGGGTTTGTAGAAGATGTCAGTGTCAAGTCGGTCGTCACTGATGGAGATGGAGAGGTCCAGGAAGGGGAGGGAGGTGTCAGAGATGGTCCAGGTAAATTTAAGGTCAGGGTGGAATGTGTTGGTGAAGTTGATGAATTGCTCAACCTCCTCGCGGGAGCACGAGGTGGCGCCAATGCAGTCATCAATGTAGCGGAGGAAGAGGTGGGGAGTGGTGCCGGTGTAATTACGGAAGATCAACTGTACTTCAAATACCAGGAGCCTCTTGCTCCTCAGAACTTCAAATACCAGGAGCCCCATGCTCCATATAACTTCAAATACCTGGGGCCTCTTGCTCCATATAATTTCAAACACCAGAAGTCTCTTGCTCCCTATAACTTCAAATACCTGGGGCCTCTTGCTCCATATAACTTCAAATACCAGAAGTCTTTTGATCCCTACAACATCAAATACCAGAAACCTCTTCCTCCCTATAACTTCAAATACCAGGAGCCTCTTGCTCCTCAGAACCTCAAATACCGGGAGCCTCTTCCTCCCTATAACTTCAAATACCAGGAGCCTCTTGCTCCTCAGAACTTCAAATACCAGGAACCTCTTCCTCCCTATAACTTCAAATACCAGGAGCCTCTTGCTCCTCAGAACTTCAAATACCAGGATCCTTTTGCTCCCTATACCTTCCAATACCAGGAGCCTCTTGCTCCTCTGAACCTCAAATACCGGGAGCCACTTGCTCCTCAGAACTTCAAATACAAGGAGCCTCTTGCTCCCTACAACTTCAAATACCAGGAGCCTCTTGCTCCCTATAACTTCCAATACCAGGAGCCTCTTGCTCCTCAGAACTTCAAATACCAGGATCCTTTTGCTCCCTATACATTCCATTACCAGGAGCCTCTTGCTCCTCAGAACTTCAAATACCAGGAATCTCTTGCTCCCTACAACATCAAATACCAGAAACCTCTTCCTCGCTATAACTTCAAATACCAGGAGCCTCTTGCTCCTCAGAACTTCAGATACCAGGAGCCTCTTGCTCCCTACAACATCAAATACCAGGAGTCTTTTGCTCCCTATAACTTCAAATACCAGGAGCCTCTTGCTCCCTATAACTTCAAATACCAGGAGCCTCTTGCTCCCTATAACTTCAAATACCAGGAAACTCTTGCTCCCTATAACTTCAAATACTAGGAGCCTCTTGCTCCTCACTACTTCAAATACCAAGAGTCTCTTGCTCCTTCTAACTTCAAATACCAGGAGCCTCTTGCTCCTCTGAACCTCAAATACCAGGAGCCTCTTGCTCCCTATAACTTCAAATACCAGGTGCCTATTGCTCCTTATAACTTCAAATACCAGGAGCCTCTTGATCATCAGAACTTCAAATACCAGGAGCCTCATGCTCCCTATAACTTCAAATACCTGGGGCCTCCTGCTCCATAAAATTTCAAATACCAAGAGCCTCTTGCTCCCGATAACTTCATATACCAGAAGCTTCATGCTCCCGATAACTTTAAATATCAGGAGCCTCTTGCTCCTCAGAACCTCAAATACCAGGAGCCTCTTGCTCCCTTCAACATCAAATACCAGGAGTCTTTTGCTTCTCAGAAATTCAAATACCAGGAGCCTCTTGCTCCTTACAATCTTCAAAAATTTGGGGCCCCTTGCTCCCTACAACATCACCTACCAGGAACATCTTGCTACCGAAAACTTCAAATACCAGGAGCCACTTGCTCCTCAGAACTTCAAATACCAGGAGACTCTTGCTCCTTACAACTTCAAATACTTGGGGCCCCTTGCTCCCTATAACTTCAAATACCAGGAGCCACTTGCTCCTCAGAACTTCAAATACCAGGAGCCTCTTGCTCCTTACAACTTCAAATACTTGGAGCCCCTTGCTCCCTATAACTTCAAATACCAGGAGCCTCTTGCCCCTCAGAACTTCAAATGAGAGGAGCCTCTTTCCTCCCTCTCACTTCAAATACCAGGAGCCTCTTGCTCCTCAGAACTTCAGATACAGGAGCCTCTTGCTCACTACAACATCAAATACCAGGAGCCTCTTGCTCCCTATAACTTCAAATGCCAGGAGCCTCTTGCTCCACATAACTTCAAATACCTGGAGCCTCTTGCTCCCTATAACTTCAAATGCCAGGAGCCTCTTGCTCCACATAACTTCAAAACTAGGAGTCTCTTGCTCCCTACAACATCAAATACCAGGAGCTTCTTCCTCCTCAGAACTTCAAATACCAGGAATCTCTTGCTCCCTACAACATCAAATACCAGAAACCTCTTCCTCGCTATAACTTCAAATACCAGGAGCCTCTTCCTCCTCAGAACTTCAAATACCAGGAATCTCTTGCTCCCTGCAACATCAAATACCAGAAACCTCTTCCTCCCTATAACTTGAAATACCAGGAGCCTCTTGCTCCTCACAACTTCAAATACCAGGAGTCTCTTGCTCCCTACAACATCAAATACCAGGAGCTTCTTCCTCCTCAGAACTTCAAATACCAGGAATCTCTTGCTCCCTTCAACATCAAATACCAGAAACCTCTTCCTCGCTATAACTTCAAATACCAGGAGCCTCTTGCTCCTCAGAACTTCAAATACCAGGAGCCCCATGCTCCCTATAACTTCAAATACCTGGGGCCTCTTGCTCCATATAACTTCAAATAACAGGAGCCTCTTGCTCCTCAGAACTTCAAATACCAGTAGCCCCATGCTCCCTATAACTTCAAATACCTGGGGCCTCTTGCTCCATATAAATTCAAACACCAGACGTCTCTTGCTCCCTATAACTTCAAATACCTGGGGCCTCTTGCTCCATATAACTTCAAATACCAGGAGCCTTTTGATCCCTACAACATCAAATACCAGAAACCTCTTCCTCCCTATAACTTCAAATACCAGGAGCCTCTTCCTCCTCAGAACCTCAAATACTGGGAGCCTCTTCCTCCCTATAACTTCAAATACCAGGAGCCTCTTGCTCCTCAGAACTTCAAATACCAGGAACCTCTTCCTCCCTATAACTTCAAATACCAGGAGTCTCTTGCTCCTCAGAACTTCAAATACCAGGATCCTTTTGCTCCCTATACCTTCCAATACCAGGAACCTCTTGCTCCTCTGAACCTCAAATACCGGGAGCCTCTTGCTCCTCAGAACTTCAAATACAAGGAGCCTCTTGCTCCCTACAACTTCAAATACCAGGAGCCTCTTGCTCCCTATAACTTCAAATACCAGGAGTCTCTTGCTCCTCAGAACTTCAAATACCAGGAGCCTCTTGCTCCTTACAACTTCAAATACTTGGGGCCCCTTGCTCCCTATAACTTCAAATACCAGGAGCCTCTTGCTCCTCAGAACTTCAAATGAGAGGAGCCTCTTACTCCCTATAACTTCAAATACCTGGGGCCTCTTGCTCCCTATAACTTCAAATACCTGGGGCCTCTTGCTCCCTAGAACTTCAAATACCAGGTGCCTCTTGCTTCACAGAATTTCAAATACCAGGAGCCTCTTGCTCCCTCTAAGTTTAAATACCAGGAATCGCTTGCTCCTCAGAACTTCAAATATAAGGAGCCTCTTGCTCCCTATAACTTCAAATACCAGGAGCCTATTGCTTCGTATACCTTCAAATACGAGGAGCCTCTTGCTCCCTGCAACATCAAATACCAGAAACCTCTTCCTCCCTATAACTTGAAATACCAGGAGCCTCTTGCTCCTCACAACTTCAAATACCAGGAGTCTCTTGCTCCCTACAACATCAAATACCAGGAGCTTCTTCCTCCTCAGAACTTCAAATACCAGGAATCTCTTGCTCCCTTCAACATCAAATACCAGAAACTTCTTTCTCGCTATAACTTCAAATACCAGGAGCCTCTTACTCCTCAGAACTTCAAATACCAGGAGCCCCATGCTCCCTATAACTTCAAATACCTGGGGCCTCTTGCTCCCTAGAACTTCAAATACCAGGTGCCTCTTGCTTCACAGAACTTCAAATACCAGGAGCCTCTTGCTCCCTCTAAGTTTAAATACCAGGAATCACTTGCTCCTCAGAACTTCAAATATCAGGAATCTCTTGCTCCCTTCAACATCAAATACCAGAAACTTCTTTCTCGCTATAACTTCAAATACCAGGAGCCTCTTGCTCCTCAGAACTTCAAATACCAGGAGCCCCATGCTCCCTATAACTTCAAATACCTGGGGCCTCTTGCTCCATGTAATTTCAAACACCAGAAGTCTCTTGCTCCCTATAACTTCAAATACCTGGGGCCTCTTGCTCCATATAACTTCAAATACCAGGAGCCTTTTGATCCCTACAACATCAAATACTAGTAACTATAGGCCGGTGAGTTTCACTTCTGTTGTGGGCAAAGTCTTAGAGAGAATTGTAAGGGATAGGATTTATGCACATCTGGATAGGAATAATGTGATCAAGGATAGTCAGCATGGTTTTGTGAAGGGCAGGTCGTGCCTCACAAACCTTATTGAATTCTTTGAAAAGGTGACGAAGGAGGTTGATGAGGGGAAAGCGGTAGATGTGGTATATATGGATTTTTGTAAGGCGTTTGATAAGGTTCCCCATGGTAGGCTACTGCAGAAAATACGGAGATATGGCATTGAGGGTGAGTTGGAGGTTTGGATTAGGAATTGGCTGGATGGAAGAAGACAGAGGGTAGTAGTTGATGGCAAAGTTTCTTCATGGAGTGCCGTCACTTGCGGTGTTCCGCAAGGATCTGTTTTGGGACCATTGCTGTTTGTCATTTTTATAAATGACCTGGAAGAGGGGTTAGAAGGTTGGGTGAGCAACCAGGAGCCTATTGCTTCGTATACCTTCAAACTTCAAATACTTGGGGCCACTTGCTCCCTATAACTTCAAATACCAGGAGCCTCTTGCTCCTCAGAACTTCAGATACCAGGAGCCTCTTTCTCACTACAACATCAAATACCAGGAGTCATTTGCTCCCTATAACTTCAAATACCAGGAGCCTCTTGCTCCCTATAACTTCAAATGCCAGGAGCCTCTTGCTCCACATAACTTCAAATACAAGGAGTCTCTTGCTCCCTACAACATCAAATAACAGGAGCTTCTTCCTCCTCAGAACTTCAAATACCAGGAATCTCTTGCTCCCTACAACATCAAATACCAGAAACCTCTTCCTCGCTATAACTTCAAATACCAGGAGCCTCTTCCTCCTCAGAACTTCAAATACCAGGAGTCTCTTGCTCCCCACAGCATCAACTACCAGGAGCTTCTTCCTCCTCAGAACTTCAAATACCAGGAATCTCTTGCTCCCTTCAACATCAAATACCAGAAACCTCTTCCTCGCTATAACTTCAAATACCAGGAGCCACTTGCTCCTCAGAACTTGAAATACCAGAAACCTCTTCCTCCCTATAACTTCAAATACCAGGATCCTTTTGCTCCCTATACCTTCCAATACCAGGAGCCTCTTGCTCCTCTGAACCTCAAATACCGGGAGCCTCTTGCTTCTCAGAACTTCAAATACCGGGTGTCTATTGCTCCCTATATCTTCAAATACCAGGAGCCTCTTGCTCCTCAGAACTTCAAATACCAGGAGCCACTTGCTCCTCAGAACTTGAATTACCAGAAACCTCTTCCTCCCTATAACTTCAAATACCAGGATCCTTTTGCTCCCTATACCTTCCAATTACAGGAGCCTCTTGCTCCTCTGAACCTCAAATACCGGGAGCCTCTTGCTCCTCAGAACTTCAAATACAAGGAGCCTCTTGCTCCCTATAACTTCAAATACCAGGAGCCTCTTGCTTCTCAGAACTTCAAATACCGGGAGCCTATTGCTCCCTATAACTTCAAATACCAGGAGCCTCTTGCTCCTCAGAACTTCAAATACCAGGAGCCTCTTGCTCCTTAAAACTTCAAATACTTGGGGCCCCTTGCTCCCTATAACTTCAAATACCAGGAGCCTCTCGCTTCTCAGAACTTCAAATACCAGGAGCCTCTTGCTCCTCAGAACTTCAAATGCCTGGGGCCTCTTGCTCCCTATAACTTCAAATACCAGGTGCCTCTTGCTTCACAGAACTTCAAATACCAGGAGCCTCTTGCTCCCCATAAGTTTAAATACCAGGAACCACTTGCTCCTCAAAACTTCAAATACAAGGAGCCTCTTGCTCCCTATAACTTCAAATACCAGGAGCCTATTGCTTCGTATACCTTCAAATACCAGGAGCCTCTTGCTCCCGAAAACGTCAAATACCAGAAGCCGCTTCTCCCTATAACTTCAAATAGCTCGGGCCTCTTGCTCCTCAGAACATCAAATTCCAGGATCCTCTTGCTCCTTATAACTTCAAATTCCAGGAGCCTCTTGCTCCTCAGAACTTCAAATACCAGGAGTCTCTTGCTCCCTACAACATCAAATACCAGAAACCTCTTCCTCGCTATAACTTCAAAAACCAGGAGCCTCTTGCTCCTCAGAACTTCAAATACCAGGAGCCTCTTGCTCCTCAGAACTTCAAATACCAGAAACCTCTTCCTCCCTATAACTTCAAATACCAGGATCCTTTTGCTCCCTATACCTTCCAATACCAGGAGCCTCTAGCTCCTCTGAACCTCAAATACCGGGAGCCTCTTGCTCCTCAGAACTTCAAATACAAGGAGCCTCTTGCTTCTCAGAACTTCAAATACCGGGAGCCTATTGCTCCCTATAACTTCAAATACCAGGAGCCTCTTGCTCCTCAGAACTTCAAATTACAGGAGCCTCTTGCTCCTTACAACTTCAAATACTTGGGGCCCCTTGCTCCCTATAACTTCAAATACCAGGAGCCTCTCGCTTCTCAGAACTTCAAATACCAGGAGCCTCTTGCTCCTCAGAACTTCAAATGAGAGGAGCCTCTTACTCCCTATAACTTCAAATACCTGGGGCCTCTTGCTCCCTATAACTTCAAATGCCAGGTGCCTCTTGCTTCACAGAACTTCAAATACCAGAAGCCTCTTGCTCCCTATAAGTTCAAATACCAGGAACCACTTGCTCCTCAGAACTTCAAATACCAGGAGCCTCTTGCTCCCTATAACGTCAAATACCAGAAGCCGCTTCTCCCTATAACTTCAAATAGCTCGGGCCTCTTGCTCCTCAGAACATCAAATTCCAGGATCCTCTTGCTCCTTATAACTTCAAATACCAGGAGCCTCTTGCTTCTTATAACTTCAAATACCAGGAGTCTCTTGCTCCCTACAACATCAAATACCAGAAACCTCTTCCTCCCTATAACTTCAAATACCAGGGGCCACTTGCTCCTCAAAACTTCAAATACCAGGAGCCTCTTGCTCCTCAGAACTTCAAATACCAGGAGCCCTTTGCTCCTCAGAACTTCAAATACCAGGAGTCTCTGGCTCCCTACAACATCAAATACCAGGAGCTTCTTGCTCCTCAGAACTTCAAATACCAGGAGCCTCTTGCTCCCTATAACTTCAAATGCCAGGAGCCTCTTACTCCACATAACTTCAAATACCTGGAGCCTCTTGCTCCCTATAACTTCCAATACCAGGAGCCTCTTGCTCCTCACAACTTCAAATACCAGGAGTCTCTGGCTCCCTACAACATCAAATACCAGGAGCTTCTTCCTCCTCAGAACTTCAAATACCAGGAATCTCTTGCTCCCTACAACATCAAATACCAGAAACCTCTTCCTCGCTATAACTTCAAATACCAGGAGCCTCTTGCTCCTCAGAACTTCAGATACCAGGAGCCTCTTGCTCCCTACAACATCAAATACCAGGAGTCTTTTGCTCCCTATAACTTCAAATACCAGGAGCCTCTTGCTCCCTATAACTTCAAATACCAGGAGCCTCTTGCTCCCTATAACTTCAAATACCAGGAAACTCTTGCTCCCTATAACTTCAAATACTAGGAGCCTCTTGCTCCTCACTACTTCAAATACCAAGAGTCTCTTGCTCCTTCTAACTTCAAATACCAGGAGCCTCTTGCTCCTCTGAACCTCAAATACCAGGAGCCTCTTGCTCCCTATAACTTCAAATACCAGGTGCCTATTGCTCCTTATAACTTCAAATACCAGGAGCCTCTTGATCATCAGAACTTCAAATACCAGGAGCCTCATGCTCCCTATAACTTCAAATACCTGGGGCCTCCTGCTCCATAAAATTTCAAATACCAAGAGCCTCTTGCTCCCGATAACTTCATATACCAGAAGCTTCATGCTCCCGATAACTTTAAATATCAGGAGCCTCTTGCTCCTCAGAACCTCAAATACCAGGAGCCTCTTGCTCCCTTCAACATCAAATACCAGGAGTCTTTTGCTTCTCAGAAATTCAAATACCAGGAGCCTCTTGCTCCTTACAATCTTCAAAAATTTGGGGCCCCTTGCTCCCTACAACATCACCTACCAGGAACATCTTGCTACCGAAAACTTCAAATACCAGGAGCCACTTGCTCCTCAGAACTTCAAATACCAGGAGCCTCTTGCTCCTTACAACTTCAAATACTTGGGGCCCCTTGCTCCCTATAACTTCAAATACCAGGAGCCACTTGCTCCTCAGAACTTCAAATACCAGGAGCCTCTTGCTCCTTACAACTTCAAATACTTGGAGCCCCTTGCTCCCTATAACTTCAAATACCAGGAGCCTCTTGCCCCTCAGAACTTCAAATGAGAGGAGCCTCTTTCCTCCCTCTCACTTCAAATACCAGGAGCCTCTTGCTCCTCAGAACTTCAGATACAGGAGCCTCTTGCTCACTACAACATCAAATACCAGGAGCCTCTTGCTCCCTATAACTTCAAATGCCAGGAGCCTCTTGCTCCACATAACTTCAAATACCTGGAGCCTCTTGCTCCCTATAACTTCAAATGCCAGGAGCCTCTTGCTCCACATAACTTCAAAACTAGGAGTCTCTTGCTCCCTACAACATCAAATACCAGGAGCTTCTTCCTCCTCAGAACTTCAAATACCAGGAATCTCTTGCTCCCTACAACATCAAATACCAGAAACCTCTTCCTCGCTATAACTTCAAATACCAGGAGCCTCTTCCTCCTCAGAACTTCAAATACCAGGAATCTCTTGCTCCCTGCAACATCAAATACCAGAAACCTCTTCCTCCCTATAACTTGAAATACCAGGAGCCTCTTGCTCCTCACAACTTCAAATACCAGGAGTCTCTTGCTCCCTACAACATCAAATACCAGGAGCTTCTTCCTCCTCAGAACTTCAAATACCAGGAATCTCTTGCTCCCTTCAACATCAAATACCAGAAACCTCTTCCTCGCTATAACTTCAAATACCAGGAGCCTCTTGCTCCTCAGAACTTCAAATACCAGGAGCCCCATGCTCCCTATAACTTCAAATACCTGGGGCCTCTTGCTCCATATAACTTCAAATAACAGGAGCCTCTTGCTCCTCAGAACTTCAAATACCAGTAGCCCCATGCTCCCTATAACTTCAAATACCTGGGGCCTCTTGCTCCATATAAATTCAAACACCAGACGTCTCTTGCTCCCTATAACTTCAAATACCTGGGGCCTCTTGCTCCATATAACTTCAAATACCAGGAGCCTTTTGATCCCTACAACATCAAATACCAGAAACCTCTTCCTCCCTATAACTTCAAATACCAGGAGCCTCTTCCTCCTCAGAACCTCAAATACTGGGAGCCTCTTCCTCCCTATAACTTCAAATACCAGGAGCCTCTTGCTCCTCAGAACTTCAAATACCAGGAACCTCTTCCTCCCTATAACTTCAAATACCAGGAGTCTCTTGCTCCTCAGAACTTCAAATACCAGGATCCTTTTGCTCCCTATACCTTCCAATACCAGGAACCTCTTGCTCCTCTGAACCTCAAATACCGGGAGCCTCTTGCTCCTCAGAACTTCAAATACAAGGAGCCTCTTGCTCCCTACAACTTCAAATACCAGGAGCCTCTTGCTCCCTATAACTTCAAATACCAGGAGTCTCTTGCTCCTCAGAACTTCAAATACCAGGAGCCTCTTGCTCCTTACAACTTCAAATACTTGGGGCCCCTTGCTCCCTATAACTTCAAATACCAGGAGCCTCTTGCTCCTCAGAACTTCAAATGAGAGGAGCCTCTTACTCCCTATAACTTCAAATACCTGGGGCCTCTTGCTCCCTATAACTTCAAATACCTGGGGCCTCTTGCTCCCTAGAACTTCAAATACCAGGTGCCTCTTGCTTCACAGAATTTCAAATACCAGGAGCCTCTTGCTCCCTCTAAGTTTAAATACCAGGAATCGCTTGCTCCTCAGAACTTCAAATATAAGGAGCCTCTTGCTCCCTATAACTTCAAATACCAGGAGCCTATTGCTTCGTATACCTTCAAATACGAGGAGCCTCTTGCTCCCTGCAACATCAAATACCAGAAACCTCTTCCTCCCTATAACTTGAAATACCAGGAGCCTCTTGCTCCTCACAACTTCAAATACCAGGAGTCTCTTGCTCCCTACAACATCAAATACCAGGAGCTTCTTCCTCCTCAGAACTTCAAATACCAGGAATCTCTTGCTCCCTTCAACATCAAATACCAGAAACTTCTTTCTCGCTATAACTTCAAATACCAGGAGCCTCTTACTCCTCAGAACTTCAAATACCAGGAGCCCCATGCTCCCTATAACTTCAAATACCTGGGGCCTCTTGCTCCCTAGAACTTCAAATACCAGGTGCCTCTTGCTTCACAGAACTTCAAATACCAGGAGCCTCTTGCTCCCTCTAAGTTTAAATACCAGGAATCACTTGCTCCTCAGAACTTCAAATATCAGGAATCTCTTGCTCCCTTCAACATCAAATACCAGAAACTTCTTTCTCGCTATAACTTCAAATACCAGGAGCCTCTTGCTCCTCAGAACTTCAAATACCAGGAGCCCCATGCTCCCTATAACTTCAAATACCTGGGGCCTCTTGCTCCATGTAATTTCAAACACCAGAAGTCTCTTGCTCCCTATAACTTCAAATACCTGGGGCCTCTTGCTCCATATAACTTCAAATACCAGGAGCCTTTTGATCCCATAAACATCAAATACTAGTAACTATAGGCCGGTGAGTCTCACTTCTGTTGTGGGCAAAGTCTTAGAGAGAATTGTAAGGGATAGGATTTATGCACATCTGGATAGGAATAATGTGATCAAGGATAGTCAGCATGGTTTTGTGAAGGGCAGGTCGTGCCTCACAAACCTTATTGAATTCTTTGAAAAGGTGACGAAGGAGGTTGATGAGGGGAAAGCGGTAGATGTGGTATATATGGATTTTTGTAAGGCGTTTGATAAGGTTCCCCATGGTAGGCTACTGCAGAAAATACGGAGATATGGCATTGAGGGTGAGTTGGAGGTTTGGATTAGGAATTGGCTGGATGGAAGAAGACAGAGGGTAGTAGTTGATGGCAAAGTTTCGTCATGGAGTGCCGTCACTTGCGGTGTTCCGCAAGGATCTGTTTTGGGACCATTGCTGTTTGTCATTTTTATAAATGACCTGGAAGAGGGGTTAGAAGGTTGGGTGAGCAACCAGGAGCCTATTGCTTCGTATACCTTCAAACTTCAAATACTTGGGGCCACTTGCTCCCTATAACTTCAAATACCAGGAGCCTCTTGCTCCTCAGAACTTCAGATACCAGGAGCCTCTTTCTCACTACAACATCAAATACCAGGAGTCATTTGCTCCCTATAACTTCAAATACCAGGAGCCTCTTGCTCCCTATAACTTCAAATGCCAGGAGCCTCTTGCTCCACATAACTTCAAATACAAGGAGTCTCTTGCTCCCTACAACATCAAATAACAGGAGCTTCTTCCTCCTCAGAACTTCAAATACCAGGAATCTCTTGCTCCCTACAACATCAAATACCAGAAACCTCTTCCTCGCTATAACTTCAAATACCAGGAGCCTCTTCCTCCTCAGAACTTCAAATACCAGGAGTCTCTTGCTCCCCACAGCATCAACTACCAGGAGCTTCTTCCTCCTCAGAACTTCAAATACCAGGAATCTCTTGCTCCCTTCAACATCAAATACCAGAAACCTCTTCCTCGCTATAACTTCAAATACCAGGAGCCACTTGCTCCTCAGAACTTGAAATACCAGAAACCTCTTCCTCCCTATAACTTCAAATACCAGGATCCTTTTGCTCCCTATACCTTCCAATACCAGGAGCCTCTTGCTCCTCTGAACCTCAAATACCGGGAGCCTCTTGCTTCTCAGAACTTCAAATACCGGGTGTCTATTGCTCCCTATATCTTCAAATACCAGGAGCCTCTTGCTCCTCAGAACTTCAAATACCAGGAGCCACTTGCTCCTCAGAACTTGAATTACCAGAAACCTCTTCCTCCCTATAACTTCAAATACCAGGATCCTTTTGCTCCCTATACCTTCCAATACCAGGAGCCTCTTGCTCCTCTGAACCTCAAATACCGGGAGCCTCTTGCTCCTCAGAACTTCAAATACAAGGAGCCTCTTGCTCCCTATAACTTCAAATACCAGGAGCCTCTTGCTTCTCAGAACTTCAAATACCGGGAGCCTATTGCTCCCTATAACTTCAAATACCAGGAGCCTCTTGCTCCTCAGAACTTCAAATACCAGGAGCCTCTTGCTCCTTAAAACTTCAAATACTTGGGGCCCCTTGCTCCCTATAACTTCAAATACCAGGAGCCTCTCGCTTCTCAGAACTTCAAATACCAGGAGCCTCTTGCTCCTCAGAACTTCAAATGCCTGGGGCCTCTTGCTCCCTATAACTTCAAATACCAGGTGCCTCTTGCTTCACAGAACTTCAAATACCAGGAGCCTCTTGCTCCCCATAAGTTTAAATACCAGGAACCACTTGCTCCTCAAAACTTCAAATACAAGGAGCCTCTTGCTCCCTATAACTTCAAATACCAGGAGCCTATTGCTTCGTATACCTTCAAATACCAGGAGCCTCTTGCTCCCGAAAACGTCAAATACCAGAAGCCGCTTCTCCCTATAACTTCAAATAGCTCGGGCCTCTTGCTCCTCAGAACATCAAATTCCAGGATCCTCTTGCTCCTTATAACTTCAAATTCCAGGAGCCTCTTGCTCCTCAGAACTTCAAATACCAGGAGTCTCTTGCTCCCTACAACATCAAATACCAGAAACCTCTTCCTCGCTATAACTTCAAAAACCAGGAGCCTCTTGCTCCTCAGAACTTCAAATACCAGGAGCCTCTTGCTCCTCAGAACTTCAAATACCAGAAACCTCTTCCTCCCTATAACTTCAAATACCAGGATCCTTTTGCTCCCTATACCTTCCAATACCAGGAGCCTCTAGCTCCTCTGAACCTCAAATACCGGGAGCCTCTTGCTCCTCAGAACTTTAAATACAAGGAGCCTCTTGCTTCTCAGAACTTCAAATACCGGGAGCCTATTGCTCCCTATAACTTCAAATACCAGGAGCCTCTTGCTCCTCAGAACTTCAAATTACAGGAGCCTCTTGCTCCTTACAACTTCAAATACTTGGGGCCCCTTGCTCCCTATAACTTCAAATACCAGGAGCCTCTCGCTTCTCAGAACTTCAAATACCAGGAGCCTCTTGCTCCTCAGAACTTCAAATGAGAGGAGCCTCTTACTCCCTATAACTTCAAATACCTGGGGCCTCTTGCTCCCTATAACTTCAAATGCCAGGTGCCTCTTGCTTCACAGAACTTCAAATACCAGAAGCCTCTTGCTCCCTATAAGTTCAAATACCAGGAACCACTTGCTCCTCAGAACTTCAAATACCAGGAGCCTCTTGCTCCCTATAACGTCAAATACCAGAAGCCGCTTCTCCCTATAACTTCAAATAGCTCGGGCCTCTTGCTCCTCAGAACATCAAATTCCAGGATCCTCTTGCTCCTTATAACTTCAAATACCAGGAGCCTCTTGCTTCTTATAACTTCAAATACCAGGAGTCTCTTGCTCCCTACAACATCAAATACCAGAAACCTCTTCCTCCCTATAACTTCAAATACCAGGGGCCACTTGCTCCTCAAAACTTCAAATACCAGGAGCCTCTTGCTCCTCAGAACTTCAAATACCAGGAGCCCTTTGCTCCTCAGAACTTCAAATACCAGGAGTCTCTGGCTCCCTACAACATCAAATACCAGGAGCTTCTTGCTCCTCAGAACTTCAAATACCAGGAGCCTCTTGCTCCCTATAACTTCAAATGCCAGGAGCCTCTTACTCCACATAACTTCAAATACCTGGAGCCTCTTGCTCCCTATAACTTCCAATACCAGGAGCCTCTTGCTCCTCACAACTTCAAATACCAGGAGTCTCTGGCTCCCTACAACATCAAATACCAGGAGCTTCTTCCTCCTCAGAACTTCAAATACCAGGAATCTCTTGCTCCCTACAACATCAAATACCAGAAACCTCTTCCTCGCTATAACTTCAAATACCAGGAGCCTCTTGCTCCTCAGAACTTCAGATACCAGGAGCCTCTTGCTCCCTACAACATCAAATACCAGGAGTCTTTTGCT